>NW_005371324.1:4209900-4213067 GCF_000412655.1 Myotis brandtii
CGTTGCCAGCCCCGCCTCGCCAGGTCACGGATCCGGGCCCAGTCCCACGGGCAGCATCGTGTGCTGCTGGCCCCGCCTTCAGTATGCAAATTAGCCGCCATCTTTGTTGGTGGTTAATTTGCATATCACGCTGATTAGCCTATGGGAGGCATAGTGAAGGTATGGTCAATTACCATGTTTGTCTATTATTAGGTAGGATATTTACTAGTAAAAGAATAGGATATAAAAATACAATACTTTGCACTAATAATTTTTATCTCAAATAACATTGGTATTTCAATCTAAATTTTCATTAACTGCAAGTCTCTATTAGGCAGCCAGCTCTGGTAAAGACCATGGGCTTTGGAGTCAGATAGACCTGGGTTCAAATCCTGGCCCTGCCACTTCCTCCATGTGTGACTATACACAGGGGTTCCCCAACATAGATTTTGGGTCAGACCAACTTGAAAAATTCTAATTTAGTAAATCTGAGATGGATCCTAGTAATCTACAATTTAATTATTAATTTTCAATTTTGAAATAATTTTAGACTTACCAAAATGTTGCAAAAATATTACATATATCCTTTACCCAGCTTCCCCTATGTTAACTTCTTGCATAACCATAATACAACTAGAGGCCCAGTGCACAAAATTGCATGCGGTAGGCCGCTGCTGCTCGCCGCCCTGCCCACCCACCCACCGCGGGGGGAGACCAAGAGGTGGTCAATGCACCTCATGGCGACTGGTCTAGCGGTCATTCCGGTCATGATGCGATGCTTATGGCCTCTGGTCTTTTATTATATAGGATTGTCAAAATTAAAAAATTAACATTAACTCCTGGCTGTGTGGCTCAATTGTGTGGAGTATTGTCTCATACACTGAAAGGCTGCTGATTCAATTCCTGGTCATATACCCAGGTTGTGGGTTTGATCTCCAGTCAGGATGTGTGCAAGAGTGTGCACGCAAGTGTGTGCACATTGATGTTTCACTCTCACATCGATGTTTCTCTCTCTCTTTCTCTCTCTCTCTCTACCTCTCCCTTCCTCTCTCTGTAAAAATCAATAAAAGCATGTCCTTGGATGAGGATTAATAATAATAAACATTGATACAGTGCTATACTTACTTAAAGTGATACCTATTCCATTTTCAACAGTTTTCCCACTAATATCCCTTTTCTCTCCAGGATCTCACATTGCATTGAGTTGTCATGTCCCTTAGATTCCTCTGAACTGTGGCAGTACCTCAGTCTTTCCTTGACTTGCATGACCTTGTCACTCTTGAAGAGCAGTGGTAGGTAATTTGTAGATTGTTGCTTAATTTGTATTTGCCTGATGTTTTCTCATGATGATACTGACGTTATTCATTTTTAGCAAGAATACCACAGAAGTGATGTTCCCTTAGTGTATCATATCAGGGTACAAGACATCATTATATCTTGTTACTGGTGGTATTAACTTTGCTCAATTGAAGCGATGTCTGCTGTGTTACTATTGATACTATTAATAGTAAGATTACTATTTTCCCTTTTCCAATTAAATATCTTGAGGAAGCTACTGTGAGACTGCAAATATTATGTTTGTCCTTAAACTTCATACACTCATACATGCAACAATTATTACTATGGTATTCTAGTGGTGATGTTTTATTTCCTTCATCCCCTCTACATTTATTAATTCAAATTTTTTATTTAATCCTCACCTGAGGACATACTTAGAGAGAGGAAGGAGGGTTGGGAGAGAGAAACATCAACATGAGAGAGACACATCAATTGGTTGCCTTCTGTGTGTGCTCCAACCAGGGATCAAACCCACAACCCAGGTATGTGCACTGATGGGGAATCCACTGGCAACCTTTCGGTGCACAGGACAACACTCAACCAACTGAGCCACTCCGGCTGGGCAATTGCAATCTCTTTGTAGGAAAGAATTGTTCCTTCCCCTCAATGTATTTATTTATTCATTTATTTAATGATATCAATATGGACTCATGGATATTTATTTTATTCCAAGTTTTAATTCAGTGCTATCATTATTTATTTTGCTGTTCAAGATCATCTAATTTCTAAAGCTGGTAAAGGAATCATTGACTGGGCCTCTCTGTTTCCTCATCTGAAAAATGAAGATCATAATAAGGTTACTTTGCAAGGTTGTTTTGGGGGTTAATAATGTTATGCATATAAAGCCCTCAGTTCATTGCTTAGCATACAGTGGACTCTCAATATATATACTAGCCATATTGTCACTATAGCCATTACACAATACATATGTCGGATACAGTAGAGTTCAGTTGTGGAGCAGATGTCAGGAAGACAAATCAGGGAGGAATTCCATTTTGGAGTCAGAATAGGACCAGCTGTTACTAACCAGCCACTGAGGTTGAGCAAATCATTTCCCCACCTGGAACTTGGTGCCTCATGGATAAACATTGGAGGTCCTGTCCAATTCTAACACCTTGTGATATTAACCTATCTCACATATACAGAAATATTTGGTAAGTAGCACCAAGTCATGAAATAAATCAATAATGCTCCTACAATGACTTGGAGAAGGGACTAATTCACAAAAACATGATCGAAGAATTTGCTGCCAGTATAGAAACAACACGGAAAATGACACAAGTGGCTATTTTTTGTCAGGTTCATGTCCCATCTCCTAGTAAAATCCTTGTTATTTCCCAGCATCTGAGTGTTATGTATGGCACTTTTTTTCAATATATATTTATTCATTTCAGAGAGGAAAGGAGAGGGAAAGAGAGATAGAAACATCGATGATGAGAGAGAATTGATCGGCTGCCTCCTGCATGCCCCCCACTGGAGATTGAGCAAGCAACCTTGGCATGTGCTCCGACCAGGAATCAAACTGTGACCTCCTGAGGAAAACCAAGATGGCAGCATAGGTAAACACTGGAAATTGATCGGCTGCCTGCATGCCCCCCACTGGAGATTGAGCAAGCAACCTTGGCATGTGCTCCGACCAGGAATCAAACTGTGACCTCCTGAGGAAAAAAAAGATGGCAGCATAGGTAAACACTGGAAATTGCTGCCTCCCACAACAAATTCAAAAATACAACTAAAAGACAAAACGGACATCATCCAGAACCACAGGAAGGCTGGCTGAGTGGAAATTCTACAACTAGAAGGAAAGAGAAAAGCACACTGAGACTCAGAGGAGGTGCGGAAGTAAAGTG
>NW_005371324.1:4215035-4217959 GCF_000412655.1 Myotis brandtii
GCTGGGCTGGCTTTTTTTTTTTTTTTTTTTTTAACTCCTATGGATGCCAAATACAAGCAACTTTTTTGTATAACACTTGTAATTACATAATTATGTTTTTTAAGTTCATTGAACAATGAACAGCACAAGTGAAATCTATTGTGTTGTTCAACTGCATATCACCAGGCTCTAAGATACTGCCTGGCACTTAGTGTGAGCTCAAAAAATGTTTGTTGATTAAATGAATGAATCAAGAATGAACAGATTCAACATACATATTACGCAAGAGGAAAAAGCCTTTCATAAGAGGATACCGGCAGTGTGTCACGTCAGAGGCATTGTAGAGCAGAGCCCAGGTCAGGAAGAGGATGAAAAATTGTTCCTCATTGCCACAGGTTAAAAGGTCCCAGAGACGTGCCGAAGTTGGAGCTGCCAGCACTGCTCTCTCTCCACTTCGTCCTCTGAAAAAAAACCGCCCTTTAACACTGGGCACTGAACCTTATGTGGTAAATGAAAGTCAATGGCACAAGGTCCTGGCACCAGCGACAGACTCTGGGTTTCATTCAGGTTCCACATTTAGTGTGACTCAGATGTGACTCCCTCCCAAAATTAAGGACATGGATTTGGACAATACATAAGCACTTCTGAAAATAACTTTAACATGCCCCATTAATACCACCTCCAGACATACTGCCAAATTAAATCCCTGTCTTGTCGCTTTTCCCAGCACCTGCTCCTCGACTGATCAAACTGCTTCATACAAGCATTTCCCCTGCTCTCCTCTCACAGGGAAACACTGGCTACAGGAACCACACCGTGAACTTCCTTATAGGCAAGCCGTCAAGTCCTTGTGGTGCTTCGGTGACCAATTCTTGGAGAAGGCCCAGGATGGACGAGAATTTCACCAAATTGTACTCTACAGCGAGTCACGATGGATGTGTACAGGGTAGTCCCACTCCATGCTGTCATTGCCACCTTCTACTTAGGTTCTCTCACTTAACTAGAAACATATAATGCCTGCAATAGCTATAGGCACCAGGTCACAGAGGAGGCCAGACCTGTGATGTCAGGAAGCATGGAAAGTGGCCTTGAATCAAATGTAAGTTTTAAAGACTGATCGTCCTCCCTCCAGCCCGGCTGCTTCTACCTGACGCCCGTTATCCTATAGTTTCCCAAGCTAAGATCCAATGTTCTTCAGAAGAAAACTGTTTGGGACCTTGAATCCATTTCTACCAATAAACCCAAGACATTTTCATTATGTCTGATAGAAATGGAAGTGCTTAAAAAATGGTTTCCAAGGGCACTTTAAGGTCACCAAGCAAATGACATGAGAGGCAAATTGATGAAGAAGGAGAACTTGGTTTTGGAGTCAGACCTTTGCATTCCAATTCTATGTAATCCTGAATAGATACTTAACCTCTCTGCCACTCAGTGGCCTTCATTACAAAATGGGGACAATACATAACTATCCCATAGTGCTGTCAGTATTTAATAAGGTAATAAACTCAAAAGCACCTGGCACATCATAGGCTCACAATAAATATCAGTCTTCCTTCCCTTGGTCCACAAACTTGCCTGAGCCAATCAAGGAAGTAAAGGAAGACAGGAAAGTAAATATGGTTAAGAATCCGGTTTTAAGCCTCATTTACACTTTATCTATTTTTTCTAGCTCAGCAGAGAATGTGTTAGACCAAAGAAGGTCAAAGAATCCTTGGGAGAAGTTGCAATAACTAGTGTGATGAAATATTCCCAAAGGCATGCATGTTCTCCCAGTAGAGAGATAATCTAGGGCCAGTAAATGGGTCTTTTTCATGCCCAAACTTGCAGATTTTAGAACTTGCCAGGCTACTTTCCAGGAAATTAAAAAGAGGAGAGAAGGAGTATTCCTATTTCCCATCACAAAATTACTATTTAACTCTACATGCAGCTCAGGAAACCCAAAACGCAGGAGAGAGACCGCTGAAAGTTTCATGCTTATTTCACCCCCAAACTGTCATTATTTTAAACATGTGTCTGAGCAGGAGTATTGTTAGTTCACACATGGTAAACACGGGGAAGCAGTCCTGTGGGATGTTGGGGTGGGGGGAAGGAACTGTACACACAAACAACTGCAGCCCAATGTCATCCCGTGGTCATTACTTAACACAAACGAGTGAGTGCCCCCGGCAGAAGATGGAAGTGATATTGCTTCAGAAAATAATAACCTGGCATAACTAGGTGGTCAGAAAAGCCAGGAAGTGATTACCACAAAAGTCAGGGTAGTGGTTACTTCTAGAAGGGAGGGAGAGGATGTGGCCTCCAAGGTAAACAAAGGAGGGTTTCTGGGCTGGCAATGCTCCATTGCTTGATGGAGGGGTGTTCACTTTGCAATTATTCATCATACTATACATTTATGCTTTATGTCTATATATTCTAATTCATCGCTCTAAAGGGTTAAAGAAAGAAAGGAAATAATGTCCCTCACTTCCTTGAGTAAAAAACACTTTACTGCAGAGCTAGTTCGAGGTATTTGAACATCTTTCTCAGGTATCTGTTGTCCACACTCCTCCCAAAGACTGTTTTCTGGGAGAAAATGAGGAGGGTGGCTTGTTGAGGAGTGGACTGCTGTCAACATGCAGTACAGATGCTATACCAGAGCTTGCTGTAATACCGGAGGATGTTTGGGTCATATTTTTAAGAGTCCATTTACTCTAGAGCAGTGATTCTCCACCTTTTTTTGGTCATGCCCCACCTAAGCATCTCTAAAATCCTGATGCCCATCCCCTCCATGACATATAATTTTTATTATTCTTTTTGAACTCCTATTCATGTGGAGAAAGCCTGAAAGGCCATTAACTTTGACTAAACAACCTTCCAAAGAACATGGCATCCATGAAAGAGAAAAATAAAAGAACGAAAGGACAGTTGAAGTACTGAGGAAGAAATCACTAAGAAATTGTTTAAAA
>NW_005371324.1:4218012-4229811 GCF_000412655.1 Myotis brandtii
AAAAATTCACTGTTAATAACTCATTCTTGAATTGCCCCCCTTAAAAATCAAATTTCCTTCCTGTTGGGTGTGTGCCCCACACTGGGAACCACTGCTCTAGAGTCAGAGTTCAGTGGGTCTCCACAAGATACCAGACAGTTCTCTAAGCGTTAGGCAGCTTTCACAAATCAGAGTGGTCAGACACAAAGAAAGTGGATGCAAATGAGCTTATGAAGTCATCGGGGAAAATTAAAAAAGAAAATTTAAGAAGATATTAACAACTCAGTTCTTCCAATTCAGGGCATAGCGGAGCCTCGGGGCCTCTATGCGAAGAAAATCCCTCCTGTGTTTAGCATCTGGGTGACTCACCCACAAAACCATCTAGGGCCTGCGTGCAGCAAAAAGGAAATGAATCATGGAAGTTTCTGACCTTTGCCCTTGTCATTGCTGTACAGGGAAACCACCCACAGACAGTCTTTACAGAGCTGGAGCCAGTGCAGCCAGACAAGGCACACACAAAAATGATGTGAATCCACTGGCAGAGGAGAGGAGAGGCAGGTCAGGAGAATGCAGCTCAGGGGTTAAGAATACAGGATAAGCATTGATTTCTTGATACAGAAAACGGAGCAGTTGAACTGGCATTGAGCACAACTTGGCAGTGTCCACTGGTCTGTAGTCTTAAGCAGTTATTTGAACTCCTTCCACCATTAGCTGGGCTGGGGGTGGAGAGAGCAACACAGAAGAGAACAATGACCTGATGCCTCTTGGAATCTCCATGTTATGTTTGGTATTTGGAGAATGTGCTGGGCTTACTTAGAGGAAGTCGACCAAACTCACGCTATGGAAGTTGGAATGAAACCATTTACATTTGAGAAGGTGGAAGACAATCTCTGCATTCGGAAAGGGCAATGAGTTTCCGATAACAGGCTGAGGAGTGCTAACACAGTCTGAAGTATTATCTACAGCTATAGTTCAATACTTGAAGTCATGATTTTAGTTTTAAACAAAATCAGAACGCCTTCACAATGCTAACCAGTAGAAAGCAAACACGGAGAGAGGACATGAAGGAAAACCTCTAATTGCCTATATAACTTAAAAACTGCCTTCAGGAATTGTACATGGAAGTGAGATTGCGCTCAGCCTCTCTGCTCACCCACCACTGGTGAGGGAATAGATGACTACCAGGTGAGCTGCAGAGTTCAAAGGCATTTCTCTATACTCCAAGGTGAGCTTTTAAATGCAATTTATTTCCTCCGATAGGTCTACAAATGGCAGTACTGTTTCCTATATATCTATAATAATAAAAGCATACTATGCTAATTAGACCAGACGTCCTTCCAGACACCTTCCAGATGAAGCCAGGGTGTGAGGAAAGCCCAGGTCCTGGGTGCCAGAGGGAAGCCAGTGCCGGCAGCCGGTGAAGGAAGCCTACTCTTGCAAGAATTTCATGCATCAGGCCTCTAGTCTATATATATAAAAGCCTAAGTGATGGTCCGACTGTTCGACTGTCTGACTGGTAGCTATGATGCGCAATGACCACCAGGGGCAGATGCTCAACGCAGGAGCTGCCGAGCAACAGCAACTTTGCAGGGTGCTTTCTCCCACTCCAGGACTCCTCAGGGGATGTTGGACTGCTGGTTTCCGCCCAATCCCTGCAGGCCAGGCCAAGGGACCCACCTGCTGGAGTGACCCCACTCACTCCACAGATGCCCTTTGAGCCCCGGTGCCGCCCCAGGTGTGGCCGGCCAGGAAGGGACCATGGGAGGTTGGCTCCAGGGCATGTCTGGCCTTTCTCGCCCAGTCCTGCCCTGCTGGCCATTTTTTAATTAATTTCCTTTCAATGTGCATGAATCTGTGCACCAGGCCTCTAGTCTTATTATAAAAGAATATACCATCCCTCAAAAAACACCTCCAGGCTTTTGTCCTCGGGATGAACGTGGCTAGGAGACCTTGTCCTTGCTGGTTGGGAGAGTGGGAATTGGGTATCCATATGCCACACAGCTAACTCAGAGCTCATATCTGTGCTTGATAACTCAAGTTGATACAGGATATTGGCTATCGGATGAGTCGACCTTAGAACGTTCTCTCCTTTCTACCCTCACTCCCCACTCTGGCCATTTACACATTCTCTCTTCTTACCCACTATAAAATCATCCTGCGTTATTAAATTAGAGAAAGGAGATTAGTCATTTCCAGGTAAACAGGCAGGACTTGTTGGTCCACACCCTATTATTGCCCTCAGCCTTTATGATGGAAATGGGAGTGATTCAGTCCTCTCTCACAGCCCAGGATTATTGTATGATCCTTTGAACACTGTTACATGATTTACATACAATGGGTATCAGGGAGTTCCAGTATTATCTTCCCATTCCCTTTATGAACTTCCATCTTCATTTCTACCAGTGTTTTCAACTAATGAACTAGTTATCTTTTCTGCAAAAATAATTTTAAAAAAACAGCTACCATCTATTCAATTCTTAATGTGCCAGGTACTCTGCTAAATGTCTTATAGACATTAATCCTTTTAATCTTCATAGTAACCATACAATATGGGTACTATTTTCATCCCTACTTTATAGATGGGAAACCGCAAGTTAGAGAGATTGTGTGACTTGCTCCCAAACCAAGCCAATATGTGAAGGAACCAGGTTAGGCCTAGAGTTATTCAACTCCAGAATCTGAGCTCTTCACCATCACACCATGATCCCTAGGAGGCTGGGGCAGGAGAAGAAACAAGTGAATTCTATTTGTTGCTGCATTGATTTTGTTCACCTTTTCCTTACATTCAGGTAGGTAATTATTGCAGGCAGTAGAGGGGGAAAAATAAAATCTTATATCCATGTAGACATCACACCTTTCATCTGTAAATTTCCTGTATTTCTTTCTTATGGGTAAGAAATGATAAAGGAAGAAACCTAACAGCAGAATTCCTAGCAATTTCTAGCCTGATTCTCCTATTTCTTGATAATAGGGAGTTTGACCTTTCGGAAAAGATGATCTTTCAAGCTCGACCAATAAAAGTCTCATAAGAAACACCTCATCAAGCACACATGGAAAGAGGCCAATTGAGTTCAGCTTCTCATTTGGAATTCATCCTCTGACCTTCTGCTGGGAACAACAGTAAAGGTAAATCACTCTCTCATCTTCTGCCTCCATTTTTAACCTGAGCTAACTTATCAACAATTCATTAGGATTATAACAATCACTGTGTAGCAACCATGGGAAAATTAGATGGTGTGTCTTTAAAGACAGTGTGTCTTTAATAAGTGGTATTCCCATAGCCTGTCATTTAATAGCTATTTAGTCTATTGCCGATGCACAATACAGGTTTCTGATTCAGGATCTCATTCTGTTCAAAACAACATTTTAAAAAAATTAGCAGCTTAGCCCTGACCAGATAACTCAGTTGGTTGGAGCATCATCCTGATTAGGCACATATAAGATTCAACCAGTGGGTGCATGGATAGGTGGGACAACAGATCTATGGCTCTCTCTCTCTCTCTCTCTTCCTTCCTCTCTCTCTCTCTAAAATAAATTTTAAAAAATTAGCCCAGCTGGTGTGGGTCAGTGGTTGAACATTGACTTATGAACCAGAAGGTCATGGTTCGATTCTTGGTCAGGGCATATGCCCAGGTTGCAGGCTCCGCTCTCCAATGTGGGGTGTGCAGGAGACAGCCAATCAGTGATTGCTTCTCATCATTGAGTTTCTATCTCTCCCTCTCCCTTCCTCTCTGAAGTCAATAAAAATAGTGGGGTTTTTTTAATTAGCAGCTTAGAAATTCAGGATTTCTTTTGGCTAATCAGGGTCTGACTCTAGGAACAGAGAAAGGATATTGCAAAGACAGCTCAACTTTTAGATCCCAATGATTATCACAGTAGTTGAATTTCTTAGGGAAACTAAAATCTTTGGGAGGGGGAAAAGGAATTGTCTTGATTCTCTTCTACTGTTTTGGTTTAACCCCCATATTGCTTTAGGAAGTTTGGTCCTTAAGAACACATGTTTTAGTAACAGACAAATCCGGTTTAAACCTGGTTTCCCATACTTTGTAAAATTAACTGGGGCAAGTTATTTAACCTCTCTGAGGATCAGTCTCCATCTATAAAATGGGTTGTGAGAACTGAATGCATCTTCTAGATAAAAGACTAGTAAAGTGTCTGGCACAGAATAGAATCTAGATACATGCATGGCAAAAGGAAAGAAAGAAAGAAAGAAAGAAAGAAAGAAAGAAAGAAAGAAAGAAAGAAAGAAAGAAAGAAAGAAAGAAAGAAAGAGTCATATTGCATTTTTCTAATCAACCAATTTGAAAACTATAGGGTGGCCTACACAAAACAAGACCAAGGCCAGAAGCACAATAAAGATTCACCACAAAAAAAAAAATACAGGCTACAGAGCAGATTTTGCTATAAGAAAGGTCTATTTAGGACCCATCAAAAGGGAGCTTAGTGATTATTGAGACACTTCTTTCCAAGGAAATTCACCCATATTACATTTCCCACGGACCCAAAAGGAATAACTCATTTGAGACACCAGTGGATGAAGATGAAAAACTCACCCTTAACAGAGTAGTAGCGTGGCAATTTGCCAAGATTATCAACAATAACTGACATCAAAGAAAAAGGCTTTTGAATTCAAACCCAGCTGATTGGCAGGAAGAGAGGACAAAGGGAGCCTGGGTACCATGTGGAACTAGAGTCTGAGTTGGACTTAACCCAGAGTCACTGAACAACCTAAATCACGTGACTCAAACCATGTAGCTCTCCTCCGTCCAGATCTCTGGATCAAAATAACTTCTTCCCAAAATAAAGCCGCTGGGAAACTTTTGAGTGGAGTTTGATACTCTTGAAACAAACTGTATTTTAAAAATATATTTTTATTGATTTTAGAGAGAGGTAAGGGAGAGGGAAAGGAGAGGCATGGAGAGATATATTTTTTTGTTGATTTCAGGGAGGAGAGATAGAAACATCTTTTTTTTTTTTCTTTTTTTCAGAGAGGAAGGGAGAGAGAGAGAGAAAGATAGAAACATCAATGATGAGAAGATGAGAGAGAATCATCTATTGGTCCCCTCCCGCACACCGCTCACTGGGGATCAAGCCCACAATCCAGGCATATGCCCTGACTGGGAATGGAACCATAACCTCCTGGTTTATAAGTTGACACTCAACCACTGAGCCACACTGGCTGGCCTTGAAACAAAATATGAATGGCAATAGTTATATAGCTCATCCCAGCTGGCAGACCTATTGTGGACTTGGCATAGGAAGACTCACTCAAACTTGCCCAAATTCAGTTTCATTATTAGGGATGTATCATTGATTTCTGAATGAAACTGAGAAACCCACAAGTAACATAAGGTTTGTTTTGTGTGTGTTTTTTAAAGCCTTCATTCTGAGCCTTATTGATTAGAGTCAGATGAACAAAAATGCAAACCAAATCTCAGTATATACCAAGCCATAAGACGTAAAATGGGGGAGGCGGAATGGAGGGAATAAGTAACAAAACAAGCCAAAGAGAAAATTGCCAAATTCTCACAGAATCTACAGAGAATGGGAGGAGAAAACATAGAAGCTAACAGGAAAATATTTCAAGAAGGAAACTGTGGGAAAATGGGAAAGTGCCTTGAAAAGAAGCCAAGGTTTAGTGGGTGGGAGAGATAAAATGATAACATCTGCTGCCGCCTCAGCTAGGAAAGGAAGAAGCGGGCGTGTCCTTAAGACCCAGAAGAAAGGAGCGGGCTCCTGGAGAGAGGGCCAGAGGCTGCGCTGTGTGAGCTTCAGATGGGAAGAACCTCAGTCACATCACAGCCATGGACTCAGGGCTGTGGCTGTGAACAATGAACAGAATGAGAATGTGTCTACCCCTCCACAGGGAATGTTTTTCTTCTGAGGTAATCTGTAGGGAGAGTCCATATAGTTCTCTCACAGCTCTGTGCTGAGGGGAAGTGGCAAGAAAGGGTTAACCTGCCCACAAGCCAGAAGACTGAGGGAGGGTAGCTGAGAGGTGGTGGCATTCAGTGACTCAGCTAGGTCTTGGCAGCTGGAGACGTGACATCCAGCTCAGCTCTTCCATCTGTCATCCCAGGGCCCTGGTAGTCTGTCTGCCCCTGGGATTCAAGAAATTACCAGCTGCCCCTAGTTATCAGCTTCCTGAGACAGTCGCAATCCTCCAGGAAGACCCCAAAAGCGGGGCCATGAACATCCCCATTTTCTAAACGGCCTTCTCACCCATTCCTCACCCTTGCTCTCATTTCCCATTTTCACTCGGGTGAAAGGATGCAATTCCAGGTTTTGCTTTGTTGCGTGTTTTTTTTTTAAATATATATATTAAAAAAACACCTGACATGGCCTTAGCCAGTTTGGCTCAGTGGATAGAGCGTCAGCCTGCAGACCAAAGGTTCCCGGGTTCGATTCCAGTCAAGCGCACATACCTTGGTTTCAGGCTCCTCCCTGGCCCAGGCCCTGGACGGGGCAAGTGCAGGGGCATCGATATTTCTCTCTGTCTTTCCCTCTCTCTTCCACTCTAAAATCATAGCCTCAGGTGAAGATTAAAAAACAAACATGACATAAATGAGTTTATTTTCATGGTCCTTGACATCTGCTGGCCTGTGCAGGCTCCCTTGACATCTGCTGGCCGGTGTGGTTCTGTGCATCTGTCAGCCTCCTGAAGTCCTGATTGTCTCCAGAAAGAAGGCTCAGCGTCTTGAACGCTCTTGTGTCAAAGGTCTTGTTCCCCATCTTGCTTGTGTTCTAAAGGCTCATTGGGTTCATTTTTTCTGTGAACCCAGACTTTACTCCTTTGATTATGAAACCAAATGCAAACTTTGGACTCTGGAACCTCAATTTCCTCAGCAAGTTGCTCTCTGGAACCAATCCCAGGATACGGGTTTTTCTCAAATGCCTCCCGGTGGGTGTGTACTTGGAAGGGAGTGTAGGCGATACAAGGCTGTCTACGTCTAGTTTGCATCTTCACCAAAGGGCGCCCTTGCTTGTGATCTTGGTCTTGCCTTGCATCTACATCCTCCTCTGCCTCTGCTCTCCTTTGGGCTGGGTGCCTCTGTCTTTGATTCTGAAACCAGGTCCAGATTCTAGACTCATCAACATCTATTTCCAAAGCAACCTTCTGTATGGTAGTGTAACCTGGGTAAGGTTTTTGGTTGAATGCTTGGATGAGGATTTTCGATTGATCTTCTGTGAATTTGGTGCAGCTTCGTCGACCATTCATCCAGTCGGGAGAGCTGTCTCAAGCCATGTTGGGAGAAAGAAGTCCCAGCCTTCAACCAGGAGCCAGGTTTTGTTATTTGAAAAGACAGTAACTGCTGACCTGACATTGCCACTTGGATATCTCACAGACCTCTGCGACTGAACTCATCCAAAATGAACTCAGAGTCCTCCCCGCCCACCCACCCACACAAAAAACTCCTGCTCCATCCAAAGGTCCCTCCTTTCATTGAATGGCAGCAGCATCCTTCCTTGGTCCCTTCTCTTTTGCTTGCACCCTACATCCAGTCCATCAGCAAATGCTGTTGGTTTGCCATTAGACTGTACCCAGACTCTCACCACTCCTCACCCACATCCATTATCTCTTACCTGGATTTTTGCAGGAGCCTTCTAACTGGCCTCTGTGCTTCTGCCCTTGTCCTAGAACATAAAACACAGAAGGCTGACTGGGACTTTTACACTTTAAGAAAAGCCAAAGCACCTCTCTACGCCGACCCTCCAGTGATATCCGGTCTCAGTTGGAGTAAAACCTGAAGTTCTTATTGTGCCTACAAGGCCCTGCCCACTCTGGCCCCAAGTACTTCACCTGTTTCTACTTTGCCTTCCTCATTCCGCTCCACCCAATGGCCTCCTTTCTCTCCTGAAAATATGCTAGGTCTAACTAAAGTTGCCAGAATTAGGAGATAAAAATACAGGACACTATTGTTGTTGTTGTTTTGTTATAAGTACCAGTATGTCCCAAATAATTGAATGTCACATACTTATATTTTAAAATTATGTGTTGTTTAACAGAAAGTCTCAATTCCTGTATGTTCTCTGGCAAGGCCAGCTGTAACCCAGCTCAAGCCCTTTGTACTACTTGTTCTTGCTGCCTGGATACCCTTCTCTGATATGTGTGTGACTCCCTCCCTCACCTTCAATCTTTTGCTCAAATGTCACCTTGGGGAAGTGGGCCCTTGTCACATGAAAAATTACAATCTGGTTCTTCCTAAGCTTGTTCTCTTTATTTTTTTCTCTAAAACGTATATATTGTTGTTCTCTCCCAACTAGGATGTAAATGTCATGAGTACAGGGTTGTTCTGCTGTGTTCACTGCTGGCTCCCTAGCCCAGAGCCTTAGACACCCAGTAAATCATCAATGAATGCTTGTTGAATGAATGAAGATACAAACCTCTCAAAGCTGTTGATAATAAAATGGCCAACAATACTAGTAAATTGCCTCTGATTTGAGGCTCTCTATACTCTACCCTCCATCTATTTTGAGGTTACTAAGAAAAGCTCATCTCACTCCCACCAGAGCAACCCCAGAATAAACCACCTTTCCTGGCTCCCCATAATAGGAATATCTTATTTGATAATGATTTTAAATATAAAAACTCCAAACTTCACAAAATGTATATAATTCATTAGCTTACTTTGCTTAGAGCTTTACAGCTTACAAAATACTTTCATCACATGACCACTTGGAAGGCCTTAGAGCCAGCGGTTCTCAACCAGTGGGTCGCAACCCCTTTGGCGGTCGAACGGCCCTTTAACAGGGGTCGCCTAAGACCATCCTGCATATCAGATATTTACATTACGATTCATAACAGTAGCAACATTACAGTTATGAAGTAGCAATGAAAATAATTTTACGGTTGGGTCACAACATGAGGAACTGTATTTAAAGGGCCAGAAGGTTGAGAAGCACCACCTTAGATGCAATAAAACCAGATTCATGAGGACCATGGTTTCACAATGGAGAAATCTGGTTTCCATCATCATTACATTTGCAAAGACAGTAATATCCAACCCAGCCCCAAATAGTTCAGCAGAATCCCAGCTGAAAATGTTCTCTTTAGAATCCAGCTGAAACCGTCCATATGGTGATAAATAACTTGTGAAAGTCATCAGCAGTGGCTAACCCATTGACTTTATATGTGTATATGTGTGTGTTGCATGTATGTGGCTCATTCAGGAGACCACTGGCCTGCAGCACCTACCCTGAATAATGCAAGCCAGATCAATTACAAGCACATCTCTGAGACCTTGCTGTTCAGTTCCAGACCACGGCAATAAGGTAGCACGATAAAGCCACTCGTAATCTTTTTGCTGGTGGAGGGTCTTGCCTTCATTTGTAAAGAATGCAACACCTGTGAAGCACATGAAACGAAGCACAGTAGAAAGAGAGGTATGCCTATGCTGAACATGTGACGGTTTTATAATCATCAAAGTCTCTTCAGTGTTTACGTTAGAGCATGAGAAAAGTATGCATTACTACGTGCCTCAGAGTGAGCCAATACGCAGGCCCTTTAATTTTCAATTGGAGGAAAATAACAGTTAACACATTCACATACTGCAAGCCAGGTTCCCTGAGTCCTTCTGGAGAAGGCTGCTGAACACAGGTGCGCCTTAGACTGTTAAGGCAACCGTGGGTCTATCTATGCATTGGAAACACCTGGGGAGCATCTGATATAATTGATGGGGGGGAGGGGGGCAGGGTAGCCTGAACCCTGGGGGTTTAAAAGCTTCCCAGGTGAGTCTAATAAACAGCCAAGGTTGGTACCACTCTTTTAAAGTTTCCCCAAAATGCACAGTGAAAAAGCTCATTTCAGTTTTCAGTGAAGAAGCCACATTTTCCAGCTTTTAAAAGCTCCTCTCCAGATTACAGTGAAGTAGATGAGTTTAAGAGAAAAAAAAATCTTCTCTGAGTTTATCTAAAATCAATGTGTACTGTTTGAGGGAAAAAATATCCATGCTTTAATATAAACAAAGGAAGTTTCAGTTCAGCAGCCTGGGAAACTCCCCAATTTAACATAGCCCTCCAACGATTCTCACGTGCCATAACTGCGGCAGCAGGAAAAATAACTGACAATACACTCTTTATTCACACCAAACACGCCAGTGGACTTCAAAAGAAAATCAACATTTACAGTTTAATTACTGTTTATTCTCTGTATTCAAATCAGCTTTCTTTGGCTGCCCCCATCTAAATGCTCAGAAGGGGATTTAATCATCTGATCTAATTCTTCCAAAGAATAGAAAGTTATTATTATGATAGCATGCTGAAAAAAATAAACAAATGCAAAATAAATTATATAAAAGATCACCACACTGGGTATTTTTTAAACCCCTGTAAGATAAAACAGTTCATTTTTTATTTATTTTTACATATATTTTTATTGATTTCAGAGAGAGAGAGAAATGGAAACATCAATGATGAGAGAGACTCATTGATCGGCTGCATCCTGCACACACACACACACACACACACACACACACATGCACACACACACACACACACACCAGGGATTGAGTCTATAACCCGGGTATATGCCCTGACAAGGAATCAAACCATGACTTTCTGGCTCACAGATCGATGCTCAACCACTGAGCCATGCCAGCCTGGCAACAGTTCATTTTTAAAGGCAGTAATTTGGGGGCTAAAAAGCCTGATTCCTATTTCTTAACTGAATTTCACCTTATTATGTCTATGCTAACAGAATGATATGCATCAATGAAAAATATCTGTATTTAAAGTCATTGTACTACCATTTACACCAGTGTTATCCAATAGAAATACAATGCAAGTCACTTAGGTAATTTGAATTGTCTACCGTGGTCGGCAAACTGTGGCTCTTTGGCCCCTTGAGTGTGGCTCTTTCTAAGCCTTAGCAGTACCCTAATTAAGTTAATAACAATGTACCTACCTATATAGTTTAAGTTTAACAAATTTGGCTCTCAAAAGAAATTTCAATTGTTGTACTGTTGATATTTGGCTCTGTTGACTAATGAGTTTGCCGACCACTGGTCTAGTAGATGTATCAAAAAGTGAACAGGAGCTCTGGCTAGTGTTCTCAGTGGTTAGAGCATCGGCCCACACACTGAAGTGTCTCCATTAGATTCCAGTCAAGGGCATGTACCTGGGTTGCAGGTTCAGTCCTCATCCCTGGTCAGGTCAAGTGCAAGAGGCAACCAATCAATGTGTATCTCTCACACCAATGTTCCTTTCTCTCTCTCCCTCTTTCTCTCTCCCTCCCTCCCTTCCACTCTCTCTCAAAATCAATGGAAAAATATCTTCAGGTGAGGATTAACAACAACAAAAGTGAACAGGAACATGTGAAATTAACTTTAGTAATTTATTTAGCTTTAACTGGGTATATTCAAAATATTATTTCAATGAAATTAATATAAAAAGTTATCAATAGATGAAACTAGACCACCAACTCACACCATACACAAAAATAAACTCAAAATGAATAAAAGACTTAAACGTAAGATGAGAAACTACAAAAATACTAGAGGAATCCACAGGCAGAGAAATCACAAACATATGCTGAAGGAATTTCTTCTCTGATACTGCTCCTAGGGCAATGGAAACTAAAGAGAAAATAAACAAATGGGACTACATCAAAATAAAAAGCTTTTGCACAGCAAAGGAAACCATCAACAAAACAACAAGAAGGCCCACTACATGGGAGAACATATTTGCCAACGATATCACCGATAAGGGTTTAATCTCCAACATTTACAGGGAACTCATGCAACTTAACAATATGAAGATAAACAATCCAATCAAAAAATGGGCAATGGACCTAGATAGACACTTTTCGAAAGAGGACATACA
>NW_005371324.1:4230220-4235239 GCF_000412655.1 Myotis brandtii
GAAATAAGCCAGTCAGAGAAAGATAAATATCACATGATCTCACTCATTTATGGAATATAATGAACAACATAAACTGATGAACAAAAACAGATCCAGAGACAGAGTAACAGCGATCAGACTATCAATCCCCAGAGGGAAAGTAGGGGAGGGTGGGGGTAAGGGGAAGAGATCAACCAAAGGACTTGTATGCATGCATATAAGCCAAACCAATGGACATGGACAACAGGGGGATGAGAGCATGAGTGGGGTGGGAGGGAGGTTGGGGGTTAATGGGGGGATGAGGACACATTTGTAATACCTTAACCAATAAAGAAATTAAAAATAAAAATAAAAAGTTATAAGATATTCTACTTTTTTGGTGCTAAAAAAATGTAGAATCCAGTGTGTTTTTTATGTTCATAGCACATTTCAGTGCAGACTAGCCACATTTCAAGTGCTCAAAAGCAACATGCGGGTAGTTGCTACCGTATTGGAGAGTGCAGCTCTACCCAACACAGAACCCTGAACATTAAAGTGGATGTTTTCCCTTCTGAACCTAACTCTTGGGCAAAGCACCTTTTGCTGTGCTAAACAGAAAGCTGGGCTTCATGACAAATGGTGCCTGCTGAGCCCTTTCTACTCTTTAAATTGTGTGTGTGGCTTTGCTAGAAATGGAAACTAGTTTGGTCCTTTTCCGGACTATCATAATTCATGTTAACTTTTCATTAGCCAAAAAGGCACAATCCAGTGGAGCCTGGCTCTCAGTGACCCTTTAAAGTTAATAGCAACTTTCTCAACCATATGACCTATCTGTGTAGGCACAGTTGTTTTAACACCTTCTTTCCCTTTGTTAGTCATACTTGTTGATTACACTTGAATGGATCACTCTACCTTTATAAACTGCAATATTTGAAAAATGCTTCAGAAGTACCCACCAAGTATGAGCAAGCATTTTTCAAATACTGGGATTTGAAATTTCATTACAAGCTCCTGACAACAGAGTCAGCCTACTAAACAGTGCGAGGGACTACCATTGTAGACAGCATTTGTCCAACACCAAAGACACTTAAGCTTATTCTTAACTTTCAATGACCTATCCAACAGGACTTGTTCAAATTTAACCTAAGTCAACTTCCCATAATATCTAGAAGAGACCCAGGCAATCTTTATCTGGGCCTCTCTCCACATACTCTTTGAAGTTACATTATTTCTTAATCACCCTTCAGCCATTGGTAAACACACTGCTTTCTCCAAATCAAATAGAATCTCCATGTTCTCCAGTTAGTGGATGATGTCAGAAGAAAAGTAAAGGAAACATTTACATTTATGCCTCAAGTCAATAGATTAAGAAAAGCATTAAGAAAAGCAAATCAGATAACTGGAAATGGTATGGAGTTTGTCACAGGAATAGGTTTCAAGAACCTAGTTATCCGTTTTGTCATTTAGTAAGATCACTGGAGTGTAGTCATTGTGCGCTGAGCAGATATAAATCGCCTTCTCTGCAATGGCCTCATTTTTCTGTGTGTGAATCAGTGCATTTTAAAGAATCTCTGCACATAGCAGAGCCACTATAAAAGGAATATAGAATTCTGAAGGCTGAAGGACATATCTGTCCCTCTTTTCTGAAGAATAGAAACTCATCATTGGAAAGAATTTATATTTTGATAGATGCAATGTACAGGGTGGGGCAAAAGTAGGTTTACAGATGTTCATATGGAAAATGACACAATAATTAATAAACAATAATACAAGAATAAATTGTGTTTTATGTATTCACAGCTGTAAACCTACTTTTGCCCTCTGTGTATATAGAACCAAAATAAGAATCTGCCATGGATGCCTAGTACTTACACACCTAACCTGAACTCCCACCACAGTCAGACCTCACACAACCCACCATTTTGCCTCACTAGTATTTGTTTTTATATAATCTTCCCTCCAATCCAGATGGTTTCTTTGAGATCCTTAACTCAACCCCCTGACCTCCTTCTCCCCTCCCCACCACATGCTTATTCTGGCCTGCACGCCTTTACCCATTGTTTCCCACATACCTGGAATACCCTCAATCCACAAATGAAGCCACAAATAAATCTCTGTGAAAGTGCTGCACTTTATACCTCAGCACTTCCAGGTTTGGGTTTCCAAGGCTAAAATTCCCAAGGCTCTTTTATCCCCCATCCTGGTAACCACTCCGTGACTTGACATTGTAATCTGACTAGCTAGCATTCCCACAGGAATGCTTGACTCAATTGGAAGAAACAATTTTTCATTTCAACTATCCTATATAATAAAAGTCTAATATGCAAATTGACCGAATAGCAGAATGACCTGTGGAATGACCGGTTGCTATGATGCTCACTGACCACCAGGGGGCAGATGCTGGACACAGGAGCTGCCCCCCACCTACAGGCCCCAGGCCAACCAGGGTGGGTGCCAGCAGGGCCCCCCTGACCACCCTGCTGGTCGCCCCACAGATCAGCCCTGATCGCCGACCAGGCCATGAATTTCGTGCACTGGGCCTCTAGTATTTTATAAAAGGATCTATTTATTCAAGGGAAAAAACTAATTGCATATGCATGTATTTCTTATATGAAATGTCAGGGGTGGGTGTACTGTGATCAAATATACATAACATAAAATTTACCATTTAACCATTTCTAAGTATACAGTTCAGTGGTATTAAGTATAAGCACATATTGTGTAACCATTATCCAGAATTTTTCATTTTCCCAAATTGAAATGTGTACTTATGGAGTAATAATTCCCCATTCCTCCCATTCTACTTTCTGTCACTGTGAAATTGACTATTCTAGATACCTCATGTAAGTGTAATCATATAATTGTCCTTCTGTGTCTGGCTTATTTCATTTAGCATAATGTCCTCAAGTTTCATTCATGTAGCAACATGTATCAGAGTTCCTTTCCTTCTTAAGGCTGACTAATATCCCATTGTGAGTATATTCTGCATTTTATTTATTCATTCACCCATCAATGGACATTTGGGTTATTTCCACCTTTTGACTCTTGAAATAATGTTCCTACGAACATGGGTGTACAAATATTTATTCAAGTCTCTACTTTCAATTCTTTTGTGCATACACCCAGAAGTTAAATCACTAGATTATATGGTAAATTCTATGTTTCATTTTTTTAAAAAATAGCCATACTGTTTCCCAGAGCGGCTGCACCATTTTACATTCCCACCAGCATATGCATATATATTTAAATTATGGCAAAATATAGAGAAATAGAAATGTAGGTCTTCACTCATTGACACTTTACTGATTTCAATCATTCTTTAATTTCATTCTTTTTTGGCAAAAAAAAAATACATAGTAAAAAAAAACAAACTGCCAGTAATACCGAATCTTTCTCAGAACTTTAGCTCTTTCATAGAACACATACAACTTTGGTGTTGAGTGGGGTTCAGGGTGTGTTAGTATCAAACACCCATGCATGAAGTTTTCTTTAACTCTTACTTTTAAAAATATATATATATTTTTATTGATTTCAGGAAGGAAGGGAGAGAGAGATAGAAACATCAATGATGAGAGAGAATCATTGATTGGTTGCCTCCTGCAAGTCCCCCACTGGGAATCGAACCTGCAACCCAGGCATGTGCCCTGACCTGGAAACAAACAGTAACCTCCTGGTTCATAGGTCAACGCTCAACCACTGAGCCACGCTGACTAGGCTACTTTTTTTTTAATCCTCACCAGAGAATATGTTTTCATTGATGTTTTAGAAAGAGAGGAAGGGAGAGAAAGAGACAGAAACATTGATCGGTTGCCTCCTGTACAGGCCCTGACTAGGAATCAGGATGATGCTCTGACCAACTGAGCTACCCAGCCAGAGCTTTTGCCTTTTTTTTTAATAGCAGAAAGCAACTTTATCTGAGACAGACTTCAAAGAAAATAACTCATTTTCTTTGAAGTTTCCTCCTAACAGCCTCTGCTTCCCACCTCCCTCATGGCAAAGTAGAATTCCTGTAATTTAATAATAATAAAAAAATCAAAAAGTTTCCTCAGCAGCTTACTATTAGAAGTTCACAAATAGGCCTTTTGAAAATTTGAAGAGTATTCTATTTCCTTACCCTGGCTATCTTCCACTCTGATCAATCTTGCCTCTGCTAACAATGAACTGAATTTAGTTTTAAATCCTAGCCACACTGCTTTTCACTCAGCTTTGGTACAGGACTGGATGTCACTGAAATCCCACTTGGTGACAGAAATTAATGTCTTAAATCACATGTAAAAAACACTAAAGCCATATGAAGGGAGCTTTTAAATACCTATCCTAACCACTTCTCATTTATATTTATTTCTCCTTCAGCTCATATTTAAAAATTATTATATTATATGTTATGTATTATATATTATTATCACAATAATAAACGGCTAAGAGGCATCACGACTGAAATGACCAAACAACCTGTCACCATGAGGGGACCCCCGCCATGATCGGGGGCATGGCCAGCCTTCAAACCGCTGGCAGTCCCTAGCCCAGGCCGGCCCAGCGCCCCAGAGGGGACCCCTGCCATGATCAGGGGTGTGGCAGGCCTTTAAACCACCGGTGCCCCAAGCCCGGTATCTACAGGAATTGTTGCAAATTTACTTCTCAGTGGAAGAACCTTTCATCCCCAATATAAATTACCAATTCCATTAAATGAAACTTCAATTTCTAGACTTGATATAAAGAGTAGATCACTAAAAATTATGAATTTGGATGTTGCATTTGGTGGGAAAGTTCTCCTTCTCAGAGGGGATTTTTGACAATGTCTCAGTATTGTGGTGCACGCTATGCGATTGGCCATAGTACAAATGAGTTTAAAGTACTTAATGATTGGGGATGTTTCAGAAAGTTGTCTCTTACAACAAATATGAGATCAGAGGATTCTGCTTATAGTGGATGGTTAGTAAAACTTGGAGATGGCAAACTTGATAGCAATTTTCATTTAGGAATGGATATTATTGAAAACCTCTGTGAAATGATTTGTAATGGATCTATTATTGAAGCTACCTTTGGAAATACTATATTATC
>NW_005371324.1:4236724-4244299 GCF_000412655.1 Myotis brandtii
TTTTCTTTTCTTTTCTTTTCTTTTCTTTTCTTTTCTTTTCTTTTCTGATTCACTTGACTCTTTATTTCTTACGCCCCCTCCTGAGCCACCTAACCTAACACTTTCCATGACATGTAACACTTAATTCTATCTTGTGTTATTATTTGTTGTTTTCGTTTTGTCTTTTCAGCTAGGTGTAAACGCCTTTAAAGCACGTTCTGGATCTGTGTTTCTTTTTAATCCCTCTATACACCTTCAGACAGTACTCCTTACTCCTTTGTTAATCCAGAGAAAATGCTTGTGTGACTGTTTGATTGCCTGCAGTTTACAGTGGCTCACATTATGGGTTCCCAATTAAACATTAAGCAACAGTCTCTTTCTCCATAGGTTCCAATGAGTCATAGTTGAATTTCATACTTTCTTCAAATAACCTGACTGGCTAATTCCACTAACTGGTGATCTGACCAACTCAGAGTGACAAAGCAAGGACACAGGTGGAGTGTGCTCATGCTGTCTTACACCCTGGGTGTGCTGCATTCCTGAAATTATTAAAATAGTTTTTAACTTGTCTTTAAATTATCAGACAACAAGCAACTACCCAGTGGACAGCAAGTGAGAGTGGAGACACTTGTAGATGCTACCAGTAATTTTGTAGGGAGGGGCCAGTTTTTAGCAAGTCCACTTTGTGGACAAGAAAAGAGGCAGCAAATACCAAAGCACTTTACAACTCAAGTGAATGGAAACTGTGTACCCTTACATGGATAATCTATTTGCCCTCAGTGTGGAAATATTCTCTTTATTCGCAGGGAATGATGATGACAACAATGGCTACGACAAGTGACAACGGTGATCATGGCAACTGCTGAGCACTGAATTTGTACCAAGCAATTTGCTAAGTCGCTTTTGTACAATACTTCCGAAAGTCAGGTATTATAATAGCTATTTTACAGGTGAGGTTATTTATATTCAATACCGTGCCCACTTATTGAGGAGCTTTCCTGGTCTTTAATCCTAAATCTCCTGGACTTCAAAGTCTGTGCCACATATTGTATCAGTCAGACTAAGCCAGAGGGGCACAAAGAATGTGGTCTAAAATATACTTCTCCTAGGAAGAAACATCAGCACTGATCTAGTTCCCTTAAAATTCTGCTTAGTGGCCTATACCTTAAGAGTCTGTCTGGCCCTAGCTGGTTTGGCTCGGTGGATAGAGCATTGGCCTGCAGACTGAAGGGTCCCAGGTTTGATTTTGGTCAAGGGCACATGCCTAGGTTGCAGGCTTGATCCCCAGTGGGAGGCATGCAGGAGGCAGCCAATCAATGATTCTCTCTCATCATTGATGTTTCTATCTCTCTCTCCCTCTCCCTTCCTCTCTGAAATCAATACAAATATATTTTTTTAAAGAGTCTATCTGAAGTACCACGAGAACATCACCTAACCCTAATATAATTTATCATCCAAACCAAGTCTCTATTGTTTGAGACAAATTAAACCAATTAAACCAGGAAAACAAGCATTAACTGTAACAGTCCAGGGCAAACTAAGCTCTACCCACATATTAGGGACAAATTAAACCAATTTGAGTCACCAGGAAAACAAGCATTAACTGGAACAGTCCAGGGCAAACTAAGCTCTACCCACATATTAGGTTGTCCTAACTAGCTCACCATAAGTTAAGTGGCCAACTACTTGAAGTATTAAATGGCTAACATATTTTTAAAGCTAAGTCAATTGCACTATAATTTTCATACTGTAAAAACTGACTCTGTGTATATAGTCCTATGAATTTGAACAATCATAATGAGTTGTGTAATCAAAATCAAGACATAGACTATTTCACTGCAAGATTTATAGTTAATCCTCTCCCTGACCGGGTTAGCTTTCTCATGAGTTTTTTAAAGGAATTACATAATGTAGCTTTTTGAGTCTGGCTTCTGTCAGTTAGTTGAAATTCATCCATGTTGTTGAAGGGATTGGTAGTTCATTTTTTCTTCTTGAGTAGTTTCCATAGAATAGATGTACTTCAATTTGTTCACCTAGTCATCTGTGGACAGACATTTGGATTGTCTCCAGTTTTGGCTGATTATGAATAAAACTGTTTAGTAAACATTTATACATAGGTTTCCATGTGGATATGTCATCATATGTCATCATAGATATTGTATAAACATCTAGGAGCTGGAATACTGGATTATATAGTAAGTGTAGGCTAATTGATAAGAAACTGCCAACCAGTTTTTCAAAGTGGTTGTCCGTTTTTGCATTCCCACCAGCAGTGTATGAGACATCCATTAACTCCACACTCTTGTCAGCACTCAGTATTTTCAGGGTGTGTTTTTTTAAGCCAGTCTGAAAGTATCTCATTGTGGTTCACTTCTCTTCCCTAATGATTACAGTGTCGATATATTTCATGTGCTTATCTGTCATCTGTATATCTTCATTGGTGAAATGTCAATTTAATTCTTTAGCCCATTTTTTTTAATCCTCACCCAAGGACATACTTAGAGAGAGGAAAAGAGAGAGAGAGAGAGAGGGAGAGAGAGAGAGAGAAACATCATTGGTGGTCTTCCATGGGATCGAATGCATCCTGACCAGGGACCCGAACCTGCAACTTTTGGTGCACAGGATGACGCTCAACCAACTGAGCCACTCCGGCTGGGCTAGCCCATTTTTTTAAAAATACATATATTTTTATTGATTCCAGAAAGGAAGGGAGAGGAAGAGAGAGATAGAAACATCACTGATGAGAGAGAATCTTTTTATTGAAAAATTTTATTATTTGTTCTCTTACTATTAAGTAGTAGAGAGTTTTTAATATATTTTGAATAGCTAACGTAGGTTTTGAGGTTAAAAATGTATGATGTGATTTACTTCACAATGTAAATATACTTAACACTACTGAATTGTTTACTTATAAAAATGGTTAAGATGGTAAATTTTACACTATGTGTTTTTTAAGAACAATTTTTAAAATGTAGGATAGCTGAAAGTGTCTTTTGAAGTCAGATCACAATGAACGCTTTTCCAGGAAATCATCCAAGAAGCCAGTTGTTAATATTTCCTCCCTATAACAGGGATAAATATCTCCAACTTCGGTAGAGATCCTGTCCGGGACCACCCAGGATGAGTTATTCTTGGAGATCTAAGGATGACGAGTTGCTGGTGCAAGGCATGGTGGGATGTCCAAGATTGCTGATGCAAGCAATGTGTGATGTATAAGATTCTAGATGTGAGGCACTGTGAGATATCCAAATCCTCTATTTTCATTTATAAACAATATGGAGGTTCCTCAAAAGAAAAAAAAATGGAATAGAGTTACCATATATCCCAGCATCCCCTCTACCAGAAATATTTTTAAATATTTATTCATAAAGACATATGAACCCCTCTGTTAATTGCAGCTTTACTTACAGTGGCCAAGGCATGGAAACAACTGAAATGTCCTTTGATAGATGATTAGATAAAGAAGATGTGGTACACAGACACAATGGAATACTACTCAACCATAAGGAAAGATGAAATACTGCCATTTGTGCAACATGGATGGATCTTGAGAATATCATACTAAGAGAAATAAGTCAGACAGAAAATTCAAGAACCATATGATATCACTCATATGTGAGATATAAAACTGAAAGCAACAAGTGAACAAACAAGAAAAACAAGCAAACAAAAACTCTTAGACACAGACAACAGTATGGGGGCTAACAGAAGGAAAGTAGGAGGGGAGGCAGTAAAGGAGGACAAATATATGGTGACAAAAGGAGATTTGAATTTGGGTGGTAAACACACAATGCAATACACAGATGACATACTATAGAACTGTACACTTGAAACCTATATAATCTTATTAACCAATGTCACCCCAATAAATTCAATTTTCAAATTTTTAAAAAAGAAGTTTATTTCTAGCTAAGATAACAAGACATAGAAACAAAACAATACCAAGCTGCACAAACTGAGTGCTAAATGAGTATTCTGACAATAGGAGTTCCAGAAGTCTAGTGTAACAACAGGGGCCCAATGGGCTTTATAACAACTCTAAAAGTGAACACATTTGGGAGACAGTGAATAGAAAAAAAAGTTTGTTGGGTGGGACAGAGGGAGCTCTTACTAAATGCCAGACTCTGTACCTGAGAAAAGTATTACCTACCACATAGGGTTGCTATAGTGATTGACTGTATGTAAAGTTCCCCGTGCCTGGCACCTAATAAATGCACTCAGAATGTTAGCTATCATTTTATAATTTCTTACAATCCTGTAATATAGACATTATTATTTCAACTTATTAAACTTTTTTATTATGAACTAATTTTAGACTTTCATGAAAGTCATAAGAAAGGTCCAATGTCCTATATCCCTGTTACCCTGCTTCCCCTAATGTTAACACCTTACATCACCTTATGCAAACTTCACCCATTTTTCTACCAATGTCATTTTATGACATTCCTCAGACTCCCCTATCATTCATGACCTAGACGCTTTTGAAGAGTACTTGTCAGTTATTTTGTAGAATGTCTCTCAATTTGGGTTGGTCTGATGTTTGCTCATGACTCAAATGAGCTTATACATTCGGAGCAAGCCTACTAGAGAAATGCTGTCCTGACCCTCAGTATATCCTATTAGTTACTGTCTCAATTTTCCAGGCGAAGATGCTGAGGTTCATAGGAGGGTTCACAGTTGATGAGTTGCAAAACCTGGATGTGAACACTGGAATTTGCCTTGGACTCTGTCTCTCGCTACCTCTGTTCAGGACTAGGGTGAGAAGCATTTGAAAAGGGACTTGGTGGAAGCCAGTGTGGGAGGCATCTGAATGCCAAACAGAGGAGGTAGGGCCCTGAGGAGACAGCCTAAACATAAGGTGAGACAGGCCCACCCGGATTGCTCCATGCGTGGCAGGAGCAGCCACATCGGAACGCAACACACAGAGACGTCTCTTGAATCAGAATCTCTGAATACCGGCCCAAGTATTTCCACTTTAAACATGTTCTCCAAGTAATCCTTATACACATGAAATGATTTAAATAATTACAAATATAAGAAAACAAAAGATCAGCTAAACCAGCGATGAGCAAACTTTTTCTGTGAAGGGCCAGAAGGTAAATATGTTAGGCTTTGCAGGCCATACAACCTCTGACATCTCGACCACCTACAGGAGATGCAGGGCCCAGTGAATACTGATAATGCGGGTCCCTTGTTCAAAATTATTACTAACTTCAGGATGGCTGCAATAGACACCAAAGCAAACACAGGACCCTTCTAAGCCCGGGCCATTGCACAAGTTGCAGGCCTGGGAAGCTAGGCTGGCACTGTCCATCACAACTGTTGGACTCTGCACCTCTGGAACTCGGCCATGGTAACACAGAAGCAGCCATAGCGGCAAAGGAATGAATGGGCAGGTGGCAGCAGCATTTGATCCAGGGCTGTAGTCTGCCAATCCCAGAGTTGGATTATCTTCTACTAGTAACACCCCGGCATGCACACTCATGTTCAGAAACCTAATGAGATGTTAATAAAAAAAATAGAAAGAACTGAAATTGCATACTTATTGAGTGAGCACAATTTTATACAGAGGTTAATTCAGTGAGGTAAATCTTCACGTGAATTGTATTTGTATTGTACTCTTAATGCCAAAAAAAATGAACAGGCTGCATGAACGGAGAAAGAAATGGGGGTGCTTAGACACCGAAAACACATCCAGCAATTCAGGACTTTCCCGGACAGGAAGGAGACCACAGTTTTGCCACCCTAAGACTGCCTTTTGGGATATTGATTTTGAGCTGGCTGTTAAGAAACAAATGTCTAAGAAAGAACTTTAACCCTCCCCTTTCCTGCCTAAAGTAGACTCCAAACAGGGGCCTGTTAACTGGATCATCCGGCTGCCTCTGGGTTGCCTGGCAAGAATTTGCCTGCCATGTGTGTTCTGCTCGTCCTCAACTACTTATAAATTGTTTGTAATCTCAGACCACCTGGCCCTCCTTTCTCCTTTATCTGTAATGACATATAAACCTCAACTACCCAAGGCGATTCAGGTCTCACTTTCCTATGGCACCCCCAAATGTGTACTCATATGATAAACTTTGGACATTTTCTCCTGTTAATCGGTCTCTGTTATCTGCTTATTAGCGCAGCTAGAAGAATTTAGAAGGTGAGAGGAAAACTATTTTTCTAGCTCCCACAGACATAAGTCTTGTTTCTGGTTTATCTCTCACCTATACACCATAACTCAGTTAAAATCTACTTCAAAGAAATCTGTAATCTGTTAAATTCTACAAGATTATCCAAAAAGTAAAGACAGCTTTTGTGTTTGAGCCCAAAATCAGATTAGAGCAATATGGGCTTTTCTGTCAAGGTAACCTAAGAACAATTTAGAATTCAATTGAAATTGAGAAAAGAAATAGCAACTTCCAACTAGCAATGTCTAAGCAGCTTTTTCCTTGATGTAACAGTCCAGTTACAGAATTATATGTGTCCTACTGTGTCTGATTTCAGATTACTGTCTCCTACCATGAAGCATCTCAGGTCTTCGTCTCTCTCTCCACTAATAAAATTAGAACCATTTAAAAAAAAAACAGGATGACATATCTAAATACAATAACATATATGAAAAGCAACTAGCTCGGATACATAGTAAGTGCTCAAAAAATGTTTCCTGTATACTCTCTTTAATGACAAAACCACACAAAACCAAGAACTAAACAAAATATATATATATATATATCAGTTCATCAAAGGAGGAGAAAAATGCTGGCATTTTTTCCAGTCTTAATTGTTCTGGTGCCCATGGCCATGGCTGTTTTAGTAAAACATATGCTGCACAGCTGCAAATTCAAACCTGATTACCTCTAAATTAATAACATGTAGGAGGTAACACTTGCAGCTGTGAGAAAGAGAGAGCCAAAGAGAACCTTCGTGCAATACAATCTCCCTAACAGTTGTAACTGATTCTTATAAATATCTTTGAATAATCATAATAAAAATCCCAGAAGTGGAAGGAAGGACAACAGAAACAATAAAACTCACCGTTGCCGAAGGATGAAAAATGGCGGCAGAGTAGGAGGATGCTGCATGGTCATGCTCCCAGGAACAAGCTGGAATTACAACTGAAATACGAGAAGGCTTCCTGAATAATCAACGGAAAACTCACAGGAGAGAACCCTGATACCCAAGGACCGAAGGTGGAGCCGCCCTTGAGTGTGGCTCTTCCACAAAATACCGACTTCTGCGCATGGGCCACGAAGTTTCAATCGCACTGTATGTGCGAGCCCGCACATGGCATTTTGTGGAAGAGCCACACTCAAGGGGCCAAAGAGCCGCATGTGGCTCGCGAGCTGAGGTTTTCCGACCACTGGACTAGGGGGATAGAGCTCAGAAGGCAGACACCCCAAGTTACCTGGGCTGAGTTATTTCCTCACACAGCAGAGGACATCTTTCCCACATAGACATCCGCTGCCTTGCCGGGGAAAACAGTTGACACACCCTATTGGAAAACACCTTGCCCTGAGGCCGATTAAGAGATTAAAAGTAACAATTCAAAGGAGGAGCAGCTGCTTGTGTAGCCCACCCCCATCCAAGGAACAGCAGCCTCCTGATCACCAC
>NW_005371324.1:4251238-4255317 GCF_000412655.1 Myotis brandtii
GGACGAGCCAGCTTAAAGCCCGGCTGAGGCGCAGCAGGCCCACACTCGTGGAGGCATGGAGGAGTGCGCTTGCCTCTGCCTCGTGGGCTCTTCGCAGGGATGTCAGTGTAGTAGTCAGAAGCGCCAGCGCCCAGCTGAGACGGCAGCGGCCGATGGCAAGCAGTGTCATCAGAAGCGCCAGCGTCCAGCTGAGACAGCAAGCAAGCCGGCCCCGGCCCCAGCTCCAGCTCTGCCAGAAAAGCACCTCGAGGCGGACGCGGCAGCACGGTGCTGTGCAGGGAGTGGAGGAATCGCGAGCCCCATGCCGACCCTGCACTGCTCCCTGCAGGACCTGCCAGTGGAGATGCTGGTGGAGATCTTCGCCTCGCTCCCTGGCACCGATCTGCCCAGCCTGGCCCTGGCCTGCACCAAATTCCACCACATCCTGCACACCGACAGCATCTGGAGACGGCGCTGCCGGGAGGAGTTTGGCGCTTGTGAAAACTTGCAGAACCTGGAGATGATGGGTGTGTCTTATCGAGAAGTCTATGCGAAGCTGCTCCATCCATACAGACACATTTTGGGATTGTGGCAGCTAGATACTGAGGGCTATAGAACACTGCTGAATGTCGTGGTGGATGGCTTATGCATTACTGGTTGGACATTCAGGCCTTGCCTTAACGCCCATGTGGATCGCCCAATGCAATTCAAGCCCGCGTTCAGAATTCGCCTGACGGAGAGGAAATCAGCCACGGTGGAGTGCATGGAAGGCCGCATTAGCAGGCCCCACAGCCGCCACGTGCATATTCAGAAGAACAGGCTCACCCTCCAGTGCAACAAAACAGACCACCTTAAGGATTTACCAATGCGGCTTAGGGACGAATGGGGGCGGGTGCTGGTGCAGGAGGACAGACAGCGGTATGACTGCCTGACCTACCGCCGCCTCTACCTCCCGCCAAGCCACCCGGACGACCTCATCAGGCCAGGTCTTTTCCAATACAACTACGATGCCTTCGGCCTATCGATTGCCATGCTCAGCTTCCATGGGAAGTATGCCAGGGTCACGAAGGTCACGGGAGACTTCAAACCGAGGTTGGAGATCCACCTCATGCACCGCATCCAGCTGCGAGATGGCGAGATCTTCCGCAGCTTCAACGAGCTCTCCCGCGTGGTCCAGGAGATTGACGAGCAGGTGATCCGGGAGCAGCAGCAGCAGCAGCAGCAGCAGCAGCAGCAGCAGCAGCAGCAGCAGCAGCAGCAGCAGCAGCAGCAGCAGCAGCAGCAGCAGCAGCAGCAGCAGCAGCAGCAGCAGCAGCAGCAGCAGCAGCAGCAGCAGCAGCAGCAGCAGCAGCAGCAGCAGCAGCAGCAGCAGCAGCAGCAGCAGCAGCAGCAGCAGCAGCAGCAGCAGCAGCAGCAGCAGCAGCAGCAGCAGCAGCAGCAGCAGCAGCAGCAGCAGCAGCAGCAGCAGCAGCAGCAGCAGCAGCAGCAGCAGCAGCAGCAGCAGCAGCAGCAGCAGCAGCAGCAGCAGCAGCAGCAGCAGCAGCAGCAGCAGCAGCAGCAGCAGCAGCAGCAGCAGCAGCAGCAGCAGCAGCAGCAGCAGCAGCAGCAGCAGCAGCAGCAGCAGCAGCAGCAGCAGCAGCAGCAGCAGCAGCAGCAGCAGCAGCAGCAGCAGCAGCAGCAGCAGCAGCAGCAGCAGCAGCAGCAGCAGCAGCAGCAGCAGCAGCAGCAGCAGCAGCAGCAGCAGCAGCAGCAGCAGCAGCAGCAGCAGCAGCAGCAGCAGCAGCAGCAGCAGCAGCAGCAGCAGCAGCAGCAGCAGCAGCAGCAGCAGCAGCAGCAGCAGCAGCAGCAGCAGCAGCAGCAGCAGCAGCAGCAGCAGCAGCAGCAGCAGCAGCAGCAGCAGCAGCAGCAGCAGCAGCAGCAGCAGCAGCAGCAGCAGCAGCAGCAGCAGCAGCAGCAGCAGCAGCAGCAGCAGCAGCAGCAGCAGCAGCAGCAGCAGCAGCAGCAGCAGCAGCAGCAGCAGCAGCAGCAGCAGCAGCAGCAGCAGCAGCAGCAGCAGCAGCAGCAGCAGCAGCAGCAGCAGCAGCAGCAGCAGCAAGAAGATGGGACTGAGGAAAGCGAGGGCCATGGCTGGCAGAGCCCTGCCCAGCCCAGCGTCGGGGAGTCCGGGGCTGCAGCTTCGGAGGAGCAGCCTGTTCCATTTGTTCTGCCTGTGGACGTGCACTCATTTGACCAGGACTACCCTCGAACCTGCAGGATGTGTTTCTATGGCGTGGAAACTTTTACCTTACCTGGCTTCGCCGACCCCATGCGCCTCCCTGTAGTCTTCATCCTGTTCGATGAGAACCACTTCGGGTTCATCTGGCTGGAGGCGAAATACTTCTTCCTGTTCGGCAGAGTCCAGAACACTTTTCAGAATGTGGAGGCACCGTCTGGGCAGGCCTTCCTGGAGATGCTCTCGAACATTCAGTCCAGACCCCTGTGAGGAACAGCTTGCATGCACTTTGAAGATTTGACCTTCTGACCAGGTTACCCACCTTTGTTTGTTTTTTTAATCCTCACCTGAGGACATTTTCCCATTGATGTTTAGAGAGAGTGGGGGAGAAAGGGGAAGACAAAAATAATCCATGTGAGAGAAACACATCAGTTGTTTGCCTCCTGCCCAAGCCCGGACCAGGGCCAGGCTGGGTAGGAGCCAGCAATTGAGGTAGAAATAAACCTTAGACCAGTGGTCTCAACCTTCCTAATGCTGTGACCCATTAATACAGTTCCTCATGTTGTGGTGACCCCTAATTTTCTTGTTACCCAACCCCCTGGGAGGAGCAGCTTGCATGCACTTTGAAGATTTGACCTTCTGACCAGTTTACCCACCTTTGTTTGTTTGTTTTTAATCCTTGGGTGAGGATTTTTTAAAAAGCAACCAATGAATGCAGAAATAACTGGAACATCAAATCGATATTTCCCTTCCTCTACCTCTATAATAAATCAAAAAATTAAAAAACTTTTAAAAAATGTCAAATATGCATACCCATCTGGAAATCATAAAGTAATTTATGATAATATAGAAAGGATGTGTACAATCAGGGTAATATTTTAAAACTAGAAATAAATAGGAGTTTGGATAAGTTTCTCTTTATCTATAGTATGTAAGAGACCTGAAATGATAGGAAAGAATCATGCATATTATTTAGTGAAAACGTGGACCATAATAACCAGTTCATTTAAGTCTGTACACATATATGTTCAAATACATGCTTAATAGATAATGTGTGAAAGATTACTCACCATAATGTATACAGTGGTTTTCTCTGGCAAGCAAAATTCATAGAACTGTATACTAAGAAGAGTAAATATTATCATGTAAATTACACTGCAATAAACTGGCTTAAAATTTAAAAAAAAAAAAAACTCACCGTTGCCATTTCCTTTGCTCTTGACCAGGCACTGGGGATAATTTTCATCTGAGGCCCGTTGGTCTTCTCTCTTGAGCCTCTGGCTCTGAGGACATGGCATCTTCCAGCCACTAAAGAAATCACAAAAGAGAGACTGTAGGTACCTTCTGGCATTAAGGAGCCAGCATCTCCAGTCTGTGCACCTCATGTCAAACATGGGAAGTCGGAGAAGAAAAATCACAGCTGGGAATTTCTGCTTAAGGTTCATTTTTCAAGAGCAAAACTAATGTACCATGTAATGGGAGGACTGGGGGAGTGGGTGGGAAAGCTTCGGGCAAAGTATACATACACTTCCTCAGGAGACAGCATTTCTTTCAGCATGCTCCAAAGAAGAGAAAAAAAGAAAGGCGTTTGTAGGTAACTTAGGGTCTGAAAAATCTGGGATTTGGCCTGGATAAAGGCTAACACCTAAGTTATAAAGATCAATTAGTACATTCATCAATAAGAGTGTTGTTAAGCTCAGGTTCAAGTAATCCTTACGTTTCCCCACCCTGTGTAAGAACCCTCAAGGAATCTGAAAAACGTATAGCATCCCCATGCTTGACCTAGGAGCTTTAGTTCCATTTTTGTTAGGAAAGCAAGACATATTATTATAAAACTAGAGGCCCGGTACACAAAAATTTGTGCACTCGGGGGGGGGGGGGGGACCCC
>NW_005371324.1:4256620-4268026 GCF_000412655.1 Myotis brandtii
GGTCCGGCTGGCTGAAGCCCGGCTGACTGAAAGCCGGTTTCTGGGGTTTTGTTTAGCTTCTATATTTGCAACATAGTTGCTTAGAGTTGCAGCTGAGAGGCCAGCAGCGGCAGGCAGGGAACACAGAGTTCGCTGTCACTGGAGCAAGCAAGCCTCCCTGTTCGCTTCAGTGCATGGCTGCCGGCTGCCATCTTGGCTGACAGTTAATTTGCATAAGGATATGCTGATTAGCCAATGGGAAGGGTAGCGGTCGTACGCTAATTACCATGTTTCTCTTTTATTAGTGTAGATCAGGGAGAATTAAGTACTAACTGATTTGGTAATGTTTCTGATGCTATGGGATTGAAACAAAGAGGAGTAGTGGGCTAGTTATGACTGTGAGTTAATGGCTTCACCTTTCTGAGTTCAGATTCCTCAGAGAGTATAAATGGATACAATAATGCTGACCTCATAGAGTTGTTATAAATGTGATTATAAAACTGTCTGGCACATAGTAGGCCCACAAGTATTAGTTGAACCCGAATCTGAATACAATTATGGAGCATCTGGTAGAGAGTAACATGAGTCTGTGAATAAGGCACTTTTAATTGGCAGCAAATGATTGGGCCGAAAAAAGCAAAGGATTTGTGTTAGGTTATACCATGAAGTTTAAGGAGCCAGGTAGAGTGGTCTGTTGTTAATCATGAAGCAGAACTCATTGTTAGTGTTTGAGCTGGTGTGGCAGCTCTTCCCCGAACGTGATGGTTTCCTCATCTCCTTGGACACTGCTAGATCGCATACCCAGACTCCCTTGCAGCTAGGAGTGGCCATGTGATGGAGACCAAGCCAACAAAGCATGGGTGGAAATAATGTGTTCCACTTCTAGACTTAGCTCATAAAAACCTTGTATACATGTCCTTCTTTGCACTTTTCCTCTTCCAGCTGGCTTAGATGGCACCTCCATGGGTTATGTGTTAGAGATGCCAGAACCCCTGTCTACCGAAGTTCCTCAGTGGCTTTGCCACCTCCAATCTGGAAGCATCTTGGATGATTACAAGAAAACCATTTTTCATTGTGCTGATACCATTAGGTCTTTTTGTAACCATAGTTTAAAATAACAATCCTAGCTAATCCAGCTAGGGAGCCACATGATGAAAGCAGTGCTTTAACAAAATGGCATATTTGGGGTAAAGACGAAATAATAAAATGAGAAGTGTCTTTTATTGAATATCTAGTGAATGCTTTATATGAAGATGATAATGATGATGTTAACAGTAATAATAAACACATAATGTTTACTATGTGCCAGTACTAACTATTCTAAGCACTTTACGTATATTATGTCCATTAACTAATTTTAATTCTCTGATCTGTACTGGGTGAGTACTACTACTATTATCCATAGTATCCACATCTCACAGATGGATAAACAGAGTCGCAGAGTATTTGAATAACTTGCCCAAGATCACAAAGCTATATATAAGGTCTCATTTGGTTCTTTCAACAGCTAATTCCATGAGATAGGTTTTATCATTTCCATTCTGCAGATGAGAAAACTGAGGCTGAGAAGACCAAAGTATATTTGAGGACACAGGGCCAGGAAGTTGGAGATTCTGTGCTTGGCACCCAGGAACTCCCAGAGCATATCCCTGCCGCGTGGTCCCCACACGTCTCTGGAAGTCAAGAAATCAGCTTGGAGTCTTCTGAGACCTGAAGAGCCTCGAAGGAAGACTTTATTTACACTTTATTGTCAGCGCTCATTATCCAATGGGTTAATCTACCTCTCCATCTTTCATTAGACTTAATACTGCTTTTCAGTAAAATAAATAATAAGCTTGGATTTCGCCAATCCCCGGGAATCCCATACATGCTACATTTCCTGCGGGGACATGAGGCTTTTTGCATCTTTCTCCTATAAGAATGGCTATAATCGATTTGAGGGGCCTCGCCAGGCAACAAATGAATAGAGTAATGGGTTGATTAACAAATCCTTAAGAAGCTACTTTATAGTAAATTGCGTGTTGTTTTTTTAATTAGAAAGAAAATTGGTGCTAACAACACTAGAGAATATTGCAGCCAGGTAGGATAAAAATGTCCCCAACAGCCACCCGTCCCAGGACGAAGAGAGACAGCACAGGGCACAAACGGTAGGTTTGTCTTCCACTGGCACCTCCTCTGCCGCAGCCATCACTCTCCACCTAGATCCCCAACCCTGGCCCTACATTTAAATCAGGATGGATCCAAGTCACTCCAGTTCAGTCACACCGATTGATTACCCAGTAACCTGAATGCATTTCAACCCAGTACTTCAACAACATTCATATTTTATAAGGTGCTTATCTATGTCTCATTTGGGGGCAAAATCCATGGCTCGTGATTAACTAAAGTTCATGTAGTCCCCCAAGGGTAGAGAGATAATTTCTGAAAAACCTCTACCAGACCCCTCAAGTAACATTTATTGGCTTATTTATTTATTTGTCAGTGAGTTCATTTGGGGCAGAGACTACACCTTACTCAAGTGTTTATCACAGACCTTATCGAAGTTCCTGGCAAGTACAAAATATGGAATATTAAATAATACTTATTCAATATGTATTGAATGAATAAATGAAATGGAGATAAATGATGAACTAGAACCACACAACAGTGGTTTCCTGTCTCTCAAGTACTCCCAAACATACACATGTATACACACACACACACACACAAATACCACATGCACACACACATGTGCCCACACATGCACACACACACATACACACATCACTACCCACACAAACACTGTCCTAAGGATTGGCTGAATAGCTAAAAGGGACCACTGCTTGGGATAAGTGGTTACAAGAGCCACTAGTCCTTGTCACTTAATTCTTTCAGAGGCAACCAGAACTGGAATCCTTCCGCCGGACCCCGCACCTCCTCCCCGACCCCCTCCTCCCCTACCTGCCCAGGCAGGAGCAGAGCAGGGCAGGGCAGGGCTCCTTCCTGCATCTCCCTGAGCCTCAAGTCAGCTCCAACTCTCCTGCTGATCAACACTCTCAGCCATAGATTTTTTTTTTCTGCATTTAAATTCTCTTCAAATAGCACTGGAAGTCTTGCTGACCCTTACTTTTGACCCTAAATTAAACATCATACCGCTACCTTCTCTCTTATCCTCAGCTCTGGTAATGGAGTCTCCAACAAGATGTGTAAAAACTCTCTGTGGTAGCCTTCACAATGACACTAATGGTGGCCCACAGAAGTAAATGTAGCAAGAGCAACAGGTGGTACCTTTCAAGCCTTTACTAGGTGCCAAGGCTGTATATGCATCTCCTTGTTAAGTCCTCCCAACAATTATTTGAGGGAGGTATTATTGTTATTATTATTATTATTATCCCCTTTTTAATAGATGAGAGACTGGGTCTTAAAGGATTAAAATGCCCACAGTCACACAAGGGGGAAGCTGGTACTATAGTCCATGAAATTTGACAACAAAGCAAATCTTCTTACTTCCAATATATCAGTTATTCTGCACAGGCCAATTACCTGGGGTCGCAGAGTGAATATTGGAAAGGCCCTGGTTTGAGTCCTGGTTGTGTCACTGTGTGTTTGGGGCAAGTTCCTTGACCTCTCTATTTCCGCATCTGTAAACTTCAGATGACAATAACTAATGTATAGATTTATTGTGGGCATTAAAAGAGGTAAGACACATGAAGCATCTTACCAAAGTGTCTGGCACCAGGAATGAATCAATAATACCTTCTTTCTTTTTCCCACCCCACTGCTTGTAGTCCTTATTCTGTGATAATGTCAGAGAAAAATGTGTTAAATCCTCTGTCTGAATCCCAAGAAAAGTAGATCACCTCAAGCTGCTAGCGAGATTGAATAATTTAAAACCAAAGCCAAAATTTTCAAGCCCGGGAGAAGCACAGCGCAGGCAGGTAGTCTGTACCAGACACGCTGCAGAAAATCCAGGAGAGAGCTGTGGTGTTCGTCCTCAAGACACAGCCCTCCAGGCTGGTGAGTGAAACCCCTGTAGAGATTTTTATTCAGCTGGGCACTCCTACACATTTCACACAGAGCAGAGACACTCTGTGGCAGAATCATCAAAGATACTGATTCCCCCAACAAAATGGATTGACACAAGTATTAAAGCTTATTTTACACTTTAAATGTAAATGCGTAAGTGCTCCAATCAAAAGACATAAAGTAGCTGAATCGATAAGTAAACGAGACCCATACAGGCTGTCTACAAGAGACCCACCTCAGAGGGAAAGACACTAAAAGCAAAGGAATGGAAAAAGATATTTCATGCAAATGCAATAACTAATGTATAGATTTGTTGTGGGCATTAAAAGAGGTAAGACACATGAAGCATCTTACCAAAGTGTCTGGCACCAGGAATGAATCAATAATACCTTCTTTCTTTTTCCCACCCCACTGCTTGTAGTCCTTATTCTGTGATAATGTCAGAGAAAAATGTGTTAAATCCTCTGTCTGAATCCCAAGAAAAGTAGATCACCTCAAGCTGCTAGCGAGATTGAATAATTTAAAACCAAAGCCAAAATTTTCAAGCCCGGGAGAAGCACAGCGCAGGCAGGTAGTCTGTACCAGACACGCTGCAGAAAATCCAGGAGAGAGCTGTGGTGTTCGTCCTCAAGACACAGCCCTCCAGGCTGGTGAGTGAAACCCCTGTAGAGATTTTTATTCAGCTGGGCACTCCTACACATTTCACACAGAGCAGAGACACTCTGTGGCAGAATCATCAAAGATACTGATTCCCCCAACAAAATGGATTGACACAAGTATTAAAGCTTATTTTACACTTTAAATGTAAATGCGTAAGTGCTCCAATCAAAAGACATAAAGTAGCTGAATCGATAAGTAAACGAGACCCATACAGGCTGTCTACAAGAGACCCACCTCAGAGGGAAAGACACTAAAAGCAAAGGAATGGAAAAAGATAATTCATGCAAATGGAAAAAAAAAAAAGCTGGGGTAGCAATACTTACATCAGACAAAATAGACTTTAAAAAGTATAGAGTTTCAGGTTTGGAAGCTGAGAAAAGTTCTGGAGATGGAGAGTGGTGATGGTTGCAAAAAAAAATGTAAATGTTCTTAATGATAGTGAACTGTACACTTAAAAATTGGTTAAAATGGTAAATTTCATGTTATATATATTTTTACAACTAAAAAAACTAAATTAAAAACAGTATTAGCAAAAATATTATATTCAAGAAATTATATGAAAATAAAATATATTTTCAAGCCCAAGCTAAAAAAGAAAAAAAGGTAATGATTTTAGACTCCTTACAGATATAATCTAGAACAGCAAATTTTTGCTTTCTGCTTATTAAAGAGCCCAGAAATTTTGAATAAAAGTAAGGTGGCATAAAAGAGCTGTATCTATATAGAAACAGAGTTGAGAAAGATTATGTCCCACAGTAAAATACTTAAAACAGTTGATACTAATAGTTGGGTTTCAATTACTTTACTGTTGACCTAAAAGTAGGTTTTTTGTTTTGCTTTGTTTTTGGTTGTTGTTTTTTTACCCCTAAATTTTTATTCAAGCTTATAAAACCAACTGTCTCAATTCTTAGTATCATGCAGAAGTTTAGAAACAGGATTAACACCTGCTGAAATATGATATTGTTTCTTGGCTCCGGTACAGATTTCTTGTGAAATAGAATGAGTGAATTTCAGGTAAGCAAATGCAAACAGAAATGTCAGTCTGTTCAAAGCTCCTTTCCCTGGCTGAGATTCATATCTAACTAAATTGATATATAGTAGCACTCTACTGTCTTAAGAATTATGTTTTTTGAAAGTCTCCTAATAGAATGATGACCACAAAATGTGTGTATTCACAGTATCTAACTCAGGATCCAGCATGTGGTAAGCACTAGCTACTTTACAGTAATTGCAGAAGTACTGGAAGTGGTAATAATAATAGTATCTATTATCCTATGTACCAGACACTAAAATATATTCATTCATATGCATTTACAATTTCAAAATAAGGCCTAGCCATGAAGCAGGAATTAGCATTCCCATTTTACAGAGGAGAGAACAGGTTCAGAAAGGTATCAAGTCTGCTGTGTGGTAGAGCTGAGTATTGGCTCTAGGATTGTCTAATTTGAAGCCCGTGCATGCCTTGCTCTGCGAGAACAGGCTGTACTGAGCAGGACTGACTGGGAAATTAGCAAGGTGTGTCCAGACCATGACCCTCAGAAACCTACCCTGTGTGACATCCACGGACATCCAGTCACCTGGCCATCTTGGCCTCCTCATTCTCTTTTCTTCATGCCCCTGCCATCTCTTTTCTCCCCAACCCAGGAAAATCTGGCTGAGAAGGAACCCACTAGGGAGAGTGTGTGGGGGCTGGAGGTAGGGTTTAGACATGGCCCTGGGTAATAGAACATGTATGTTTGGTTGGTCCAAGTCGAATGCCCTGGCATAGGGGTGCTATGAGTTGACAAAACCAAGCGGGCATTCTTCTGTTTGCCGAACAGCCAATGCTGGTGTCCGTAGATCGCTGCTCTTTGAAGCTCTTGTGCTCTGTTTACAGTTATACCTTAGTCATTAGTCAACAGGGCCTTTGGGAGAGAGAGTTCTGGGAATACTTCCTGTCAGGTTTTTCCCAGCCCTCCTTTGGAATGAATGCCTCCGCAATCCCCTTTGTAACCCTGTGGGTGATCCAATTGCCCAAAGGGACTCTTGTTGCTCCAAAGGGTTCCCAGCACTCAACCTCAAAAATAGCTCAGGGCTCAGTGAGACCTTGTTGAAATAGTCCCTGCTTTTGCTTAAAAACACAACCTGGCCTAGTCTCTGCAAGTCACCCATGAAGAATTATTTTGCTACTTACTTTTTACCGTATATGTCACTGCAGGGTAGTAATCTGTACGCTTCTTTTGGCACCTCTGGGAACTGGGACTGGTTGCTAGGGTTCCTCTATCTGTGCGGAACCCCTGGGCCTTCCAGGAGAAACAGCAAAGGGACTTGGGTCTTGACAGTCACTCACCTGGGACACTGGGATCAGCACTCCCCAGTGAGGAGGGGAGGCAGATGCTGCCCTGGTTTCCTGGAGGAGCAGAGGAAGAGGTAAGAACATGACTTGATTGTCGAGGAGCACGCCATGGGGGGGAGGGGTAAGGCAGCTAGGGACAGGTTGTGCGGGGACCCACACTTTCTAACATCACGCACACTGGGATCTCAGCTGGCGTTGTCCCAGGCCCAGGGAAGCCGTTCTAAGCCCTCCGGGATGACAGGGCTTTCTGAGATCCTGGAGCCGAGTCTTGCTTTTCCAGTTTACACTGTGGTCCTGCTTTCCTACAGGCTTCGTGTTGACCCTTTCGTCAGAGCTGTTATCAGCCCGTCCTGTCCCCATGGCTGCTGCCCGTCCCCTGTCACAGCCGCCCCAGTCTGTCCCTCCAGGGCCTTCGAGTCAGGCTTTCAGAGTCGGCTTTTTCAGTTTGCACTGGACACTAAGCAACCAACCAGCGAGCCATCTAGACCTTTTAGGAAAGGAGGTGAGGAGGCAGAGGTGAGTGGTGGAGGGCTCAAATCACAAACTCATTGCTGCCCAGTGAGTGGCTGGGGACACTCAGGTTTCTTAACAGCACTAGGCTAGCAGGAGGATGGATGGGCGGCTTTCCCCTTGCTGCCACTGGGCTGACTTCCCCCTGCAGGCTCGCACGAGGCCCAGCCTTCCCCCAGCCACTTGTGATTCTCCACCAAACCCCATCTCCATCCCAGCTTGTCTCCTTTCCTGGTGATGCGCTGTCACACTCTGACTCCCGAGCTCACTACCAAGGAAGTCAGAGCTGCTCCTCTCCTGGAATCCTGACACCCCGAGGGCCAGGCATCCATGAGAGACGACTCCTTCTAGAAAGTACCTGTGAGCACCATCATGTTAAGTGGTCAGACGTGCACTGGGCGCTGATCCCGTGGGGCAGGGCGGGCAGGGGAAGGCACAGACCGGGACAGGAGTCAAAGATGAGGGCCCCTTCCATGTAGTGGGCAGATGGTCCAGATGTCCAGTGCAAGGCCTGGCAGAGATGAGGGTGCAGGCAGACCAAGGTGGGGTGCTGGGAGGAGACAGACACACAGCTCTTGGCAAGATGCTCCCTGCTGGGCACCATCATCACCTACTCTATAAGGCACAGGAAGAACCAAGCAAAAAAATAAGAGAGTTTCCTCATTACCCTTCAAGGCTATTTGTCCTTTATCTTCTCTTTGTAAGAGCTGGGGTTTGCATCTCTACTCAAAAGCTCTCCCCCTTCTGCTCCCTAGAAAACTCTATCTTGTTTTTTATACCTCTACCCGCTCTGTAACTTCTACAGCACTCAGAAAACTGGCCCTCCTAGGAAACTTACACACACACACACACACACACACACACACACATACATACATACATACACCGCAATCTACGTCACACACTTGAAATTTCCCTGCCTCCTCCCGGTGGGAGGTGGACGGGCTCCTGGTGACACGGCGGAGCCTCTCACACCTACAGCACAACCTGGACTCTGAAGCCTGACCCAAGCCCTCACTCAGCAGACTCGGAGGCAGCTGTTTCAGGCAGAGTCTGCAGAGTCTCCAACGGCAACTGAAACACCAGCTGGGAGGAGAAGGGCCTGGGCTCCCACACTGAGCCTCACACGCCTCTTGACCTCATGGAGGCACTGCCTTCATTAACGGGGCCCTGAGGATTAGGCTGAGCACAGTCAGCCCCAAGGAAGATGAAGGAGCCGGAAGAAACTGACTTACCCTCAGTCTCACAGTGATATCATTTCCACCAAAGCACCCACTCGGGGTTGGGGCACAGCCAAACGAGTGAGTCAGAGAAGGAGGGGCTGCAGGTGGGCGGCAGGGCGGCATCCCTTCTGCCATGCCACAAATCCCCTTAAAATGCTTGTTTTTAATTTTTTAAGTATATTTTTATTGCTTTCAGAGAGGAAGGGAGAGAGACAGAGAAACGTCAGTGACGAGAGAGAATCATTGATTCGCTGCCTCCTGCACAACGCCTACCGGGGATCGAGTCCACAACCCGGGCATGTGCCCTGACCAGGAGTCAAACCTCCTGGTTCATAGCTCAATGCTCACCATTTAGCCACACCAGCAGGGCTAAAATGCTTGTTTTTTTTAAAAAAAAAAAGGGGGGGGGGAGAAGCAAGAGGGCCAGAAGGGGCTTTAATAAATTACAAAAAAATAAATAAATAAAATCGAGGCATGGTGAGAATGAGGTGAAGGCTAAGTGGTTAGTGGGCCAGCTCTTGAGTCTCCATCCCCCCTCCTACATTTTACCAGTAGCTCCCTTCTGCCTGTGCTCTGTGCCTGTGCCCTCGCCCCACTGATGGAGAGTCCTAAAGCCTTCCCATTCACCGTGATTCATGTGTTTTCCTTGGTTGAGGGCAACGGCTCAGCCTTGGCAGGTGGGGGGTCTCTGGGATGACAGGATGTTCTGATTAATCCCCGTAGGAAGTGATGCTTCTCCTTGCAGTTGGGAGACGGGGCTTCCATTCCATTCCTTATAAAGGCATGTGTTTTTCTTGAATAAATGCTAAATAAAACCAGCCTTTATGTTTTTTCCCCTTGATCTGCAACCCCATTAGTCCATAAATAAAATGACACCATCAAAGCACACAGACTGCTCTGCAGGGTGGTCTGGGGAGACAACCGCAGACTGTGCGATGGCCTATGACACCACACTCCTCTGGAAAGTCATGCAGGCCACACAGCTGCCCCCGCCAGGTGGCAAGGCCCAGAGAAAGTGAGCCCCGCTGTGCTCGGTCTCCCCCATCCCTGCTGACTCTGGGGGCTGGAGGTCAGCTTCCCACTGTGGAAGGAGCAGGGCCTCCAAAGGCTCCCGGAGCTGCGGGATTGCCTCCTGGTCTTGGGAACCATCTAACTTCTGTGAGCATTTCTTTTCCTAGCAGGAAAAGGGAGATAACAATGCCTACCTCATAGCACAGTTATAATAAAAGACCTGTCATTAAGTATGTGCTCCAAACAATAGTAACTATTATTGTTAAATTTTTATTACCTCAATCACTGGTTACATTATTGAAGGAAAACCCTGCTCACTGGAGTGTTCAGGTAATAGAGGATTTAGTTTACATAAAATAAATTTTCTGCGTAATACAAGTCTTTCAGAAGTAACCATTTTCATTTCTGGCCATGGTGCAGAAAATAATTCTAGATTAGTGATGGCGAACCTTTTGAGCTCGGCGTGTCAGCATTTTGAAAAACCCTAACTTAACTCTGGTGCTGTGTCACATATAGAACTTTTTTGATATTTGCAACCATGGTAAAACAAAGACTTATATTTTTGATATTTATTTTATATATTTAAATGCCATTTAACAAAGAAAAATCAACCAAAAAAATGAGTTCGCGTGTCACCTCTGACATGCATGTCATAGGTTCACCATCACTGTTCTAGATCATGTTAAAATGCTTTCAAACTTCAGAGAGGAACTGGGTACTTGGACCATTTTGCATCTTGCATCACTCTGAGCAGTACTTCTCATTGTACAGTTGTGTTCTCATTGGGTTGAGTTGAAGGCATATTGGGCTGTCAACACAATACAACAAAAACAAAAACAAATTCTACAAATGAGCATGTCTTAATTTAGTTTCCTCCTTTTTCCTAAAGGAAAGAGGTGGGGTAAAGCATAGAATAAAAACAGACGGTTTTGAAAGCTGATGGAGATTTCTGCTGTCTGTAATTCCAGTGAATTGAAATGAAGGGGTCGTGAGGTGTCCTTAGCAGACACTGGAGACAAGCTCTTCCTAGATTTTTGCCTAAATAGTTCCTTGGTGTTGTATCTAAACTTGCTAAGAGAACATTTTGATCTATGGATATAAGCTGTAAACAAAACTCCTTCCTTTCTTATCTTCTCTCAAATCCCAATGCAGAGAGAGAGATGACATAAAACCATCTCTCTAACTCTCTATCTATCTATCTCTCATTTGGATATAAAGTACATATTAAGCATTAAGTACTAGAAGGAAATGCTAGGATAGGTTAATGACAGTTACTGATCACATTTATTGATCATCTATGACTATACAGAGTGCTTGTACGTATATTATTTATTTTATTCATCACAATAGCTCTATGGGACATATTTTCTTATTCCCATTTTACACATAAGAAAACTGAAATTCAAAATGTTAGGTGACTTGTGCAGTCACACAGCTTATGCCAGGCAGAGCTAAGAGTCGATCCAGGTCCTCTGAAGTCAAAGTCTATACTCTTTCCGAAGAAAGGCAACTGAATCTAGAATAGCTAATGGTTGTAAAATATTATAATTGAAAGGGAGCAATTGAAGACATATCTTTACTTTAAAAAGGAGGAGGAGCCGAAACCGGTTTGGCTCAGTGGATAGAGCATCGGCCTGCGGACTGAAAGGTCCCAGGTTCGATTCCGGTCAAGGGCATGTACCT
>NW_005371324.1:4268144-4269905 GCF_000412655.1 Myotis brandtii
AAAAAAAAAAAAAAGGAGGAGGAGTTGCGCCATGGCTTCGGTAGCTGTGGCTTCTCCCGCTGGGTCTGAGCCTCACCAGCCCCTCCCCCAGGAGACATTTGCAGTGGGCCAGCCCTGCTCCACTGTAACCATGTGTGACCACAAGGCGGTGATCAAAAATGCCAATATGTCAGGGGAGATGCAGCAGGACTCCGTGGAATGTGCTACTCGGGTGTTGGAGAAATATAACATAGAGAAGGATATTGCGGTGCATATTAGAGGAGATTGATAAGAAGTACAATCCCCCTGGCACTGAATCGTGGAGAAGAACTTTGGTGCCGTGTCACATATAGAAATTTTTTGATATTTGCAACCATAGTAAAACAAAGATTTATATTTTTGATATTTATTTTGGTTTTATGTGACACATGAAACCAAACACGTCATCTATTTCTACCTGGGCCAAGTGGCCATTCTTCTGTTCAAATCTGGTTAAAAGCATGGACTATACCACATACCCAGTGATTCATCCAAAAAATAAGGATTGCAGCCTAACTTCCAAATACCAGAGACTGACATCTTCAGCCTTGCTTAAAGGAACACCTTGATCTTGAACCTTTCTTGTGTTGTTTTGTATAGGGCAGTGGTCGGCAAACTCATTAGTCAACAGAGCCAAATATCAACAGTACAACAATTGAAATTTCTTTTGAGAGCCAAATTTTTTAAACTTAAACTATATAGGTAGGTACATTGTTATTAACTTAATTAGGGTACTCCTAAGGCTTAGGAAGAGCCACACTCAAGGGGCCAAAGAGCTGCATGTGGCTCGCAAGCCGCAGTTTGCCGACCACGGGTATAAGGCATTCTCTGAACTCATTTGTTGTGCTTATAAAACAATTAACAAAACAACTTTTATTTGTATTTATTTTCTATTCCATATTTCTCTGCCTCATGTTTTTCCTTCTCAAAATCTATTCCTTTCCCAAAAAAAGTAAAAATGGGGAAAAAATTAAAATAAAATAAAAATAAAGAGGATGAAACTAAAGTCCAGAGAGTCTAGCCGTAACCGGTTTGGCTCAGTGGATAGAGCGTCGGCCTGCGGACTCAAGGGTCCCAGGTTTGATTCCGATCAAGGGCATGTACCTTGGTTGCGGGCACAAACCCAGTACGTGGTGTGCAGGAGGCAGCTGATCAATGTTTCTCTCTCACTGATGTTTCTAACTCTCTATCCCTCTCCCTTCCTCTCTGTAAAAAATCAATAAAAATATATATATTTAAAGTCCAGAGAGTCTAAATTATTTGCTTGGGATCACACAGTTCATTAGCAGCAAAGCCAAGTCTAGAACCCAAGATTCTTTCCGCTGTTCTTTTTGTTGTTAATCCTCCCCCAAGGATATTTTTCCCCATTGATTTTTAGACAGAGTGGAAGGGAGGGAGAGAGACAGAGAGAGAAACATCGATGTGAGAGAGATATCAATTGGTTGCCTCCTGCACAAAACTGCGGGCTGGGGATCAAGACTGCAACCGAGGTACATGCCCTTGACCAGAATTAAACCCTCAACCCTTCAGTCCACGGGCTGACCCTCTAACCAGTGAGACAAACCAGCTAGGGCTCCACTATTCTTTGCTGACCCTCAGAATAAACACTACGGCACTTCTCTTGTTGAGCATGAATGAAAAGCATTCATTTGTTCTTCTACAGTGGGGCCTTGACTTACGAGTGTCCCGACTAACGAGTTTTTCGAGATACGAGCCATCTCTCGGCCGATTTTTTGCTTTGAG
>NW_005371324.1:4270140-4282805 GCF_000412655.1 Myotis brandtii
TGTCAATATGACTCTCACCTGAAGGCATGGAAAGCAACTACATAGTTCTGTTTTAAAAATCAGATGTGTTCTATTTGAATTGTTCAAATGTTAAAAGGGGACCAATTGAACATTATTACAGCAGTACCATATTTGAAAGGAAAATGTTAAAACCTTAGTAAGAATTTTGAAAATACGTAAAAGGCTCTAAGTTAATGTTTCTAAGCATTTTCCCATCTCTGTGGGAGGTTTGTCCTGTATTCCCATGCCAGTTCGTGGGTGTAGTTTGCATAGAGGTTAGACTCAAAGGCAGTGGAGCTAGTTGCCTGGATGACAATCCTGGCCCCACCAAATGGTGGTAAATTTTCTTCAACTCCTAATCCTCACTTTCTTGTCTACTGATTGAAGAGTGATAAAAATTATGGCAGAAACTGCCTATTTTCTTCCCAATAACCATTCTCCCCTACTTCTTTGCTAATAGAACCCTGATTTGGGGGAGAGGGTGGCAATGTATCCAGCTGAAGGCGTGTACTTGTATGTATGGTCTTCCTTGCAACTTTAGATAGAAAATAAGATGTAAATGGGAGTCATCATATGAGGGCTCCAACATTTCTCTAAAAAGAATTACTTATCTAGAAGGTTGTCTCATTTTGCTCTACCCCCACTTCCTCTTTTTTTTTTTCTGTCTAGAACTCAGATAAGGTATCTGGAACTCTAGCAGCCATCCTGGATCATGAGCACCCAAGCCCTGCCCCAAGGGTGGTGGAAGAGATAGAAGAAGCCTGGGTCTGTGGTGACCCAAAAGACACCATTCCAGCCCTGAACCACCCACCTCTGGATCTTTTACATAAAAGAAAAGTAAATTTGTTGTTGTTGTAAATTTGTACACCTGAAACCTGTGTAATTTTTTTAACCAATGTCATCCCAATAAATTTAATTTTTAAAAGTAAATTTTTATGTTTATATACTCATTTGGAATTAACTATTATATACAGTCAAATCTAATGCTGATTGAAGTACCAATATCATAGATTTTATAATAGCTAAATAAGATAATTCATATACAACATGTGTAGGGCCCATTTAGTAAGTACTCAATAACTATTAGTTGCTGCTACTGCCATTATTAATACTCTGTTAACTACTATGATTAGCACTACACCACCAATAGCATTATGTCTTATCTTCCCCATGCTTCCCATGTAAGTTCCTTGAGAGCAAACCTTGTACTTTACTCCTGTTTGTAGGCCTGCTACTGTGCCCTATACAGAATTTTTTAAAGGTATCTTCTACTTACAGGAAAAGTAATTTTGTTTATTTTTAGTTAAATTTGCTAATAGGTATCAAACTTATAAATCATTGATAATAAAACCTGGAGAAATAAAACCAGCTTTTACATGGGTGTCTGTATTTCCTAATTCTTTTTTTAAAGTATGCATTGTCTTATTTATATGTGAATTGGCAACCAGTGTTAGGTATGCTGTTAATAAAACACCATCTTTTTTTACCAAAAAAGAAAAATGTGCAAAAAAAAACCATGGAAAATCTGGTCACTAGACCTTGTGAGAATAAACAAATCATCTTTTCTGTCAAAGAACAGTTTAGGCAGCCGCCATTTTGGGCTGCGTGACTTGGCAGCCACCATGTTGGCCGCATGGCTTGCAGCTGCCCTGAGGGCCTCCCTTTGAGTAAGCCAATTGTGAAAGACTGTGAGCCTGAGCTCCAATCAAGAGCAAGGGACAGGTCAGGTGCACACTCTTCCAGACCATGTGTGCGCACCCTTCTACGTAGAAGTACAGATGTTTGCCTTGCTGCCTGGCTCCCGAGTATGTTTTGTGTTCTACCAGGACCCCTGACGTGGGGGGCTCACCTTACTTCTAACAACCTGAAAACTATCTGCCACACTCATCACCAACCCTCGCTGTCTTCTTTTATTGTGGTGCCTATCCTTTATAGGGCACTTATTACGAACTAGGTACTGGGCTAAGCCTGAATTAATTGCTAATATCAATTTTGTGGGAGAGCTATGGTTACCTCCACCACTTTTTGTAGGGTTAGTATCTAGAATAAAATATTCTAGTGAACGTCAGCTTTTCAAACTCGAGCCAAATGACAGAAAATGTTTCTTAAGAGATTTGAGCCTATGGAAAATTCAGTTTTGTTTTATGCTATGTTTACGTTCTTTTTCAGAGACTCAGAGAAAAAATAAAGTCTTAAAAAGAGAAAAGAAAGCTTAATTATTAATTTCCCTTTCCCTTTAAAATAATCTCCAGTCACACACACACAAAAAAGAAAATCACTTAATCTTGATCACTAGTTAGAAATAAACCAAATGAGTGTGAATTGAGGAAGTCTCAGTGGTTCTCAACCTTCCTAATGCCGCAACCCTTTAATACAGTTCCTCATGTTGTGGTGACCCCCAACCATAAAATTATTTTCGTTGCTACTTCATAACTGTAATTTTGCTACTGTTATGAATTGTTCGTGACCCACAGGTTGAGAACCGCTGCTTTAGAAACATACCTTTCTTCCTCCCCCCCTCACTGCTCACTTTTTTTTTTTTTCAAGATCTCTTCACTTCCTAGGCCTGCCTGGATCACCCCTGCCCGCCCCCCCACCTTCAACTGTGCCTATCAGTATGGAATCCTCTTGCCCACACTTACAACTCCCACCCTTGTATTTAATACATGATTTCATACTTCCAATTCACAAATTTTGTCTCTCACTCCTGTTCTATACGTTAATTTCTGTGCAGTAAGTTTGAGGTAAGAACAGTGATTTTGTATGTCAAGTCGAATGCATACAAATAAGAGGGTACCCTGCTCAGCACACCGACCTTGTCATGAGTTTGTTCAGGGGCACTGAGAACCAGCTAATCCCACAAAAGCTGCTCTGTGGCCCTATTTTACACAGTTATTTGGTTCAACTGCGTATTGTGTTTTAAAGCCACATTGAAATCAAAGTGTTTTCCCAGGCTCTCGGAGTGCCCGGGTCAAGAATGCTGACAATCTCCTGTCAGAGAGAGGCTGTCAGCATCACCCCCTATCAAGCACTCCCAGTCGTCACTTGAATAAGAACAAGCAGGCAACCCGCTGCCTTGTGACAGGCGCTGTGCAGCGGCGAGCCAAGTGCTGTGAATGAAGCCTGTAAAGGTCACTTTATGTAAGAGGAAAGAATGGCGTCACCCAGAGGCAGACACAGTTTTGAATTAAAAACCTGCTTCCTGGATGCTGGAGTACATGTCCTCACTGGGGACCCTCTCCTCCCCCCGCCCCTCGTCCTCTCAATGAAAGGTACCAGTTCTGAAATCTCCAAGTTGTCCAGTTTGGGGTATCGAACGTCCTAGGTAGGTGATAAACTGTTATTTATGATTGAATTTTGAGCTTTGTGGATTGCATTCACCTAGTTCCTTGGAAGGGAAATAACAAGTTTGACCACCCCACCTTTTGGATTTCATGGTTGCCAATGGATCCATTACCCTGGACACACCTTTTTCAGGGAATATTTCTCCTGACACTTACACAGAGAGGTGAGAAAAGCCAGTCAGCTACCTCCTTAAGCAACTGTATAAACATTCAAATCACTTCAACATTTTTCAGCTCCAGAGATAATTTCAAGACCTTGGGGTGGGGGTGAGGGGGAGTTACTAACACCGGAAACATTCCATGAATATTTTAGGAGTCGTGTGATAACATAAATTCCAAACAGCTTTTTAGCCTAGTTTCTAAATAAATAATTTTCAGTTAATTTTTGAAAAAAGATATATCCTAACAACCATATTTAAAATACATTTGTTTCCAAAGATATACCTGTTTTCTTTTGTGCATTTTCTGCTTGCTTAAAGTTTTTGTTAAACCACATGGATGATATTTGGAAGGTTGAAGTCTAAACTCACTTTTGAAAACTGTAAAATTAAAGTTTATTTTAAATATTTATAACTGCCTTAAGACAGTTTGACAGCTTATATCATTTAAATAAAAATTTACACTTTGGGTGGGGGCGGGGGCCATATGGTGTCTGGAAGTTTCAAGTGATTATTTGCAAGAATAACACCTTGAATTTGTGTAAATTATCCTCCAAGCCCTACAAAGCAGTGGTACAGTGAAAAGAGCACTAACCAGGGAAGCTGGGTTTGGTTTGCAATCCTGGCTTTGATTAATTGGCTGCAACCACGAGCAGCTCCCTAGCCCTTCCTGTGTTCATTTTCTTCCTCTGCAGAAGGGGAGGGATGAATGAGGCTTTGTCTAAACCCCTAAAATTCCATTTTCAGCTCTGGTCTCAAACTCACCATTTCCACTGATGGAGGAGAGGTATCTTGCCTACCATCTTATAGAAGGCAAATACAAACCAGGGCCCACCAGCTTGAGGCAGCCACACCGCTCAGGTCTCCCAGGAGCTGCCTGGCACTCTTCCTAGGCATCAGGAATTTAATGAGAACCTCTGGGAATCATTATAATTATCTTCTGTGAGCCAGTGCATTGTGGCAAGGATCAGAGTCACCCTCACACATTCAACCATATACTGATCGCTACCTTAGGAGCCTCCTTTGCTGTCAGAAACTGAAAAAAGTAAATTAAATTATTCTCTCACTGAGATTGAGCTATTCCCTCCAGGGATGGTGTCGAAACAGGACAACAGGCAATTACAAAGGGACTTGGCAGTACCACAGACCACTGCTTTGTAACAGGGGTTTGGGCAGGCTGGGGCCAACCCTCAAAGCAGGATGCCCAAAGCTCTGGGGGAGCCGGCTGTGCCCAGTGCTGTTTCAAACCCCTCAGATGTCAGGTTCTGCAACAGAAACTGACCAACTCACCTTCATGAGCCATGAAAGTTACTAGCAAGAAAAGTGAATATAGCCCTAACCGGTTTGGCTCAGTGGATAGAGCGTCGGCCTGCGGACTCAAGGGTCCCAGGTTCGATTCCGGTCAAGGGCATGTACCTGGGTTGCGGGCACATCCCCAGTGGGGAGTGTGCAGGAGGCAGCTGATCGATGTTTCTCTCTCATCGATGTTTCTAACTGTCTATCCCTCTCGCCCTTCCTCTCTGTAAAAAAATCAATAAAATATATTTTTTTAAAAAGTGAATATATAAATACACACACACACACACGTATGTATTGGGGGTTACTTGGAAGGATCATTAAAGGCAGGTATATGTTTACAAATTGCAGCCAAGCTTTGTAGAAATAAACATTTTTTAACAGCTAAATAGAAAAAAGAGCCCGGTTGGTGTAGCTCAGTGGATGAGCATCGGTTCCTGCACCAAGAGGTTACCGGTTCATTTCCCAGTCAGGGCACATGCCCTGGTTTCCAGCTCGATCCCTAGCAGGGAGCGTGCAGGAGGCAGCCAATTCATGTTGATGTTTCTCTCTCATTGATGTTTCTATCGCTCTCCTTCTCTCTTCCTCTCTCTCTCTCTCTCCCTCGCTCTCTAAAGGTTCAATAAAAAGATATTTTTTTAAAAAAAAATAGAGGAAAGAGAATATGCCTATAACCATTACAAGTTTGGTTTCTTTGACTGTGATTAGTCACAAAGCCAGGCTGCTCTTTTGAGGTGATGAGTCAGTCTGACAGAGCAAGCCACACCACTCGGTAGAGTCTGCTACAGCCAAGTACAAAACACTTGCAAAATAACTGAACTGTTGGCTCCGGGACGAACGGAACTGTATGTGCGTTATCAGCTTCAGGAGAAAGCCAGTGGAGGACCATGACATAATTAGAACTTTGAAACTCCTCAAGAGTCATTTCCTGTGTCTTTCTGTACAGTAGTTGAATACTCACTTATCATTTACTTCAAAAGCAAAGGATGTCTAGTCTTGAAGGACTGCAGTATGTGTTTAACTCACTCTGTTATAAATGACTGGCAGGGTTTGAGGGTATTCAACATAACCACATTTTTTCGACTATTTTTTCAAGTTTTTCTTTCCAGAGCTCAATTAAACATCAAATGCTTCAGGTTAATGCCCTGGCAGGGAGCAAGCACTCCCACATCTACCATATCTCAGCAGTTAATTCTGGCTCTGCATCCAGGTGTAGAAGAGTGGAGCTCTCTTTCCTCAGGTTCTAAAAATCCCTTCAAGATAAAATCTGATTCAGAATAACCCTCAGACCAAGGAGCTCTGCCTACATCAAATGTCCACCCAGGTCATCTACGTTTCCCAAGTCCTCTGGCCCCCACCTGCGCCATCTTTGATAACCAGACTCACTTTGTAAGCAAGGAAGGCCAGGGCTCTAGAACACCCACGTCATGGCATTTATTTGCCTTGGTGAAGGTTTCTAACAAGGTCTTTGAGAAAGATGCAAAGCAAGGAAGAATACCTTGATGAATAGATTCATATTCATTCAATAGAAGAACTGTGTTTATAGAGTTCACTATTCAGGTTTTCCTGTGTCAATAATTCTGGACAGTGGCAATATTGTGCTCATATGATTCCTCCCACTTTACTATGAACATAAATTTGGCTCGAGTTCTATAAAAAAAAAATCGGAATTACTTAATACTATTTTTAATTGCAATAATATCCTGTTTTTAAATCTAAATTATTTGGACTGCAATACACATGATGTGTATTATATGCACATGTAATCTCTGTATCTATATAGGCATAATAGAAATAGAAATTTCTAAATATCCTTCTTAAAATGGTCTTTAGATAATAATAATATTTACATAATGCTTTACTACAAGTGGTTAAGTAGTGGCTCTGAGATTGCACTCATAGATTCACTGCCACTTCATAGTATATCCATACTAGCTCCCCAAGGGAGCTACTGAGACAGGCCTCTGCCAGTTCTATAGGGAGCACTGGAGCTGAGATGGCCCTTATGGCTGTCCTGATCGAGACAACAGGGCATGGTCTCTTTTTTAAAAAAAATTGATTTTAAACAGAGGAAGGGAGAGAGAGAGAGAGAGAGAGAGAGAGAGAGAGAGAGAGATACATCAATTTGTTCCACCCATGTGCCCTGACTGGGGATCGAACCCACAACCTTGGCATATTGGGACAATGCTCTAAGCAACTGAGCAACCCAGCCAGGGCCAGGGCCTGGTCTTTATCCACTCCCCAGAGACCAATCATTGGATGTGGGTCACCCTCAAGAGGGTGCGTCCTAAAGCTTTATGGTTCTCCCTGAGACAACACTGAGGACAATTCTGAGAAAAGAACTCACTGCGATCATGACAGCCACCAACACTACCATACCAGGGGACTGAGTGCTTTCTCTCTACACATAAAAAATATATCTATAGCCCTAGCCAGTTTGGCTCAGTAGAGAGTTGCCCTATGGACTGAAGAGTCCCGGGTTTGATTCCGGTCACGGGCATATGCCTGGATTGCGGGATCGATCCCCAGTAGGGTTGGTGCAGGAGGCAGCTGATCAATGATTCGCTCTCATCATTTATATTTCTCTCTCTCTCTGTCTCCCGTCCTCTCTGAACTCAATAAAAAAATATTTTTTAAAAAATATATCTATAATAGCAAAGTTATAATGAAACAATCAAAATACTCATTGTTTCACTGTAACTCTAAATACATAAGCATATGAAGCAAGACTGGAAAGTAATAAGCAAATGAAAATAGTAGTACTATAAATAATGTTTTTTGTCTTTTTTCAAAGTTGAATTCAAGGATGTTGTTGTCATACTGTTCTTACCATTTTTTAAGTGTATATTTTTATTGATTTCAGAGAGAAAAGGAAAGGGAGAGAGAGATAGAAACATCAATGATGAGAGAGAATCATTGATTGTCTGCCTCCTGCACACCCTACACAGGGGATCGAGCCAGCAACCAGGGCATGTGCCCTGACCAGGAATCAAACTGTGACCTCCTGATTCAACACTCAACCACTGAGCCATGATGACCTGGCTGTTCTTACCATTTAAAAGAAATGCTGCCGAAACCGGTTTGGCTCAGTGGATAGAGCGTTGGCCTGCGGACTGAAGGGTCCCAGGTTCGATTCCAGTCAAGGGCATGTACCTGGGTTGCGGGCCCATCCCCAGTGGGAGATGTGCAGGAGGCAGCTGATCGATGTTTCTCTCTCATCAATGTTTCTAACTCTCTATCTCTCTCCCTTCCTCTCTGTAAAAAATCAATAAAATATATTTTTTTTTAAAAAAAGAAAGAAATGCTGAGATCTCAGGAAATATAATTTATAGCTTTAAAACGCCAGATATCATATGTTAATATGACTATAATGATTCCCAAGCCAGTTTGTGTGCCCTAAAATACAGGGAGGGTCTAAAAAATCATGTATGTACTAACTTATTAAATCTTCTCAATAACCCTAAGGTAGATACCTTTATTAACTACATTTTGTGGAGAAGAAAATTGAGTTTCCACAAGGTTATGTAACTCAAGATCTGCATGGCTAGTAAGACATGGACCTGGGACTTGAGCCCATGCACTATGACTCTCAAATCCTGGCTGTTACCAACCATGCTTTATCGCCTATGACATACCTTTATCTCACACAATACCCCTGAAGTCCCCTCCCAATGGCAGTAATTTGTCTTCTTAGGTTTCATTTCTTCTTTTTTATTTATTTATTGATTTGAGAGAAGGGAAGAGAGAGGAAAGGAGCGAGACAGACAGACAGAGAAACGTTGATTTGTTGTTCCACTTATTGATGCATTCATTGGTTGATTCTTGTATGTGCCCTGACCGGGGATTGAACCTGCTCTAACCAACTGATCTACCTGGCCAGGGTTCATTTCTTCTTTTAAAAAAAATAAAATCTTGCTTTAAAAAAAATCCTGCTTAAAACAGTAGAGAAATGAAAAATACTTTCAAGTTTTCTATGTTAAAGTCTTGAGATTTAAAGGTTTTTTTAGATGCCAATGGAGATTGTAAAATTATGCTATTTTCCTTTAAAGAATCAAGCCTCTATTCTGCTCTCAAGATAAAACAGGAAGCTTTATAGATACCTGTTTGAAGAGTGATCTCTGAGTCAAGGCTCTACCCTCTCAAGAGACATAGAAGGACTAGAATCTTTCTGGGACTCAAGTAATTCAAGCCAATTATTGGAACCATTTCTTATCCTCTGGGGCATTATGGAAAATTCAACTCGAATTCATTAGCATTCTGAAAGGTAATTATTTTCCCAAAAGATCTAAGTGAATTTTTATATCCTATATTCAAAATGCCCAGCTAGTGTTTTTAAAAGTAAATTTCCAATCCCCCAGATGGTTTTTTTCTTCTCAGAATGGTCAAGGGCTTTTCAACAGACAAGCCCTTTAGAACCCTTCTCCCATAGGAAAGCATAGTGTCTATGCCCGGTCAGCAAGGCCTTCAAAGGGTCCACAGATCAGTCATCTCATTCGATACTTTATTTAAAATGGAATGCATTTTTAAAATATGAAAAATAAATCACATCTCCCCAAATCATTTAAGAGACATATTTACACAAATTATGAGCATACTTAAGTTCAGGAATGTGATAGTAAAGCATTTGGTACATTGTGATACTTGTTTTTCAGAAGCCGGTACTTGCATATTCTGAAACTAAGCAGAAAGCCGACAGTGGAATGTAACAGACAATCATTTTATCTTCCTTCTCAAAATAAATACAGTGATCTGGACGGACCACCTATTTATTAAAAACCAATTCCTCACTATCCCACTCACCACCAGTAGGCCAGCTTCAGAGCGATAGGGAGTAGGCCTCTCCAGCTTTTATGAAGATGCTGCTAATGACCCAGAGTCCTCTGCTTCCTTCACTGGACAATAATGCCCTAAGAAAACCCTGTTGGATCCTACACTCCATTTAGCAGATGTCCTGCCAATGAAGTTGCAGATCACTTTGTAATCTAATGTGATGTAATTCTAGATTGGCTGTACAACATACAGACCAAAAAGTCACCCTTCAAATTGTGCCCAAACTTTAGAAAGTAGTTATTAAAAACCCACCCAACACAATTTCATAATTAATACATCTCAGGTTGTTCGGGGTAAATTGGCATATTTCTCTTATAAGAATCACTGATGTATTCAATATCAAGCTCTGTAACTTCCAAATTTAAATTTTAGTTGGCTGAAGGCATTTTACTGGTAAAGCAAAAGGAAGTTTGTTTACATTTACCAACAAAAAAACAAACAAAAAACAAAGAGAAGAATGAATGTTCACAAACCCATCCTCATCCTACAAAGCTCTATATTTTATGGGATTGATCTAGTTTTCACATATAGTCTTAGACCCCTCTTTTAAACCTGCCATTGAACATGATATTATAAACACTTGGAGACAAGCTAAAACCAAGTCACTTTCCCTGGGGAACGAAAACAAGTGATGTGTTTGAACTTCCACACTAGCAACAAACTTGTAGTGTCAGATTTAAAATGAGGAATCTTTAAGAGAAATAGGTATATGAGGACAGAGTTTAAAACACACACACACACACACACACACACACACACACACACACACACACCAAAAAATGCCTTTGAACTTAAGCCAGACTTCTTAACAGTGTTTACATATGAGGGGAATTCTTTCAAGCAATGAGTTGGGTTTTTCTACCTCCATTGGAAAAAATGTGAAGTGAAATAAAGTTGGTTTGATTTCCATATGAGGAAATTCCAGCTTCCTCTATGAGGGAAATGTTCATTTTGAAAGAGCTCTTTATAGGCATTTACTCTGACCTCAGCATTCCCTGCAGGGCATAAGCAGATCTGATTTCCACTAAGAAAGTATGCCTAAGGAGCTTCCTCATGTTGTGCAGCTTGTCCAGGATTAGCTTTTCTCAGGGAATGAAATGAGTGTAAAGGAAGCTCAGTGTGAGGCAAGAGAAAGAGAAACCACCTCCTGGGTGCTGGGATGTTACACATTTTTTCCTTCTTTCATTCATTATTCCCAACAAATAGTTATTGAGCTGCATATGAGGCTTGGCGCCAACAGAAGTTCCAAGACAAAAGTTCAGTTTCCACATGGAAAATCCTTTAAATTTCCCAACTTTTTACATTTTATGTTTATTTAAGAGGTGAGTTTTCTGTTGGACCTACCCTTTCCTTCTTTTTCTTGGGTTAAAAGAAATACTTTTATCTTTTTCCATAAAGGTGATTGGTTAGGCCTTGTAATACCTTAAGTGTTTAACATTACTTTTTTACAGGTAGAATAAAACCACTGACACGCAAAATGCTTTGCATTTGTATTTTGTTTTGTTTTGTTGCGCTTTGTTAAGCATAGTTGTTTCTTTGTTCTGGAAAATTATTCAACCATAATAATTTCAAAGTGTCAAAACATAAAAACCATCCTACTTCTCTCCTTTCTCATTTCTGAGTTTTCACAGTTAAATATTAAGAGACCTTCAAACTAGAGAGGCACTAAGAGGGTCAACTCAACATAAATATCACAGCAGACCAAGGACTAAGGGCTGTGGAAAGACAGGACAAGGAACCATGATTTTGATGGCCCATTAGGAACCACAGACATGGTGGTGGAAAAATTCCACCAGCCAATACTTAGCCTATATTTAAGCTTAATGAATCTTAATTTTAAAACTACTTGGTATAAATATTATCTTTTTTTATAGCACAAGAATTGGAAGAAAAATCCTTCTATCTGAAAAAAAAAAAAGCTGTGGTTTCATAGGGGTTATATGATCTACATATATTAAAACACTGGTACAATGAGGCATTATCTTAAAATTACAGCAGGGGTACCAAAGAAGCTGAACCAAACTTGGCTTAAGAACTCTTTAGATTTGACTCTCTGAGCTGCCCATCATACGTATGTGTGTATGTGTGTATGTGTGTGTGTGTGTGTGTGTGTGTGTGTGTATGACTTTTTAAATCTTTGCAGCAAATGTTCACAGCCACAACTTAAACAGCCTCTGGAAGTGGGAGTCCCTTAAGTTCTATTTGCCATTTGCTCAAGTTTTAGATTACCCTTGCAACTTTTTAGATTAAAGTTATGGCCTCAAAATTCCATCATTTAAATATTGCACTAACAAGTAATTTGACCATGAAACTCCTTTCCAGATGGAAGGAGAATAAAGGCATCTCTAGCATAAAATTCTGCTTTCATTTCTTGACTACATAATTTAGCATCGGCCTAATATCGACCTTCCAATTTGGACGCTGGAAAAATACTGATCAAGACTTTGCAAAAGATAGTGGAAAACAGAGGCCCGTTAGTAAAGCCATGCAGATAGGAAGTGATTTTCAGCCCCAAGAGGATTTTGTATCATCTATGGCTCGTTTTAAACTGAAGTAGCATCTGCCCTTGTGAATTCTGACCATCCTTTTGATTTAACACAGAAGAGGGTTTGTTCCACCTTTAAAAGCACCCCCCCCCCCAACCCCTCAGGAACAAGTGGCTGCTAAAACAAGACTGGGGTTGTTTTCCTACTGAAAACCCGGTGTTTATCCAGTCCTTCCTTTGTCAATTTCTGAGTTTAGTTAACCTAACAACAAAACATATAACCCTCCAATTTCTCACAGAGCAATAAAAAGCAAAACAATCGGTTTCTCTGATTAACATTATTTTCAGTAAGAAAACAAAAAGGTATGACTCTTAGACCTTTGAAATAGTTACAAACTGTATTTTTAAACTCTAAGATTCTAGGATATGCTTCTAGAATAAAGTAAGGAAATGTGGTTCCAGTAAAGGGTGCAAAGCCCTTGGCGAAGGGTAATCTCTAGTGTGGACAGAACACAAAAATGTTCTCTCAGACAAGTTGAATGATTCCTTCCC
>NW_005371324.1:4282902-4284361 GCF_000412655.1 Myotis brandtii
TGTTTTTTGAAAAGAAACACCTAATGCATTTATACTCATAAACCATAAATATCTCCTTATTAAACCCTTCACAGATGGCATAAGCAAGGTTTTTTCTACAGTAGACATAGCCCTACCACACATTCAAGATCATCCTGCCATCGGTGGGTTATGTTTTAAATATTTCGAATTAGGTGTCATTACTACTCATTTCCTTTTAGAAAAACAGATTTTCACAATTACACAATTCTGAACGTTTAGCTTCTTTGAACTTCTACACAACACAGAATCTGAAGGGAAAAAAATAATCTCAAAAAAAAAGTTATATCACAGAGTTTAATTTCAACCACCTGGCATAACAATGAGTGTGTCCGGGTTCTGAAATTGACCTAGGAATAATGAATGAATGAAGTCTTAATGTTTTCCCCTACACCTCCCTTTTTTCCTTTCCAAGATTAGGACGTACTAGGAAATAGGTTTTTGAAAATAAAGTTCCTTTTCTGGAAAACGGCCTACATTCAGAAATGTCTTAGAACAAATATTTTTTTTAAAAAAACTAATAAATAATCATAAATCAAAATACATTAAAATAAAATTACAGTACATCTTCGCTCCTAGAAGGTCCACCATACTGGGAGATCCTTTCAAAGGTTCATAAATAAAGCCTTCTAGCCTTGAGATCGTTTCCTGCATTGCGATGAGGAAAAGTATGCAGAAAACTAAGAGGAATTGCAAGTTATCGGTCGGCTGATGTCCAAACTACTTGGTCTGGTGCAGAGCAGGGACACTTGTTTTCCATCCAAACGAAGACAACAGAAAGGTGCTCTCATCCCACTTCCTCGAGTCCTCAAAACCTGGAAAGAAAGGACACCGAATGAAGTAGGTGGCTCAGGTTCCTCCAAGACCCAGTTCTCTCCGGGCCGGTCAGACGGACAGAGCGTGCTCGCTAGGACCCCGGGGTCGCTCCCTCCAGTGCCAGACACAGCAAGAGGCAGCGGTGCGGCTGGGCGCACCCCGCTGAACGCGAGTCCCCCGCGCACCCCTCTCTGCCCGGCTTCTCCTGGCTCTAGCCTGCTTCGCTTCTTTCCACCTACCCAGAAACTTGAAAGAACTTCTCATTTTTCCACCCAAGAGCCAAACCCGTGAACACACTTCCAACTCCTTCTAACAGCCCGAGACCCAATCCTCGCACGGTCCTCGGGAGCCGGAGTTGCCGGGGCCTTACCTCGTCTTGCCCGGGTGCTGCCCCCTTCAGGCTGAGTTGGAGGTGCTGCGGAGAAGCCGGTGGCCGTGCGGCTGCGAGAGCGGTTGTTGGTGCGGGTGCGGTAGCTGATGCGGGTGCTGGTGCGGATGCGAGTGTGGATGCGGATACGGATGGAGCTGTTGGGGCTGCGGCTTGGGTTGGGGTTGAGGCTTGGGTTGAGGCTGCGGCTGGGATTGGGAATGTGGTTGGAGTTGGAGCTGGGGCTGGGGTTGGGGC
>NW_005371324.1:4285559-4324125 GCF_000412655.1 Myotis brandtii
GTCCTGGCCGGGGCGGGCGAGGGGCCTGAGCAGGAGGCCCGCGAGCCGTGGGATCCGCGGAGGTGTGCCCTCCCCGACCCTACGTAAACATCTCAGTGCACAAGGCCGAGAGGACACGGTGTCTTTGCCCTCGTTTGCTCGCGGTCATTAACTGTGTCTTCTTGGGACAGAGAGGGCAATTGTTGAAGCAACAGCGCTCCCGTCCGTCCCATTTGGAAGGGGTGGAGGAAGGCGACCTCAGATGGCATCTCGCCTCCCTTCTGTCCGGGAGCGCAGGCTCTAGCCTATCTCCACCTTGGACACGAATTCTCCAACTCGCTTCTGGACCCACCTGGACAGTCTGCAACATCGCACAACAGTAACTCAACTCTAACTAAAATCCTGGGACTGTCCCGTGCTGAGACCCCACACTACAAGGCACAGCTGAGCGCTTCCAAGGGCAGATTGGTCTCCGTGGGCCCCTCTCTCTACAAATGCCTGCGGGGCCAGATCTCTGTTTTGTAATCTCATTTATATGTGACCTGGGGAGGTAATGCTGTCCTTGCCCCTAGCTCTCTCCTACTTCCTTCCACCTTCAAACAATTTCTACAGAAATTCTGAGAAACAAACCAGAATAAAGAGCACAAACTGAAAACAAACCTCTTGGTGGGGAGATTCATCCACAAATAAACAGAGAACCCCTATATACTGACCTTGAGGATATGAAGAAGAATCACTCGAAGAAGAAATAAACCAGGAGTGGACAAGTCAGAATTGGCCACGGTAAAAGGAAGGGCTGCTGCTTGTGCCAGGAAGAAGGGAGAACTTAGCTCATCTGCTAGTTTCTTATGGCTGGAACAAAGAACTCAATAGGGGAAGAAGTGAGAGATGAACTTGGAGATGAGCAAGAGTCAAATCCTTTGTGCTATGATAAGAAATTCAAACTTAACCCCAAGGTAATCAAGAACAAAGGGTAATTTTTGAACAGGAGGATCCTGAATCTTAATCTAAAAAACAGTGTCTTAGAAAATGAGACAATTCCAGCACAATCCTGAGTCCCACTGAATGTGCAGTTGGCAGGTTCTCAGGATCTTCACATTATTTAATGGACTAGCAGTCTTTTAAAGAAAAGGGCAATTTTTTAAATTATAGATTTTTGGTAAGATGGTATAAAAATAAAAAAAGATAAGCAATTCTGTATAACAATAACAAACACTACACTGCACATCTCAGTTCTTTCCTTGTCTTTGTAGGACAAGTGAGCATTCCAGAGAATTTCTGCATGACCAGCTGTTCATCTTTTAACAGAATGCCATTCTTCAGCTCATTTGGAAAGAATACTTCCTTTAAGTGTGTAATTCAGAGTCCCCGAGGGCAGGTGAATTTGGGAAAGACATTTTATATGAAAAAAAAGTGGTACAATACAAACTTGATTGGGTGAAAAATAAAATGTAATCTGGAAGCCCAAACCATTTTCTTAGGAGAAACTCAATATATTTGGTGTTATCCAATCTGCAGTTTATCAAGATGCAACACACACATTTTATTTAAATTTCTTCAGGATGTCCAAACAAGCACAATTTTCAAAAGCACTTATTTTATTATAATTAGAGACTTTAAAACTCGGAATTTGGAGTTGAATATTTCATGACTTAGTGACGGTGACCAGCTCAGAAGTATGTGTTCTCTCTGACCACAGGGCATTGATTACTGGAAATCTCAGTAGTATAGGAATCTTGTAGATGGGTGACAGCTTTGATCACCACCAATTCACAAAAATGATCATATTGGCAATGAATTCACAAAATATTAATTATAAGAAATAACTGTTCTAAAGAAACACCACAAGTTCAGTTGTAGATATGATGAAAATCTACAAGCGTCACTTAGAAGTTGCTAAAATTTAGAAAGCTAGCTAACAAAATAATTGCTCTGGTAAACAAATCTGAAATGGCCAATTCAAATTATATATTAACGGCTGGCTGCATCAAATTGTCTATTAGCATAAGACACAGTTTATCATTTTCACCTTTTGGATACAGTTCTTCATTTGGCTTCAAGAACACCTCCCTGGTCACTGTCTCAGTCTCTTCTACAGGGTCATGCACTTTGTCCCAATCTTTTCATATTAGAGTCTCATCGTTTTCAATAATATCTATATGCCAAAGACTCCCACATTAATATCCAACTACTTGTTGCCAAAGAATAAACCAAAGACTACCAACCCGGCCAGTGTTGCACAGTGGTTGAGCGTCGACCTATGAACCAGGTGGTTACTGTTCAATTCCTGGTCAGGGCATATGCCCAGGTTTTGAGCTCAATTCCCAGTAGGGAGCATGCAGGAGGCAGTGGACCAAGGATTCTCTCTTGTCATTGATGTTTCTTTTTATCTCTCCCTCTCTGAAATCAATATATTTTCTTAAAGAAATTGCTCATAAAAAAGAAACACACACACAGAATAAGACTACCAACATTTTAAAAAAGTAATAATACTAACATGCCAGGCAAGGGAACACATACTAGTGAAGACATTCACTGAGTAGTTCACTAGAAGAAAAAGTATGAGGGGATTTTATTTATTTATTTTTTAATATATTTTGTTGATTTCAGAGGGGAAGTGAGAGGGAGAGAGATAGAAACATAGATGAGAGAGAATCATTGATTGGCTGCCTCCTGCATGCCCCCTACGGGGTATCGAGCCCTTAACCTGGGCATGTGCCTTGACTGGAAATCGAACCCTATACCCTGTAGTCCACAGGCTGACACTCTATCCACTAAGCCAAACCAGCTAGGGCTATGAGGGGATTTTATATCATAGAAAGCAGGGTTCAACCCTAGCTGGTTTGGCTCAGTGGATATAGTGTCAGCCTGTGGACTGCAGGGTTCTGGGTTTTATTCCAGTCAAGGGCATGTGCCCAGGTTGCAGGCTCAATCCCCAGTAGGGGGCATGCAGGAGGCAGCAGGTCAATGATTCTCTCATCATTGATGTTTTTCTCTCCCTCTCCCTCCCTCCCTGAAATCAATAAAATATATTTTTTTTAAAAAAAAAGAAAGCAGGGTTCACAGAGTGTTTGCTAATACAAAATTGATAAGCAATGCTTTAGAAAATATGTTCATAGGTTTATATATGATGGGTTAAAAAATTTCTGGATGGAATTCGTTCATTAAGGGTCTGGAGTCACTTAGAGGTCATGGATTTTTAACAGCTTTAACTCATTAGAATAGTTGTAGTTAAAACAGCCTTCAGTTTTGATATATTGCAGGCCAGTATTACTGTAAGTTGAAAATTTCCCTTTTACCCTTCCCTACTGTACTATTTGGATGTCTAATAGAGAACTCAGATATATGTGTTCCCAAGCTTATCTCCTCACACTGATCTCCACCTGCAGCCCCCTTCTCCGTTAATAGCAATACCATCTGTACAGTTGTTCAGGCCAAAAACCTTAGAGCAGTACTGCCCTTGAAACAAGAAAAGAGATCCTTTGCTCAGAGCCCTGAACTTTAGAAGAGTCAAAAGGACATTTCTATCTGGAGCACACTCATTCTAGAATGTACCCCAGGTACTCAGGATCGCAGTGACCCTGCCTAAATGACCTCAACTGTTCCAGAGTATGCATTATATCACCCGTGCGTGCACTGGTGTGGAAGGAGGGTGAATTTTGAACATGCAGGCTAGGATGTCTACACAAATGTGTGTGTGTGTGTGTGGGGGGGGGCTGCTGCCATAGAACTCAGAGCCAGGGATGGGAAGAGAAGGAAGATGAGGATCAGCTCTGCTCGCAAGTAATGTTCTGGCACTGGACTTAAAAGAATCTGAAATTTGCCCAGCCGGCGTGGCTCAGTGGTTGAGCTTTGACCTATGAATCAGGAGCTCATGGTTCAATTCCCAGTCGGGGCACATGCCTGGGTTGTGGGCTCAATCCCCAGTGTGGGGTGAGCAGGAGGCAGCCAATCAATGATTCTCTCATCATTGATGCTTCTATCTCTCTCCCTCTCCCTTCCTCTCTGAAATCAATAAAAATACATTTATTTTTAAAAAAAGAATCTGAAATGTAAATCTGGCCCCAAGTACTTATGAAGGTCTATTTGTCAAGACAGGGATATTTTCATTTAACGAACTTTAAATATTCAATCATTGGTGTATCTCCATTGTACTCTTGCCCCAGGAATGCAAATGTTTATAAGCATATGCCTGCCTGCCTTGCAGTTATCTTTTACCCATGTCTCTTGACACCCAGTCCACAAATTGCTAGGAAATCCCACCAGTTAAGTCTTCAAACTACATCTACATTTCATCCTTTTTCTTTCTTATCTCCCTGGTTAATGGGATCACCATTCTCTCTCCCTTAAATTACCTCAATGGGCTCCTAACTTGTCTCCCTGATCCTAACACTGTTATCTTATAATCTCTTTTTCCACACAGCAGTCAGGGTCATCCTAATCACTTCAAGTCCTTGCTCAAATGTCCCTTCAACAAGGCCTACCCTAATCACTCTAAAAATTGCAACCACCCAATTCCCCTTAATCCCCCCATAACATGTATTACCCCCTAACATACTACTGAGTTGTTATGCCTATTGCTTATTTCTGCTCTAGAATGTAAACTCTTCAAGAGGGAAAGGATCATTCCAATCACCTAGTACACTTCTTGGTACACAATAAAGACTCATCAGATGTAGAAATTTTCAATGGAATCAGAAGCCTCAGACATAAAACCAATGTTTTTAATGGATTTTTCATAATGCATCCTATTTTTAAAATTTTTCAAGCTGTAAGAAATTTCATTAAAAAAGCTTTCAAATTTTGCCATACCAATATATATTTGGCATAATTTTTTAAATGGGTAACTACTACACATGATAGGCCTCAGAATGTAAATGCTATTTACTCTATAGATGCTATCTAAAATAAATCCTACAAATCTTTTCTTTTCAAAGCCACAAGCAATTTAATAGGTATTTATATAAACCATCATCCTATTGGTTTCTAATAAGAGTAATAATTGGATAAGAAACAGTAATGGAATTGACTTGATAGCAGTTTTGCTTACCAGTTAAATGGCCAAATACTTGCTTAAGAATCCATTAATTAATACTGGCTTAAAAACATCTGATTTCAGAGGACTTGAAAAGTTACTAAGAACTGCTTACTTTCACTTATAACTTGATTGCAATGTCATAAAAATCTTTAACTATTAAAATCTCCAATTTGCAATATGCAATAACAAGATTTTTAAAGATATAGATACAGCAAAGTTCAAGTGTCTTTCAAAAAAGCCAAAAAATCTACAATAACAAGTGACTCTCAGTGTATAAATGCCCACTTTGACTGCAATTTAACTTCTCAGCCATTCACTTCTTCAGTTTTACATACCATTCACTAGAAATCAATCATAATTTCCAAATGCCAAGCTGAAAAGGTTAAATGTTAACTCTCTTCAATTGAATACTAAACTATCCGGAATTCTTAGGTGCATTAGCTTAGACACCTTCTTTTTTGTCTAACCAGAATGAACTGATGCCTCCTAGTGACCAATTTGTGTAACACAACTTAGAGCAAGTCAGAATAGTAGTTTAATGCTCAAGTTTTAACCCATTACAACCCATTAGCAGATCAAGTACTAGTTGTCTGTCCTTTTTATAGCCTAATTCAGGTTCCTGGTGCTCTTATCTAGTCTCTTGTAATAGCCCAACCTGTGATTACACACTATCCTATGTTGTGTTGCTACCAGTTCTAATCCTTAAGTATGACAGAAAACTTTGTTGCCTCCTACTGTATCTGAGAACATTCTAATTCCTTACTCTGGCATGACCCCCCCCCCCCCCCCCCCCCCCCCCCCCCCCCCCGCCTCACACACACAGAATAACTCCTACTTACCTTTACACTTTAGTCTAAAGTGTCAACTCAAAGTGAGCTTACTTGTGCTATCTGCTTTCCCAAATCCTCTTAACACTTTATTCAAAGCCCAGTTAAAATCCCACCTCTTAGATTTTTTTACTGCGTTAATTCCTTCCTAGTCATATTTCTATTTCCAATCTGATTAGTTAATATCTTGAAAGTGTTTTAATCATTGTGCCTTGTGGCACCATATGTCATAATGGAGATTGCTGATTGTGGATTGACAGCACTAAGGTTAAGGAGATTAAATGTTAGTTCTGGTTAGAAATATATTGCTGTTACTCAAAACAGGGCAGGCAGACTGAATAGACATTTTATTGTTAAAATATATTTTTATTGATTTCAGAGAGGAAGGGAGGATAGAAACATCAATGATGAGAATAATTGATCAGCTGCCTCCTGCTTGCCCCACACTGGGGATGGAGCCCACAACCCCGGCATGTGCCCTTGACCGGAATCGAACCCAGGACCCCTTCAGTCTGCAGGCCATCGCCCTATCCACTGAACCAAACCAGCTAGGGCGACATTTTATTGAAGATGGTCAACAAATAACAGTTCAAAGAGTCTGGTGATGTATTACTTGTTAGGGTAATACTAGCTTTGAAGTGACAAAAAAATCAGTGGATAAAATGGAGCAGGGCTTTGGCTCTCTTCTTTTTGCTTTAAGTTCAGCACATATAAGATAGTACCTTTGAGCAAGGGGGAAGGTAGTCCAATGAAGGAGACAAAGAACCAATGTCATGGAGTCTTACAACTACTATTACTCAAAAGTATTGATACTCTGACTTCCGAGTCTTCGGGTGTGGCCACAAGAGAAGCAGCAGATATCCCATGACTGACCGTGGAAGCACTGAAGTTAAGTTTAAGCTTACTTTGAGTATTGCACTGCTGAAAAGCATCCAAGCCTCTGCCCTCCATTAAGAGCCCCAAAGCACCTAATACCCTTTCCTAAGTCCTCTTCTACTCCAGTAGGTAAATGCTCCTGTTGTTTGCAACCAAATAGCGGATTGATAGCCTCTTGGGCAAATCTTCCATTTACGGGACTAGATTCCAAGGACCCCTCCTTCTTTTGCAGTCTTCTATTACAACATATTGTACAGTCTGAGAGAACAGACTATTCAATTTGATCATTATTGATATCTGTAAAAAAGATCAGTAAATGAGCAAGGTCCTTTTCTTGGCTTTAGAGGAAGAAAAGTAGAAGCAGTGAGTACAGATCATTCTTTCCAAAAGCTTGAGGACAAAGGAAGATAGATGATATGATAAACTTGTCTGGGTGCTGTAAATGGCAAGTTTACTGTAGAAAAGGAACGTGGGCTTGTAGGCTAACGATTGGGGGTGGGGAGAGCGGGGGTGGAGGTTGTGTCACAGGTGATAGGATAATTGACCAAGGGCTGAGGAGTGAAAAGGACTAAAGAATTCTGTCAGGTAGCGAGGCCCAGAAAGGTAGAGGGACGCTTTTACCAAAGACAGAACTCAAGAAATCTTTTTATGGCAAGTTTCCACACTGCCACTAAATCTATAAGAAAAAAAAAGCAACTTCTCATGTTAAAGGCAACAATAATATGACCACACGATTCATAGCTACAAACTACCTGATTTAAATAAATCATTATTTGAATAACTATTGGAATCCCTTAACAGGTCAGAAACTAGAACATTTATTTCATTTCTAATGAGATTTCATTTACATTTGCCAGTCAGGGCACACGCTGGGGTTGAGGGCTTGAACCTCAGTAGGGGAGAGTGCAGCAGGCAGCTGCTCGCTGATGTTTCTCATGGATGTTTCTATCCCTCTCCTTCTGTCTTTAAAAATCAATAAACATTTTCAAAAAACATATCCTCTGGTGAGGGTTTTTTAAAAAGTCATTGAACTTCTATCCTTACACATAGAGGGAATAATTACCATTGGTAAACAAGTATGAAGATTAAATAAGAGATTACTTCTATTGTCTTAACTGATTAAATACACGTGGGTCTTCCAAAAATGCTGATTAAGATTAATAAAAGCCCAACTGGTTTGGCTCAGTGGATAGAGCATTGGCCTGCGGACTGAAGGGTCCCAGGTTTAATTTCAGTCAAGGGCATATGCCTGGATTGTGGGGTCGATCCCCAGTAGGGAGTGTGCAGGATGCAGCTGATCAATGATTCTCTCATCATTGATGTTTCTATCTCCCTCCTCTCTGAAATCAATAAAAATACATATTTTTAAAAAGAAATTATTTTAAAAGATTTATAATGCTACAAAAGCAAATATCCCACCTAGTTTAAAATACAAACAGTATAACAATGAAGTTTTTCTCTGAGCCCCTCACTGTATATTATACCCAACCTTAGAAATCTGTATTTAATTATCATCTTATACCACTTGAGGTTTCTTTACTTATCAAGACATTTTTATGATTCATAAAAATTGTGTATAACAAATTCAAGTGATTCCAATACGATAGACAATTTTTCTCCATAAACAGGTATCTCATCTAATAAGAGTAATATATAAGTTAACCATCACTCCGCGACAAAGATGGCGGTGCCCATAGTGGCCAGGGTGGGCTGTTGGCTGTGCCACCCTGGCAATGTGAGCCCAGTGTCCACGAGGAGGAAGGGGAGGGGAGGGGCCCCGGCCGCGTGGAGGGAGGGGAGGGGGCTTGGGCCAGAGGCCAGGGCAAGGGACACTGCCTTCATTGCAGGCTGGGCTGAGGGACGACCCCCTCCCCCACACACACACACCCATGCATGAATTTCGTGCACCGGGACTCTAGTACAATATACAATTTAACGTTTATGTTTCTGGTTATTTTGGAAAACTATTGCAGCTTTTGCTGTATCAATACTATCGTAGCCAACAGTATTTTCCAAAAAAGACAATTTGTGGCAGAAGATTCCAGTTAACTTTTCCAAAATCTTACCATTCCTCCAGCAATGTGTAGTCCCCTCCCATTAAACCTCAGTGACTGACTCTATAACCAATACAGTACAGAAGCGATGACTTCTCAGGATAGGCCACAAAAAGGATACTGTTGACTCACTCTTGGAAACCAATCATCATCCTGTGAGACAATGTCTAGGTAGAGCTCTGACCACATCCCAGCTGAAGTTTCATCTAACATCAACCACCTGTACATGAAGAACCTTCAGATGATTCCATCTGCTTCCCTTTAAAACCTGCCCCTGCTGAGACTGGTTGGAAAATAACTATCCAGTCAGCCAAACAAATCTTGTTAATGCTTTAAGTTTTGGTAGTGCTCTCGTTATGCAGTACTAGGTAACTGCAACTGTTGATACACTGTCCACACTGTAATAGTCCCACTGAGTTTATGAACAATATTCACAATCCAGCTGTTTTATTGGTTTCCTCAAAAGCGACTCTGTAGGAATGTGACAACTACAAAGGATCTTGGAGTATCTTGGTTGACATAAATTGAAATAATGAGAATTGATTTAACTTGCTACATGGCCCCATATAGTATTACTAGAGGCCCAGTGCATGGATTGTGCACTGGTGGGTTCCCTCGGCCTGGCCTGAGGGGATCAGCTGAAACCAGCTCTCCAACATCCCTCAAGGGACCCCACCAGTGCACAATTGGGACTGGGGAAGGACCGCGGGAGGGCTCCAGGGCATGTCCAGCCCATCTTACCCAGCCCCAATCGGCCAGCCAGAACCCAGCAGCAATCTAACCTACTGGTCAGAGCATCTGCCTCCTGGTGATCAGTGCGCATCATAGCAACTGGTTGAACGTTTGGACACTTAGCATATTAGGCTTTTATTATATAGGATGGTTGGTACACTGGAGGGAGTGCAGATAAACCCTGAGTAATGTACATACAAAAATTTGCTATATACTTACCATCTTCAAAGTCCAATATTAGAAACTAGGACACCCAATGGTGAGCAAGTATCCCTAGAGTACTTCTTGAACTAATAGAACCAGTTCAGAACTGAAGAGTAAATAAAAAGGTGATCATGTTGAACTAATAAAACATATACACAAAGATCAGTTGCAGAAAGTGAATGAAAAGACAGCCAAGCAGAGCTGAAATTGCAAATGCAGGCAAGGTAGGTTGGGTTGCTGCTGCCCAAGTTGCTCTAAAGCAGTGGTTCTCAACCTCCCTAATGCCACAACCCTTTAATACAGTCCCTCATGTTGTGGTGACCCCCCCAACCATAAAATTATTTTTGTTGCTACTTCATAACTGTAATTTTGCTACTGTTATGAATCGTAATGTAAATATCTGATGTGCAGGATGTATTTTGTTGCAAATTGAACATAAAGCATAGTGATCAATCACAAAAACAATGTAATTATATGTTTTCTGAAGGTCTTAGGCAACCCCTGTGAAAGGGTCGTTTGACCCCCAAAGGGGTCGCGACCCACAGATTGAGAACTGCTGTTCTAAAGGTTCTAGGTCTACTCACCAAGGCAACTGAACAGCAAAGAAATCCAGCCTGTATTGTTTTGGAACACTTATGTATTGACTAGCCTGATCCAAGCTGAAAATCACATCGGATCTCAACAGACACCTCTCATAGTCCATATCCAGGGGTCCAGGTAGGGATGTACAGGACAGGCTGACAAATTATGACTTCTTAGTTTTACCCTAAATCACTTCAGGACCCAGCCAAAGACAAAATAAATCAGCATACGAAAACATTTTTTAATTCAGAGAGGAGAGGGCAATAGAAATATCAATGAGAATCATTGATTGGTTGCCTCTTCCTGCACGCCCCCTATTGGGATCAAGTCTGCAACCCAGGCATGTGCCCTTAATCAGAATCGAACCTGGGACCCTTCAGTGAGCAGGCCTCTATCCACTAAGCCAAACCGAATAGGGCAACATGCATTTTTTTAAAATTAGATCCTTAAACTGACTTTAAGTGTGGCAAATTTTCTTCAAATTCTACATGAAAATCTTCAAAATGTTTATTATGCAGTCTAAAACTGTACATCAAACAGGGCACCTCTTAGCCAGGAGTGATTTTACCTTTAGAACAAAAGAAACAGGCCTCTTCCAACTACTTCTGAAATTAAAGGCTAACACCAATTTAAAGATTGATCTTAATCACTATCTCAAGATTTTGTTAGAATGCACACCTTATTAAAAACTCATTATGCATGTTCTAAGCATTCTGCAAGTACTAGTATGTCCTCAGTGCTAACAAATCTTTCACAACTTATTAAAACAGAGCCTGGCCCTAGCTGGTTTGGTTCAGTGGATAGAGCTTTGGCCTGCGGACTGAACGGTCCCAGGTTCTATTACTGTCAAGGGCACATGCCCAGGTTGCAGGCTCGATCCCCAGTAGGGGGCGTGCAGGAGGCACCCAATCAATGATTCTCTCATCATTGATATTTTTATCTCTCCCTCTCCTTTCCTCTCTGAAATCAATAAAAATATATATTTTTAAAAAAACCCAGCCTGAATAAACATAAATGGACTCTAAAGGCTGTTTAACCAATCTACTTTGCAATGTAAGAACTATTTTATTGCAATGTCCATTAAATATGTCAATCATTTGTTTAGGGCCTACAGGGTTAGTCTTAAAATTAGATTTGTTATTTTTTTACTCATGAAGGTAGTTATAAATATGGACTTGGGCAAGGTTAGGAATCCCATTGTGTTCCACTAACTTTGAAGTATCCAGTGTGTTAGTTTCTGATGTTTCCTAAGTCTATTGAAATGAGGACATCCCAGAAATAAGCACACTCAGCACCCAGACTTGGATTCTAAATACCATTCCCCTTAAAAGGTTCCAGAAACCCTTAGAGAAATACCCAATTTCAGGGCTGGGACAGAAAAAGTCTAAGAGAAGCCCCCAGTCTTTTTTGAACTGAAGTATATTAAGTGTTCAATTGATGCAAAACATACCAAACGTGCAGAGGAACCAGCTTGGAAATACTACTGGTCAAATCTGGGATGATTTAAGCATCAAAATGAACTGTGATTGCATAGTAAGTTCTCCTGATTTTTAATTGTTCTGTGATTCTCTAAGAATGTCTCTAATAATGAGCAACCGCTGCATTTAGAGGGTGAAAGGGCACGTCTGCAACTTTGTAAAAGTTAAAAAAAAATGCATACACAATATAAATTTATGTAGCACAATCAATAAATGGTGATGATTAAAGAACATATAGAAATTCTTTCAACTGTTAGAAAAAAAGAAATATTGATAAGCACCCCCTTCTGCCAAAATCCTGGTATTTTACTTCATTGCAGATAAAAGGAAATTTGCCCTGCTTTTGACAGAGCAGCCTCTAATTAGCCTTGAGGCCACTAGCATAAATGTCTTTATCTTAGTTTAAAAATTCTTGGAAGATTTCACTTTTGAAATATTAAGGTAGTTTCCAGTGTTTTAAACACTTTAAAAAGTAACAATTTTCACCCTAGCCAGTTCAATTTGTACAACCCCAGAGGGGCCTCATGTGGGAGGCAACCAATAGATGTTTCTAGCTCTGTCTTCCCCTCCTCCCTTCCACGATCTCTAAAAATCAATGGAAAAACATCCTCAGGTGAGGATTAACCAAAAAACCCCACAAAAGTAACTATTTTACCACTCCATGAAAAGCTGAGCTACAACTGCCTAATTTCATTATGAAAAATTATGAATATTACTATCAACTCTTGCTGCGATCTGCCAACTTCTGGTCCTTTTATTTTTAATCACTTGTCCCCAGTTCTTGCTTTTAAGTTTAAAATACATGAAGATATAAAAGCACTGCTTTGATTTTTAAGCAACATTTCACCCCAAGTTTTAAAATTAAACAACTGCATTAAGGACTTATTTCCTGCTGACAATTTATTATTTCTAAATTGTTAGGCTCTGTTTCTCATTTTATACTTAAACACAAGATACAAAGAATGCTGTATTTTTTGAAAATGTAATCAACTAAATACAATAAAAATTTCTCATGGATAAACACTTATCCTTCAATAATTTCACACTCCAACAAAGATGTTTCCATTTCTCTGAAGTTCTTAATCAGTCCAAGAACTTGGTTAAATTTTATCCAATTTACTGTTTAATAACTGGATTTTTAAACCAGCATACAAAAAATCATCACTACACAGCTAAAAATTAATCTGTTAATTTCACCATTTAATTTTCAGCTATTAGAGTGTTTTAAGTAGCAAATTACCTAAATTATGAATATTTTCAAAACAAAACGGTTTATAATTACCAATATACAGTGAAGATTAAAAAAACACACACACCTATACTAAATTCGCATGCTTTTTCTTTTCAAAGGCTCCTATAAAGAATGTATGCTTCCTCTAAGCCAATCGTTTATTCTGTACATTTAAAATAACATCTGGTTTAAACAGTTAAAAATATAAATGCTACAATTTTTATAAGATCATCCCATAAAAATGGACTCAAATGCTAAACCATGCCCTGAAATCAAATATTTAAATAATATTTTAATATTAGCTTAATATTTCTGCATGGTCTGATGCTTTCACAATTCAAAAGTTTTATATTTTTAATAATGGGAATTGTCTAGAACTCGGATAAACCCACAAATTCAGTCTGAAAAGCAGTAGTAACATAGTTAATTCAATTATCTTAGAGGACGTATATACCAAATCAATCTCATTAACCTATTAAAAAATAACGAAAGTATTTCTATCAAAGCTAATGTCTCCTTTTCAGGTGTATTTATTAAATGAGCTAAAAAAGGAAACAGAAGCCCGTTTTCCTTAAGTACTATTCTAAGCCAATTCCACACAATTAAGATATTTTTGTCACCATACTCTTCAATGAATTAGATAAAAGAATTCTGAGAAATTCCATACATTTAACTTTCAGACATCCATGTTAAAATAAAAACTACTAGTAATTGGTTTATGGAATTGTTCTCTGCTTACCAATTTGAATGACTGTAAAATGTCAAATATTTTCAAAGTATTACTTTTTAGGTGATCAGATTGGATTTTACCATTTACTATATTGAGGGGGGGGGGCAGCGGTGGTGGGGGGAATGAGAACTTGGCAGCCAATGCCTGGGCTAGAGAAACTAATAACTAAAAGCTTGAAGTCATCTCAAAAATGTCTACAGTTAACTCAGTAAAATCTGTAGAACTGTGCAAGTCCCTTTTAGTCTTCCAATAGAAACTCCACTCAGCAGGGCTTGGGAGGTTGCTCATAATTTAAAAGTAATCAAATTTACAGACCATCATGGTCTAAGCACAGAATAGCCAACTCTAAACATCTCTACTCTGTTCTTACAAAAAGGTAGTATTTTTATTTAAAAACCACCCAAAACATCACCAGTACATTTTATAAAATTAAATGCAAATTTTATTAAGGTCTTCCAATTACATATCTCAAATTTCTTGAATGGAATAGAACCTTTTGGAACTGGAAAGATGGCAGAGATGAACACTGATATCCCTTGAAACCCCAACTTTATTAATAGAGAGCAATTCCTCTGCAAATCACATTGCCCTTATATAACAAGATGAAATAGTATCTTCTCCCTCACTTTGGCAATAGCTATTTCCTAATGAAAAAAAAGAATATAGTGGTTTTGCTACTTAAAAGTTCATATAAAAATGAGAACCTATCTTTAGGTTAACATTTTTAAAGTTCAGATGTGTTCAAATGAGCTATAGGTACAAAAAAACATTAGCACAGAAGGTCTAATCAAAGCAACCAAAATCATTTTGAAAATGAAGAGGAAAAACATCAGGTGTTTTCATGGCCCCCCCTCCCCCCCCATAAACTATTGCAATTGGTTAAGGATTTCCAGCAGTTAATTAAAATCTCAGGAGTGAAAAAGATAGTACTATACAAATAACAAAATGTATTCATTCACATTCTAAGACCATAATACTAAATTTTCAAAATGGAAGCTCTATCATTTCTAAAAATGAACCTAATGTTATTTTATTACAAGCAGAAACTCTAAGCTGTTTTCCAATTACAATCTAATTAGTCCACCCTCACTGCCAAAACTTTAAGTTCACCAGAAAAAATCAACAGTAATTAGCCTGAGGTATTTTAAATGTGGCTCTACAGTATCAAATTTAATGGGATTCCCCCAACCCCCTTAAAAACGGTCTTACTTCTATTTTAGAACCATGATCTCTATGGTCATAACAAAAATACCTAAAAACGATCCTTGGACCTTTGAAATAGTTGGTTATCCATCCACTTCTATTAAATAAGGAGCCACTAAAAGAGCACTGCCTGACCAGATCCAGAGTAAACTACTTAACTTTTGTTTTCTGGTTTATTTAGCAAACTGTGGTAGACTAAAAGGCTGAATATCATACTTGTGGTGCAAAAAGTTCCAAATTTTTAAGCTTTCAATAGGTTGAGAAACATTTCATATATAATTTAAGTTAATATGTCTAACACATGTGAGGTAGTTAAGTAAACAGTACTACCCATTTTAATACATAGTAAACAGAAGCATGGGTAAACAACATACTCATATTTTAAACAGTAAGAATTGGAATTCATCAGAGGCTTGAGGCCTTCTCTCATTCTAACCAAAGGAAATAAAATTAACTTACTCTTTAAAAAAAATTACACCATTTTGTCTTTTTTTTATACTTTCTTATTAAATGTAGTACACCTCGTCCAGAGTTGGCACCCTTTTCAATATAATAGTAAACTGGGCACAATACTTAATTCAAGCTAAGGCTTCACTTCTGCCTGAATTAGTACAAAATTGTAAGACATTATCTTGTGAGAACTAAAATTATATTTGACATTTTTATTTTAGGCTACAAACAAGCAAACAAAGAAACAACAAAAAACTTGAAATGAACTTGTCAAATGATGAAAATTCATCCTTTCCAGGGAAGCAGAAGGTAGACCCTACCACAAAGAAGAGATGTTTAGTTAATGGAGGTTAAATTTAAAAGTACAGTTAAAATAGTAAAGCTTAATGTCTGAAAATACTAGGTTTCATTTGTCTCCCTATGGTAACTAACCAATAACCATACAATTGAGTTAGGGTTCTTTATAGTTAATTATGTCACCTAAAATATTAAAAATCCATTAAACAATCAAAGTTAATAGATGTGGTCTTACTGGAAATTCTTAACCACAGATTGTCTTGACCAGTTTGTTTTTAAAATGAATTGTTTCAGTATAGGCACTGCATCTCTATAACAAAGTAATGAAAGACAAAACTTAAATCCACTTAACTACCAGCTGAAAAAATACTTTGGTTCTTCAGGAAAAAAATTAGGAAAACAAAAAAATCTGTTTCATTTAATAGTTTGTTTATTTTCATAGCTGTATCTAACAGTTACATGATAAAAATACCCCAGAAGAACCAAACTATGTAGCAATGAATGAAAATGTGTGAGAGAATTTCTGCATTCAACATATCTGGCAGAAAAACTCAATTTAAAATGCTAGGTAGAACAAAATTGTCTTTAAAATATCAATTCCTTCCCTTTAAAAAAATTATTGAGTCTACCAAGAAAATACAAAAACATAAGTCTGTAAATAATAGTTGTATTTAGGCTATTACAGTGCAGGTTATCCTCAAGGCCATACATCCTGCTTCACTGCTGCTTGCACTCTGCTGGGTTTTGATCCTTCTGTTAAAGGAAAACAACAAGTCAATCTATTTTTTTCTACCAGCTTCAGTTAATATTTCATTAGTAATTAATGACCTTATCACATTATCTCACCGCTGTCAAAAATTTGGCAAATCAAAAAAGGGGTATTAGCAATGATAGCAAATTATTATTCAAACATTAGCAGATCATGAAAATGCTAAAATAAAATCCAAGTTTTATACTATTGAATGAACTCCAGAAAATGAGACAGAGCCATAATCTTGAAAAATTAAATAACCAAGCAATTTGTTAGTTGTAATAGCCATTATTTTTGCCTTTTTATAGATTAGTTACTCAAAAAATACTAATTCCATTCATAATTTAGCTGTTAGGAGTAAGTCATATGTGTTGGAATATTTAATTCGATTTTTAACTATCTCCTCTTACCTGCCCAGTACGTTAAAGTATCTTCTGGATATTTTGTAGCATTTAGCAAATGAGTGAATTAAAGAGAAACCAGTTTCAAAGGAATCCTGATAAAATGTACCATGTATTTTTTAAGAAAATAAAGGCCTTTACTAACCCTGATATGACAAATTTCTGGGACTGAGATGGAGAAGGGAGGTGGTTGGTAGAATCTAACAAGCAGTACTGCTCCCCTAATTCTCAAGTACTCCTACATTCAGATGGTTTAAAAGCTGACCTTTGTTTATAAGCTTTCCTTTGGAGGGGAAACAGCCTAAAACCACAAGCTGTGATTTAAAATGTTTCTAAAAAAATGTAAAAAAAAAATGTACATGATAGTATGCCATTAAAATTGAATCCTAGCCCAGCCAGTGGGGCTCACTGGTTGAGCATTGACCTATAGACCAGGAAGTCACAGTTGGATTCCAGGTCAGGGCACATGCCTAGGTTGGGAGCTCAATCCCCAGTAGGCGGTGCTGGAAGCAGCCGATCAATGACTCTCTCATCATTGATGTTTCACAAGCTGTGATTTAAAATGTTTCTAAAAAAATGTAAAAAAAAAATGTACATGATAGTATGCCATTAAAATTGAATCCTAGCCCAGCCAGTGGGGCTCACTGGTTGAGCATTGACCTATAGACCAGGAAGTCACAGTTGGATTCCAGGTCAGGGCACATGCCTAGGTTGGGAGCTCAATCCCCAGTAGGCGGTGCTGGAAGCAGCCGATCAATGACTCTCTCATCATTGATGTTTCACAAGCTGTGATTTAAAATGTTTCTAAAAAAATGTAAAAAAAAAATGTACATGATAGTATGCCATTAAAATTGAATCCTAGCCCAGCCAGTGGGGCTCACTGGTTGAGCATTGACCTATAGACCAGGAAGTCACAGTTGGATTCCAGGTCAGGGCACATGCCTAGGTTGGGAGCTCAATCCCCAGTAGGCGGTGCTGGAAGCAGCCGATCAATGACTCTCTCATCATTGATGTTTCACAAGCTGTGATTTAAAATGTTTCTAAAAAAATGTAAAAAAAAAAATGTACATGATAGTATGCCATTAAAATTGAATCCTAGCCCAGCCAGTGTGGCTCACTGGTTGAGCATTGACCTATATACCAGGAAGTCACAGTTGGATTCCAGGTCAGGGCACATGCCTAGGTTGGGAGCTCAATCCCCAGTAGGCGGTGCTGGAAGCAGCCGATCAATGACTCTCTCATCATTGATGTTTCTCTCTCTCTCCCTCTCCCTTCCTTTCTGAAATCAATACAAGTGAAAATAAAAAGAATACTAGGGCTTACTTAGCCTGGAATTTAAAAATATAAGGTCAGAACCTAAAATAAATTTCTTAGGAGAGATGCATTGAAATTATGTGTATTGTTGAAATGCCAGTGAGGATTTTATATATATATATATATATATATATATCTTTAATGGCCTAGACTTTATGGATAAAATTAAACTTTATATTAAGATATTAACTTTTATTTAACCTGCCTTAAATTTAATAGAAAACAGCACTAATTATACTCACCTTTGAGTCATAGTCTGGATCATTTTCCTCATCTTCTTCTTCCCCTTCCTATATTAAAGTTCAAAATGCATCCATGAAGTAGGTACATAGTAGGCAAGAAATGGCTCATAATGTAGGAAGAATTTAAAACAAGTTACTCTATAGGTCAATAGAATTTCATGATTACAGAGTTTGGTGACAATGCAATTTAATATGAAAGCTTCTATTATGAAAAATTTCCCAACACAACTTGAGACATCCAGACAGCTTTTATTGAAAAGATTTACTGCAGCCAACGTGGGAAAAGTTTACTGCAGCTTTTGACTTCTTCAAAGAGCTGATAACCCTGCAGCAGAACAGAATTATTTGAAATAAAAAAAATGTTCTGAGTTTTACAATTTATTTATTGAAACCTTATACATACATTGTTTGGCTGTAGATTCTAAAATCATAATTTTTCCAAAAATGTTTTTATGCATTATCACAGAATAATGATTATAGCAAAGGAATACATAAGTCATTCAATTTGCTTCTCAATGTTTTAAACAGTATTATTTGCTCATTTGGTAAACATTACCTCATCCGCTTCTTCACCTTCTTCATCATACTAAAAAAAGGAAAAAAGGGTCAAGTTTGATGAATAAACTTTTGAGAACAGCATTATTTACATCCATCATTGTATCCACTAGTATCTAAAAAAAGGAAAAATATTTTCCCTAAAGTGAATGATTAAATGTGACGTAACAGCTATTATTGTAAATATTACTTTCTTATACTTAGGTGTGGAACACAAGGCACAAAATGTCTATCTGAATTATTGCCATTTAGCAATAAAAGACACCCAAACCTTTGAGGGCAACCTAACTTTACCTAAATCTTTAATTAATATTCCTTGGAATAAAAATTCTATGCTTCCTACTATTGTTAAGCACTAAAAAAAGTTCTTGGCATGTTTTATTTGGTCAAAGACAAGAGCATAATAGATCTACATTACTAACCAAACATTGTGAAGTTTCACTAATTCAGAGCAGTCTTCCTATTAGCAGAAAAATAAAAACTATAATAAATGAACCCAAAGAAAATCTATTTAAAACAACTCAGAAAATTTATCTACAGGACATCAGGAATTATCCTGATAGCATTATTCTGCTGTGCTTTCTAAAAATTACATCAATTCATTAAACCTCTCACCAATTCTGACTATCATACACTCACTAAATGATTTTATTGCAGGATTCAGATCCACTCACATCATCATCATCATCTTCAATGGCTTCTCCAGTAAAGTACAACACTGATCTTGGGATTATACGCTCACGTAAAAAGTGACCAATTTCAAAGTCTGCAGCAAGGATAGCTTCAGCGTCATCATCCTATTTAAGAAAAACAAAAGCACAAAATTTAACTTTGTTACTTAATTCAGCACATGCAACACTCTTGGGTTTAAATCATGAAGTAACTCTCAACTTCACTTTTAACTTTCTGACATTTGAAAACTTACTTAAATGTGGTATGACCCACCAGTCATTTACAGTTTTTTAAAAAAAGAAAGTTAGCAGAACTGTGTATATACTCAGAAATTTGGGGGAGTAAAAATTAGTGAACTAGTTATTGTTTATTTTTTATGGCTTAAAAGTAAAATATAAATAAAGCAACTTAATTACATAACTGCCATTTTCCTTTTAAAATATTAGTTACGGAAAACACCAAGTGGAATAATAGAATCTCACTCAGGCTTTCACAAATACATTCTAGTTTCAATAAGGAAGAAAACTATAGTCTTGAAAACTTTGAATCCCTCAAAGTATTTGCCAAGTTTCAAAAGAAAAGAAAATCTTGAGCATTTCAGCATTTCTCAGTGAAAGCACTATGAGCATTTTGAATGGAACTGTTCAGATGCATCGAGAGCTTCCCCATGCACTACAAACCTAGTGGCAACTACCCCAACTCCCCACTTTTTGAGAACCAGTCCTTTAATTTCATACACAGTAAACAATTCAACAATTAAATAACAATTCAGCTTACCAGATCTCCACTCTCAGGAACTGCAAAATTGAGAAGAGAAATTCAAATGAATAAAAAAAATTAAAAAAAGCTTATAATAAAACAACCACCAATATGCAAACTAAAACACTATTTACCTTCAGGAGGGGCAAAAAAATTAAAGAACGAGTCATTAGAAACTGTTTTGGTCACAGTACGAACTGTCCCACGTCCCTTGTGTTTCTGCTTCTTTTTAATGGTTTTCAAAGTGACATTCTTCCCTTTTTTCCAATCTATCTGGCACCTTCCAAACAAAGAGAAAAAGAAAAATCTCCTATCACAATTAACACATTACTTTCAACTGCTAAGACTTTCCCAAATAAACAGTATATTTAATTTCAAATTTTAGAGGGCAAAATTGGTCCAAGTGCTTTCTATAGCAGTGTAAAGAGAAAAATTTTATTTCTAACCAAATTTTTTCAATAAACATATTTACAATCACCATAAACTCACAATATAATAAATTTAAATGTGCACTTCCTTTGGAGAAATGTCTATAATATTAGCCATTTTCCAAGAAGAATTCTAGGAAAATGGCTAATTTCTCAGATAATATTTTACTCAAATATTTGGAGATAAACTATTTATGTATGTATCTAACACACAGACATGGAAATACCAATACCACAAATCATAAGTACTACAAATACAGACTTAACATTCTGTTAATATAATAAAATTAAACTCACCCTGTACAACCCATAATTTCTGGTCCATCAAAAGAAAAGGGATCAGAATCATCTGGTTCTGACCTCATTCTGTATGTCTTTGTCAACACTTCATTTGTGAAATATTCATTGGGTTCAAAGTGAAATTCTAAAACAAAACTCTTTTAAAAAAAAGTAAAAAAACGAATTAAATTCTACATAATCAATTTCAATTCTTAATAAGTAAAGCTTTATCTTTAGTTTTTATAAACATAAAATTCTAAGTGACAGTGTTTTTCCCACTCTGGGAAACAGTCAGATAAATCTCCTTTATGTTAAAAGCAAAATGATGCACAAATCTTAGTTCAGCATACAATACTATTTAGTAACATGTTTATGAAATAGGTTGGGCACATCTGAATAAACTGACCAAGTCCTCATTTCTCTCTCCATCCCCACAAAAAGAAATTTTAAATCTTCGACTAGAACCTAAGCTGGACAGAGAAAAGGCCCAACCTTATTACATACCAATATAAGAATCTATAACCTTTAGTAGCTTTGCCCATACTTTACATTATACTACTGATGGTTTTGGGAAAAAGCTGTTGGTTGAGCTCTCATAATGGGAAATTAGGGCCCCCCCCCCCTCTAGTATCTTCTATTTTATGTAAGTCCCAGACACATGCCTTTTAATACAAAATAAGTACTTTTTTATTCATGTTTCCTTGGTATTATTTTTTTAATACACTTTAAATCCAGAAACAATGATAAACTATATTTTGAAAATAGTTAAGAGGGAGGAAATGTTGCCCTAACTGGTTTGGCTCAGTGGATAGAGCATCAGCCTGCGAACTAAAGGGTCCCAGGTTTGATTCCAGTCAAGGACATGTGCCTTGGTTGCCGGCACGTTCCCAGTGGGGAGTGTGCAGGAGGCAACCGATCAATGTTTCTCTCTCATTGATGTTTCTAACTCTCCATCCCTCTCTGTAAAAAATCAATAAAATATATAAAATAAAGAGGGAGGAAATGTTGCATCACATTATTAACATCTAAACATTTCCTACCAATAATTAAGTATACCAAGTATCACTTTTAATATCTCATCCCCATCTCTAACCCTTAAATGTCACACCTCTTTTTAGAAAGTTCCACTTATTTATGTGTAAACATCTGTTACAAAAATTGAAAGTATTTCAAAGTTTTTACCATAGGCTGGCCAGCATCTGAGAACTTCACTTTAATATCTTTCAAGTGCTTCAGAATAGGTTCATCATGTTCCTTCAAATTAAAAGAAAAAAAAATGAGTAAGTAATGTGGCATTTTAGGACGAGTGTTCTCCTACTGGACAATGAACACTGAAATGACTGACATTTTCAAGTTGAGTTTTATGTAGCGATGACTACATCATTATCCAGACTGAATGGGCTGAAGAGCACAAAACCAAGTCTAAAATAGGCATGTTTGCTTTTAAATGTTTCCTGATTGATTGTAACTGCTGCTCTTAGCTACTCTTGTTCCTTTCCTTCTTTCTGCTTGATGTTTTCCTACTTGGTTAAAGTAGAATTTCTATTAAGGAGTCATTGTTTTGAGACCATTTGTTTTTCTTGATACTAACTTCCAACAATCAAAATATCAGGAAACAAGTACTAAAGTGCAGATGGCAGTGGCTCAAGAAATGCTTCTGATTATAAGACAATGTTTCCCAGAAAAAGTGACAACTGTAAAAGAGTTAAAGATAGCCCGGCTGGTGTGGCTCAGTGGTTCAGCATCAACCTATGAACCAAGAGGTCAAAGTTCAATTCCCAGTCAGGATTGCAGGCTCTATCCGTAGTATGTGGCATGTAGGAAGCAGCTGATCAATGATTCTGTCTCATCATTGATGTTTCTATCTGTTTCCCCCTCTCCCTTCCTCTCTAAAATCAATAAAAATATTTTTACAGCATTCTTATAAAATACAAATGTACTTTGGAATAGCTGTTTCAGACTGAAAAGGTCTTTTGGGTAAGACAATTGAAATGGTTAAGTCTCTCACATCCTACCTCCACACTAAACATCTGAGACAGAGGCACAAAACTATTGTCTGAGAAAGCACCAGACAATAATGACCAATTATTAAAGGGACTATTTCATTATCTATTTTTTAAAAATGAATCATAATTTATTTGGTTACATTAAAAAAAAAAAAGCTGCAATTTCCCCTCTACAGACAACAGCTGTTTCAAAAGAAAGCAACCATTCTACAAATGTCAACTATGGAGAGACTAGTCATCAAACATTTAAATTTCAAAGGTTTACACTCTCTGAGGTAACCTGATATTTTTATGAGTATTATTACCTGAACCATATCACTGAGCAAGTCAACATTCTTAAAAACAGTCAACCAAAATTCAGGAATTCCCTTGGGGTCTTGTTTTTCTTCATCCTTTTTCTCATCTTCAATTTTGACCTTTTCTTTCAGCTCCTCCTTGATAAATAACAGCATACATTACTGAAAACCTAAATTAAACCTCTTGATAAAATCGTAGACATCCCCTCAAATTAAATGTAAGTATAGAAACCAACAAACCCTCAATCACTAATTATAACTTTCAGCCCCAACAGTTCTAGTCCAATTGTGTAAACACTGCTGTTACCCATACCAAACCTTACTTTTATAAATACTGCTACAACCATACTGCTCCCGAAGAGAACAGTTTAGTAGGTCACAGTTTACAGGACCATGAGGTGTAGAAAAAAGTTTTAGGAAAATAATTTTTTAAAGTCATGAAAAATAATTACTTTTAAGCATAGTAAACAGGAAAAGCAAAAGAAATATAAACCTTGTCCAATGCTTTATTCCTTGATGTTTTCTTATAAAAATACTAGTGACCCAGCGTGTGAAATCGCGGGAGACCCGGGACCCCAGACCCCGCCGAGTCCCGCAGTGCTGCGAGACTCAGAGTCAAGTCTCTGCCCAACCACGGGCACCTCACTGCGTAGGCAGCCCCACCCACCCGCACATGCCTCGGCATTCACGCAGTCTCCTGGTGACCAGTCTTTGGTCATTATGGCATTAGGGCCACTGGGTTTTTATAATATAGATTATATTCTCTTAAGCAACCAACATTAAAATAGCAATTCTGGAGAAACAGGGTCATTTAACAGATCATTGGATTTGTGTCTCAGCTCTGCCATTATTAGTTGTGGGCAAGTCACCTAGAAGCCTCCATTTCCTCACTTGAAAAAAAGGGAACAATCCTTTGTATGTCATCATGAAGTTCGAAGGAAATGCTTTCACTCCCAAAGTATAAAACCCCCCCAATTAAAGTTGGTACCAACCGAAATGTCATCTTCCTCATCTGGTTTCCATTCACATTCTTCTTCCGTAGGTTCATAAATTGCATTAATGATCTCAAATCGCTAAAATGATTGAAGAAAAAAAAGCTTACATGATATCCAAGCTAAAAACTATCTGTTTCTCATTAGGAACCCATAGGTTTTAATTAATGCATACCATAATTTGAATTGCTATTACTGATAGTTTTCCCAAATACATCTAGTAACCATTTTTGCTGAGAGGTCTAAAGAAAGTTTATTTCTGGCCCTGGCCAATGTCTCAGTGGGTTGGGCATTGTCCTCATTCCCCGTCAGGGCACATGACCAAGTTGTGGGCTCGATCCCAAGGGGGTGTGCAGAAGGCACCCAATTGATGTTTTGCTCTTACACTGATGTTCCTCTTTCTCTCTCTCTTCCTTCCTCTCCAAAAATCAATAAGAAATCTTAAAAAAAAAGTTTTGCTTCTGGAGCTTTATTACCTTCTCAAATTTTACATATCTAAAACAAAGTAATACAAAGCATTACCTTATCAAATAAAGGTTGATAGAGAACAGCATACTTTCTTTCAAGATCATGAACTTCCTCATAGAACTTGGCTTCTATCTGTGCACATTTAACTTGAAGGTTTTTGAGAGCATTCACTCGTCTTTTAACTACCTTAGGCAAGCTGAAAGATTAGAAAGCATCGATTACATAGCATGCCAGTAAGACACAAGTTACACTTCTTTTATCATTCTGAAATTGAAGCATAATAGGTTTCCTACTTGAAGCGAAGATATACTAACTCAAAATAATCTTTAAGAGGTATAAATGCATGGGCCTCTGTACTATAAAAGTTCAAAAGTAGATATTTAGCCGGATACATTAAACTGATAGGAAAATGTAAATCATATTATCAACCCAAACCTTTCATTGTATTCAAGTTCAACTTTGCACTTATGCACTGGCATCTCAGCTGTAAAATACAGTCTTATCTTCTAAAGTTAAAAAGTCATGGCCCTAGTCAGTTTGGCTCAGTGGATAGAGCATTGGCCTGCAGACTGAAGAGTCCCAGGTTTGATTCTGGTCAAGGGCATGTACCTCAGTGCAGGCTCCTCCCTGGTCCAGGCCCTGGTCAGGGGCTTGTGCAGGAGGCAACCAATCGATGTGTTTATGTCACACTGATTTTTCTCTCTGTCTTTCCCCCTCTCTAAAATAGTCAATGGAAAAATATCCTCAGGTGAGGATTATTATATAAAAAAAAAAAGCTACCTACACTAATAAAAGAGAAATATGTAAATTGGTCATCACTCCGCTATACCCACCAGCCAATCAGGATGAGCATGCAAATTAACCCAACGAAGATGGCGGCCGGAGTGGAGAAGCCTAGCCTTGAGGCTTGGCTTCTCCTCTGCGGCCGGACCAAAGGCCTGGGTCCCAGGTGCCAGAGGAAAACCAGTGCCGGCAGCCAGGGGAAGGTCTATTGCGCGAATCTTCGTGCAACAGGCCTCTAGTGGAATGATAATACTAAATGATAACTGAACTATCTTAAAACAAACAAACAGACAAAATAATATCTCACCTGTATAAGTTAGTATTAGGGGAAAGGAAGGGAGCATATATATACTGGGAAATAGGACAGTACCCTACACCATTATTTTCTATTGTAGTCTCTATTTAATTTGGAATTTGAAATTATATTAAATAAGACTATAATATTTTATGACGAGGGGACGTGTTCTTTTTTAACTAACAACTTTATTGAGATATAATTCATATATTATACAATTTACTATGGCACATAGATTTTTAAAAGGTTATACATACCTAGTCTATGAGCCCCTCAAAGAATGTGCCCCTCAAAGAATGCGCACCTCAAAGAATGCTTACATGTATGAACCCCTCTACCTCCCCAAAATATGCTAACATTCAAAATTTACCCAACTTCAGTAAATCTGTGCAACAAATCCAGAATCCAGATTAGAATTTCCTGCCATAGACAGATTGTTGTAAATCAAGTAATATCTTACTTAATCACTTTAGTTAAGATAATCAAGTAAAGCCCTGGCCGGTTTGGCTCAGTGGATAGAGCGTTGGCCCTCGGTCTGAAGAGTCCCGGATTCAGTTCCTGTCAAGGGCACATGCCTGGGTTGCAGGCTCAATCCCCAGTTGGGAGAGTGCAGGAGGCCACTGATCAATGATGCTATCTTATCATTGATGTTTCTATCTCTCTTTCCCTCTCTCTTCCTCTCTGAAATCAATAAAAATATATTTTAAAAAAAGATAATCAAGTAAAAAAACAAATACCAAAACATTATCAACTTTATTTCTTACAAACAAAAAGCTTAATGTTCTGTCATTGGGCTGCTGACCCCTACTCCCACTCCGATGTGCACGTGTGCATGTACATATACCATACATTCACATACACAAGCAACTTCCAAGATGGAAGTCTGTGTTTAACTGGTATGGGGTTGACCTACCACCTGGGAAAAACATCCTAGGATGACCAGAGTGGGTAGCCTTTAAGTTCTGCGCTTGCCTTTCAACACTCACTGCTGTCCCCTTCACCCTTCAGAGCCCAGTGCCAGTGTTTCTAGAATAGCAAGAATTTGATGAAAACTGGACTGACTCAAAACCCACAAGCACTGACTTCACTTCCTCCAATCCAGATACAATGGATTACAATCAGGAGACTGCCTCCTCCCAAAGCAGCCAAAATATTGCCCAGAATTGTCAGCAAACTTTAAATCCGAAGTGACTGAAACTCTCCTTAGGCTCATCCCATCCCCTTCTCCTTAAACTCCACAGGATTGTCACAAACCAGAGTCTGATCTTCATTCCTCCCTCAATACTTATCATAATCCCCAAGCTCTAAGGCCAAAATACCTAGACACTTGAGTACAGAATGAATGAAATACTTATCACCCGAAGCAGAATTATTAGACTAAGAATTTCAATAGAATATATATACTTAAAGAAGAGGGAAGATAGTAGCAGTATGAGACAAGACCAAGAAATCTGAAACAGGATTATTATGATAAATGCAGTAACTAAAATGACCAACAAATAGGATAAACAAGACAGGTTCAACTGAAGAAAGTCTGAGGTTGAAAAGCTCTCCAGATAGGAGAGACAGAAAAACAATGAGATATGAATGACAACTTTAACAATAGGGAGGTGAATATCTAAAAAAAGAGAGAATTTCTCAAAGTTAAAAAGCAATATGAAAATCTTTACCCTAACCCCAGACATGTTAATGAGATTTAGGAATATCAAGGACAAAAGAAAATTCTAAGAGTTTAATAAAGAAAGCAAATAACCTACAAAAGAAATCACACTGACATAAGGCTTCAAAAGAAAATACTGTATATATACAAGAATAAAGTGAAATTTTAAGATAATTGAGAACTTTAAAAAATAATTTGTAAGTTTAAAAAATATCCACAAGAGGCCATAGATAAGGTAAGGGTGGTCGAATACCTTGAGAAATTTTACTGTTGCCTTAAAGGAAAGAAATAGAGGACTAGAGAAATTATTTATAAGCAATATAGATATTGGTGAATTTAAAAAATCAATAGGAATAAATAAAATTAGGTATTGGGTTATGAGCCACTCTCCTATAAGAACAAAAAAAAGAATGCACTTAACTTTGAAACCAGAAGTCAACTTGTTCTATTCAATGGAAAACAGAAGACAAACCAAACAATAAATTTAAAAATAAGGAAAATATGGTAGCAATTGAGTCCAAAAATATTACCACTTTTAAGAAATGTAAAGAGTTGAAATTACTAATAAAGAAGCAAATATTCACATTAGAGTAAGATACAAGGATGGAAAAAGACATGCCAGGTAAATAAAACCCAAAAGAAAGCTATCTTAGTCTCAGACAAACAGAATTACAACACAATTCACAACTGATGGATTTATAGTGAGAACAGATAAATTAATATTTTAAACACATCCTTCCCAGACATCGTTAGATCAAGCAGACAATAATGAGAAGTAAGAAGAACCCAAACAACACAATGAGTAAGCTTGGGCTATTAATTTAAGCATATAGATCTTCATATTTAACATTCACAGAACATTTACAAAAACAGAATATTAAGGTCAAAGAGAGAAATTAATCTCTTTAAAAAATTAAATGAACTAATAAGCATTCAATTAAAAAATTGTAAACAGAAATTAGAAAATTAGAAATAAGAAGGAAATAACATTAAAGCCACAGAAAGAGCAGCAATTAACAAATATACATACGGAAATAAAAAATCAAAAGTTGGTTCTAAAAACCAAGTAAGAGTGAGGCAACTAGCAAAACTGAAGATGCAAAATATAAAATACAAAGGGAAAATAATAACAGATTTTAAAAAATATCATGAATTATATATTAATCAATTTTAAACTTGGTAAAATGCATCCACTTTTTAGGAGAATATAAATTTTGAAGTTGGCATGAGAACTTGAAGAGATCAATTAGATTAAAAAAATAAGAAAAAATTCCCCAGAACCTCTACTTCCCAAATCCCAAAGATCCAAGTCAATTTTTTAAGAGTTTTACCAACGGTTCAAGAAACAGTTAATTTCTATCTTATACAAGTCACTACAGGAAACAGAAAAAAAAGTAAAAGCAGTCATGTTCATTTCATTAGGCTCTAAAACCAAGGGATAGAATTACCACTCTTGAAAGTTTTTTTATTGTACATACATACATGCATATATTCATTTCACTAACGAATAAGGATCCTGAATAAAAGTATTAACTACCTAACTCAATGATGTAACAATACAGCAAACTATGTATTTCAAAATATATATTTAATATGTACTTAACAATTCAAATAAAAAGTCAAAAGACCACCTAAACTTATAGAAAAAAATGGTCATAAAAATCATAGACACAAATTTAAATGGAGATTTTATATTCATTCCTGGTTAAGGTTAGAAATAAGACAAAGATGCCCATTTTTAACACTGATGCTCACCATAATATTGGCCAGTGTTATAAAGAAAGAAAAACAAACACGTGGTATAGTGTAACATGGAAGATTAGAGCTAAAACTGCCAGTATTTGCAGGTAAGATCTTTCACCCGTGGGAGAAAATATAGAATAAATTACTACAGTAAGTGTACCAAGATTTCCAATATAAAATCAACTTTAAAAAAACCAAGAGCCCTCCTTCTCTACATCAAGAACAGCCAGTCATAAAATACATTAGAAAATTAAGATACTATTCACAACAGCAACACAACTAAGGTATATAGGAATTAACCAAGAACAGACTACATAGAAAAGCTGTAATAAGGACACAGAGTCTGATCTGAATAGATATAAAAATATGGATGAAACAATTTAATATGAAAAATGACATAACTCCCTACCATGCTAATATATTTATTTATTCAATGCAATAGCTATCAAAAATTTTAGTTTGGGCCTAGCTGGTTTGGCTCAGTGGATAGAACATCAGCCCGCAGACTGAAGGGTCCCAGGTTTATTTTGGTCAAGGGCATGTACCTCGGTTGCAGGCTCAATCCCTGGCCATGGTCGGGCGCAAGTGGGAGGCAGCCAATCAATGTGCCCTTCTCATATCGATGTTTCTCTATCTCTCCCTCTCCCCCTCCTTCCACTCTCTAAAAATCAATGGAAAAATATCCTTAAGTGAGGATTAACAAAGCAAAACAAAATTTTAGTTGTTTGTTTTTTGAAAGAACCCTAATAAACTTACTGTCAATCATATATGTACAATAAAGGTGCACAGGTAGGTCAAACCATGATGGGAATGGGAGTAGGGAGCTTGTGTGAGGTGAGGGGTGGCAGAAGAAAGCAACTCATCCTGCCAGATATTAAAACATACTATAAAGCCATGGTAATTAAGTGTGACAATGACAAAACAAGAGGGGAAAAAAGATCAATGAAACAGCAGAGTCCTGCTCAAAGACAAACACATGTGTTTATAAAAAAGTGATATGCAATAAATGTGCTAGAACACTAAAAAAGAGAAAAAAAGTGAATGCCTATTCACATTAAATACAAAGATGTACCCTAGAGGAATTGAAAACCTAACGGTAAAACTAGTCAATAGGAAATAGAGAAGAAACTAGAAAAGACTTAACTTCAAAAGAACAAATCATAGGTAAAAACTGAATAAACATAAAAAGTAATAATTTTTGTTCATTAGAGGGTGTTATGTGTAAAAATGACTGATAAGGGATTAATATCTAGAATACATAGGAAATCCTGCAAAACAAGGAAAAGACAGTAAGCCCAAGTAGGAAAAAGGGCAAAGGATACAAATGAGCAACCTAAAAGCCTCACAATTATGAGAAAAACTCATCAGAAATCAGGAAATCTAAATAAAATAAGCCTGTACCTCTTCAATTGGTAAAAGTAAAAAAACTATAAAGCTGAATGATGCCAAATGTTGGAAAGGACACAAAGATAAAGCAACCTTCATTATATTGGATACAGTCATCCTAGAAAGCAAGCTGGAAGTACCTAAGGCTTGCAAAGCCCAGAACTAGCAATCCCACTGATAAGTACATATCACAAAAAAATTCTTACATAGTTCCTTAAGAGGAAATGTACAATGACCATTACAATGGACTTTGTGTTGATGGAGCTTGGAGTCAATCTAGTCATCCATCAAAGAAAACGCATGTAATAAAAAACATGGTGGACAAACATCACGGAGATCCGGGAACCATTTAGAGGCTAGAAGCTTCTATAGATACATATGGATGGATCTTAAAATCATAAAGCCATATAAAAAATTGCAAGCAGAATAGAATATTTGGGCTATTACTAATGATTTATATTGCCAACAAATTAAATAAGAATCTATTATTTCTTCTAATTCTGTGCATTTCTAATAAAACCTCTAAACAAATCTCAGAAATGATTAAGATCAGTATACTTCCTGTGGAGATGAAATTAAACTTTAAAAAGACCAACTCTAAACTGGTGGTACTTAGCAAAACCTAGATATTAACAAACATGAGTTTTCCACTATTATGTACATAAGTCCCAGATGGCCTTAAAAATAGATACACCTGCAATGTTGATTATAGAAAGAGAAATAAGAACTATGAAAAAGAACTTGTACCTTTCAATGTATCCTGTTGGTGTTTCTACCAGACCATCAAGTCTTTCTTGGAGGGCTGCAAGAATCTGAGGATTTTGCATCATCTGAACAGTAAGCTGACGTGCTTAAAAAAAAGGGGGAGGGGGCATCGAAAGAAGGATTTATGAAAACGTATTATGCTATTTTAATAGGACAATCCAATCATGAGGTTTCCTGACTAGCTGGTATGAGTAGAGATGAGCAGCAAGCTAAAGAAAATTCACTCTAGGAAAACCTAATGTTCAGATTCCTAATGATCTCTAGTGTGTGCCATGTCTCAGGACCATTTACACAACTTCTATCAACAGTATTCCTTCTCTTACTACCATCTTGTGTTTCAGCCATCTTGCATTTTGGGATGCTCAAAGCTTCATCCAGATGCCTATCTATGACTCGATAATTCTTTGAAGGCAGACAACACATTATCAGAAAACTGCAAATACAGTAACAGTTTGGAGCCTGGGAAAAAGTACAATGAGTAACCCAGTTTACTTGATGTTTGTTTGTATAATGTGCCTGCATATGTCTTAATAGAGAAAGTTAACAGTTAAGTCAAAGGTTGTAACTAAAACCAAACAAAATTTGGTTATCAGCATGTCTCGAAATTATACTTAACCCAAATGTAGCTAGATATATGCAAAAATTAGTTTGCTATCTTCTTCAACAGACACTATCCAAAATTTCCATTTAATTTTTCAAATTATGTTTTCAAATGACTGCTAGTATTAATTTGATTAGATGTATAGTTGTGATAACCCATATCTTTAGAATATCAATACTGGCCACTAAGGACACATGGTCTGTTATCTTTTAAGAAAATGTTGCATGATGAAAGCTAAAACTAAGTTCACTAATCTTAACAATTAACCTCATTCCTGCTTAAAAATGAAAAGTTGATTCATCTGTTACCTTAGTATTCTTGGCTATCTATAGGACAAAACCTAAAGCAGTATAATTCCACACTACCATCACTAATTTTAATGTCTCTTTTTTGGTTGGATTAAAAAGGGCATGCACACACACTATATATTGTCTACATATTAAATACGAAACATTTTCAAGTAAATTTAAACTAATGGTATTTGTTTAGAAGCACCACCAAAAACAACTCCCACCATCTCTAACATTTCTAAATTCAGACAAAACTCATGGGTAGCTAAGCTGTTTGACCCAACTATGCCATGTCACTCTAGCAGTAGAGGGTACACACACAGTGACTTCTGAGGGGTCACTATACTCACACCTTCCTCCCTTACCATCATTTCACCCCCATCTTCCTGGCCCTCCTTTCTTTCTTCCCTCCCCCAACATCAAACACACATACACAAACTGTTACTAAACTGAGGTACGGGCTGGTGGATAAGGATCAAAAAGAGAACTACCTTCTAGAACAGCAGTCGCCAACCAGTGGTCCGCGAGGTCCGAAAGGTTGGCGACCACTGCTCTAAAAGACATGTGCCAGTAATCACTAGAGCCTGAAAAAAATGTAAAATAATACCTTTAATTTTTGTTTCTTCACCAGTTTCTTCTTCTTCTATTTCTTCAACATCATCCAAATCTTGATCAAGTTCAGACTGTTCTTTGCTACAATATCATAGTATCACACCAAGGTTCAAATGTACCAAATTACCAAAAATATAAAATATGTAGAAAAACTTCAATTCATTTCCTAGGTTAATATGCCTCTTTCAAAAATATGAAATAGAAAATCTAAAAGGGAATTCTGTTTTCTTTCTAACTTCATATGTAAACAAGTACAAATATTTTTAAATTTCATTTAAAAGCATGTGGTCAAATATAAAGTTTATACTTCAACCTTTAAAAATATGGTTTAACAGGTTTTGGTTTAGAGAATGTGATGTCAGAAAGTATGTTTCCTACCCAATATTTATTGATTTTTCTTAGTAACAGCACCCTAATTTTATATGAGATGGCAATTCACAAAGCTAGAAAAATCTACATTTCCCAGCCTACCTTTTAGCTAGCTTGTGGCTACATAACTAGATTTTAGCAGTGAGAAAAAATGTAGTAATATAGAACTTTGAGAAACCTTCCTTTATAGGATGATAAACAGCTAAGAGGCCCCCTTTTATGTTTTTACATTTCTTCCTCCCTAGAATATGGATGTGATGACTAGAGCCTGGGAAGCCACACTGGACCATGAGGCAACCTAGAGAATGGAAGTCAGCAGCTAAGGATGAAGGAGTTTCGAAAAATAGAAGAATTCTGGATCCCTGATGGCTGTGGAATAACCAAAGCAGTCTGTACTCATTATCTTTGTGGACTTTCATCCTTTTTCTTTACTTCACAGTGAAGATGGGGAAAAACAGTAAACATTTAAAAAGGCTGAGACTACTTTATGCTTAGAGCAAAGCCAGGAGGATGGCAGCATTGGAAGAGAAGGTAAAAATTAGTAAGATAACATTCTTCCCATTTCATCTTAAAAGTCTAGTTTCTGAAGATGAGATTATAATTAGCATGAAAAAGGGAAATAAGAATATCTAAGTCAATATATAGAGATTTTACATTTTACTATTTATTTGGTTTAGTGATTTAGTTGCTTTACATGTTTAGAAAAGCATTTGAAAATTTTTCATATATGGACAAATACTGTCTAATTTTCATATGGGGACAAGTACAGAAAAAGTCAGCTGTATTCTGCTAGCAAAATTTATATTCCCTTCAATTAAGGGGCAAAAAAAAAAAAAAATTTTCCTTCTCATCAAAAACAAAAATAATCATTTCTGGAATATCTCTGACGTAGTATAAACTTGCTCTTCCTTCAGTGTCATTTCATTCAACCATTCATTAAACATCTAAATCTTAAAGGTAAACAGGGGTCCACAAACTATGTGACATGGCCAAATCCAGCCCACTCCTATTTTTGTAAGTAAAGTTTTATTGGAATACAGCCAGTTAATTCATTTATGTATTGTCTTTGGCTGCTTTCACACTGTAACAGCAGAGCTAAGTAGTTACAAAAGATCACATGGCCCAAAGTGCCTAAAATATTTAACATCGGGTCCTTTACAGAGTTTGCTAACTTTTGCTTTAAATAACTCCCCTCTTGCCTTCCTTCTCCAAAGGCTTGCAGGCATCCAAAATTAAATAATAAAAGAGGTAATTAACTTTTTTTCCCCTCAAAATTTAAAAAATGAAAGTGCCTGAAGGGTGTGGCTCAGTAGTTGAGCATCGACCTATGAACTAGGTCAGAGTTCAATTCCAGGTCAGGGCACATGCCGGGGTTGTGGGTTCAATTCCCAGTAGTGGGTGTGCAGGAGGCAGCCAGTCAATGATTCTTGCTCATTCATCACTGATTGTTTCTCTCTCTCCTTCTCCCATCCTCTCTGAAATCAATAAAAATATGGATTAAAAAAAGACAGTTAAGATGGCAAATTGCACATACTCATCTGATCTCAATCCTTCCAGGATCCCCACTAAAATTATGATAAAGGGTTTTTAAACAGACACACTCTGAAGGACAGACAAGGAGACTCAGGAGCAGCAACTTCACTGAAGACTGAAATCTAAGCAGAGGGAAAGCTGAGAATCAGCTCAAACACAGAATCTGAAAAAGAACACTTAATCTGGATAAAACAGGAAGAACAGAGCAAAACCTGATAAGCAGTTAAATTCTCAGATCCTCTCCCTCACTACAGCAGATGACAGTTTCTTCTCTGGAAAGGGTTAAACTGAGAAGCTGGACGAAAGGATCACAGACAGTTACGAGTATCAAAGATATGACATATGCACACTAGAATAGTGAATGTAGAGACCCCTTCCTAGCAGTCATCTCCCAATTTGACTCCCAGAACACCCATCCTTCACTGAGGTGTATCTGACCAGCCCAGAAAAAAAAACAACAAAACTATTCTGTCACTGGGGATTCTCATAACAAATGCCCACACTGAAGACCTTCCATTAAAATCCCAAATGAATAAGCTTCCCCTTCCCCAACACTCAAATGTTCTAGTCAACTTTTTAAAAAAAAGTTCTTCAACTGCCTGACCCACCCCACCCCAACCTTAATGATTACCCTCTTTTTTGAGGAAAGCCTCTTACATTGAGACCGAAACAGAGGAAAGAAAAATGTAAGAGCAAATATGACTACACAGGGAAGGAAGCATCCAGAGAAAATATATTACATTCCATAAAACAAGAACAAGATGCTATAAAAACAGGAACAGAGAACAAAGGAGCTCGTGAAAACTAAAAAACAGAAATTTAGAAACTCAATACAAGAGTTGAAAGATAAAGTTTCTTTAGCTTTCCTTAGAAAGAGCAATGAGACAAAGATGGAAAATACTACAAAAGGTTATTAGAAGAATCAGTCCAACACACAACATAATAGGAGATCCAGAAAGAGAAAACAGAATAAAAATAAGAATATTCCCCGGTACTGAAGGTCCACCAGTGAATGCACAACACGAGATAAAAAAAAGTTCCAATAATATAAAATTTCAGAATTCTGAAACCAGAGTAGCTTCGAGAATAAAGATACATTGTGTAGCGTTTTTTTTTTAAGTGCCACATATAAATGATCAAGAATTATGACTCTGAATTTCAAAACAGCAAGACTAGAAGCCAGGTGACAATGGAGCAGCAATGCCTTCAAAATTCTTAAGAAAAACGATTTCTAAGTTAGAATTCTACACACAAACTATCATGCATAAGAGCAGAAATGTCATTTTCATTCATGCCATCTAAAATAATTTAGTTCCCTTGTACTCTTCCAAGATACGAAACTAAAGAACCAACAAAGAAAACAGGGGATATCACAAACAGCAAACCCAAGAGAGGAGAAACAAAAAGAAACCTCAGTAAGATAGAAATAGATGCACAATTTCTTAGCTAATCTAAGAAATCCAGATTGGAGGAATGTGATTGAGGCAACAGTACTTTGAAAGCCATGATCACTAAAATGCCTGTTGCCCATCTTCTTTTTATGCTGAAGACAGCATGCCTGGGAAAATTAGTCCTTTCCATCTCCATGCTGTTGCCTGTAATAGCTGTAGATAATATCATGCCACCCCTACCCCCAAGTATTGTTTTAACCTGTCCTCTAAGTTGGCAGGCTACTGTAAAATTACAAGCAGCATATACTGCAGCACATCCCATTTTTCTGCAAGATACCCATCCTCACTATATTATTAACCCTGTTTGTAGGATTCATGGCCTTGCCCAATGACTTCTCCAAAATAAGCCCTTGAAAAGTTAAAAAAGCCTCAGTAAAGTTAAAGCCAGAATATGACCCAGATAGCCTTTTATTTTCCTATCTTGAAGCCTTCAACTAATAGTGGTAATATTGCCTTTCTCTTTATATATCTAAGTGTGTGACCACTATTCAGATTTTCAGAATTAAACATTAAGAATTTATAGGTGGTAAAATTCTAAAGAAAAACAACAAAGAAACAAAATTAGACAAAAGCCAAGATAGAATTGAGAAGGGACACACATTCTAACAGTAGTAATGTTCTATTTTTAAAAGCTGGCACACAGTGCCCTATTATCCTTTAAATTCTACATAGACATTTTATAACACTTTCTATCTTGCATGTATGATACATTACAATGTTCGGCATAAAAATCTTTGGGAAATATATATATAGGATAAAGTGGACTCTGAAAGTATTTATGATTCATTATTGTGCTCAGCACTTTCCTAAGAATAAACACTGACAAATGGTTTGCTGTATTTATGACAATGATTATATATACAACATTTTGTCTTGGATACATGGTATGCAACTTTTATAAAGAATAGACACTAAACATTAGTCATTACCATATATTTCCTACTACATAACTAGTACTGCTGTTAACTACATCACAGTACAAGTATCTGAAAAAGAAACAAACTATCTGTTACTTACTTGTCAAGGTCTGCCATGTTGTTAAGAACTCCAAAAATCTATGGAGAGAAACAACAATGTTAAAAAAAAAAAAAAAAGCATACAATTTATTTAAATCCAAAACCCTTTAAATCAATACCACATTGAAAACTATCCCAAAAGAAATGTATACTCTCATTAAAAAAGCATCTGATAAGCCCTAGCTGGTTTGGCTCAGTGGATAGAGCATTGGCCTGTGGACTGAAGGGTCCCAGGTTAGATTCCAGTCAAGGGCACATGCCCAGGTTGCGGGCTCGATCCCCAGTAGGGGGCGTGAAGGAGGCAGTTGATCTCATCATTGATGTTTCTATCTCCCTCTCCCTTCCTCTCTGAAATCAATAAAAATATATTTTTAGAAAAATCATGGAACAGAGACTTTCATGTAGCCCAAGTAACTTTTCAGAGGATACAGCTTAAATTAAGCAAGTTACTAGTAGGCATTTAGAATCTATCATGTAAGGACTTTTATAATGGCACTATTGCTAAAGAGTCTATGTTAGAATCGCAGAAAAGAAACAATACAAAGGATCTTTATTCAAATTCCTGTGACAACTAGGAATGGTCAATTCTTGCATAAATTTTTAGGCTACTTAATACCTCACAGAACAAACCCCCTTTATTTTTAACAGCATTAATTTTTATCGAATTCATGTTTAAAAGCCAAAATTTGCCACCTACTATACTCATTATGATCCCCCCAAAATCTTTTTTAAAAAAGTTTAATAATCCTTTTATCAAATGTCAGCCTTTTAAATTAGGAAATGACTAGAGGCCTGCAGCCCCTTCCGGACGTATGGTCTATTTAGCATATTACATTTTTAATATTACAAACCAGAGGCCGAATGCACGAAATTCATACAAGGGACTCCACCCTCGCAGCCCCTTGCAAGCCTTCGTCCAGAAGGTCGTTCCGCTGTTCATCTAATTAGCATATTAGCTCTTTATTAGATAGGACTAGAGGCCCGGTGCACAAAAATTTGTGCACACGGGGGGGGGGGGGGGGGGTCTGGGACCCATAACGACCTGCTGGCTTAGGCCTGCTCCCGGTTGGCAGAGGGCAGGCCCAATCCCTAGGTGCAGCCCCTCAGCCCCTGTGCCCTCTCGCAGTCTGGGACCCCTCGGGAGATAACGACCTGCTGGCTTAGGCCTGCTCCCGGTTGGCAGAGGGCAGCAGCAATCCCTAGGTGCAGCCCCTGGTC
>NW_005371324.1:4326887-4334985 GCF_000412655.1 Myotis brandtii
CGGGTGACTGAAGCTCCCAACCGCTCCTTTTTTTCTTTTTCTTTTTTTTATTCTGGGCCAGCTTTATCTCTGAAGCCTCGGCTGCTGAAAGCAGGTTTCTGGCCTTTGTTTACCTTCTGTATTTGAAACAATGTTGCGGTCCTGCTGGCTGAAGCCTGGCTGACTAAAGCAGGTTTCTGGGGTTTGGTTTAGCTTCTATATTTGTTACAATGTTTCTTAGAGTTGCAGCTCAGAGGCCGGCAAGGCAGGCGGGGAAGCTTGGCTTCCTCCGTCACTGAAGCAAGCAAGCCTCCCTGTTCGCTTCAAGCTGCCTGGCTGCCGGCCGCCATCTTGGTTGGCTGTTAATTTGCATATCTCCCTGATTAGCCAATGGGAAGGGTAGTGGAGGTACGGCTAATTACCATGTTTCTCTTTTATTAGATAGGATAGTTTAAAGGTCTGGGTCCCACCCCGACCAGTTTGGCTCAGTGGCTAGAGCATCGGCCTGTGGACTGAAGAGTCCCAGGTTCGATTCCGGTCAAGGGCATGTCAGAGAAACACATCAGTTGGTTGCCTCCTGCACGAGCCCCAACCAGAGCCCGACTAGGGTCCAGGGCCAGGGAGGAGCCTGCAACCAAGGTACCTGCCCTTGACCAGAATTGAACCTGGGACCCTTTGGTCTGCAGGCTGATGAGTCAAACTTTCTGTTTTTTAAAGTAGGCTTAATTTTGAAGTCAGATCACTTGGGTTGACATCAACTTTGTAGCAATCTCACTTAGGAAAAAAACTTCTGGCCTTATTTAATCATCTATAAAATTAGATAAAAAATCATTTCCTCATTGGATTTATCTTATTAAGAAGCAAATTCATGTAAAAGACTTAAATAATTGGCTGGACGACGGTTAAAAAACATTCTTTTAGTTCTGACAAATGTACAGAATGACTAATAAATATACCACTGTAATGTAAGATGTTAACATTAGGGGAAACTGGTTAAGGGGTATATAGGAATTCTCTGAGCTATCTCTACAACTCCTCTGTAAATCTAAAATTACAAATAGTTTATTATTTTTAATATCTTTTTTTATTGATTTCGGAGAGGAAAGAGAGAGAGAGATAGAAACATCAATGATGAGAGAGAATCATTGATCGGCTACCTCCAGCACGCCCCTTACTGGGGATCAAGCCTGCAACCCAGGCATGTGCCTTGACCGGAATCGAACCCGGGACCCTTCAGTCTGCAGGCCAATGCTCTATCTACTGAACCAAACCAGCTAGGACAGCGGTTCTCAATCTGTGGGTCGCGACCCCTTCAGTGATCGAACGACCCTTTCACAGGGGTCGCCTAAGACCATCCTGCATATCAGATGTCTACATTAGGATTCATAACAGTAGCAACATTACAGTTATAAAGTAGCAACGAAAATAATTTTATGGTTGGGTCACAACATGAAGAACTGTATTTAAAGGGCCAGAAGGTTGAAAACTACTGAGCTAGGGCAATAGTTTATTTTAAAAAAAAAAGAGAGAGATTCAGAGATTCTGAATCATCAAGTCTGATGAAGCAGACCCAAAAATCCACATTCTAAACAAGAAACATAGCTTCTGAAGTAGACTATCTTAAGATAATCAGATCACACTGAGAAACACAAGTTTAGGTTAACACCTACATTAATTATTTTACTGCAGCCAATAATTAAAGTCAATGAGAATTTTATTAATTCTACATGACAATGCTTAAGAAAACTGAAGAATTTCCATTCCTGGTAGTGAGCAGTTAGATCATGCAGATCAATTCTACCAATGAAAAACAGTATTTGTTGCCCCAAAGAAAAGGCAAAAGAGGAAGCAAAAAGATAAGTAGGAGAAGTCCCTTTTGGCATGAGGGCAACTGCCAACCACAAATTTAAGCTATTGTAGGGTGAAATCAAAAGCTCTGGACCTTTTTAAGTTGAGGAATCTTTATGACAACCCTCCTCAATTAAGCAGAAACCCCAAAGTGCTAAATTCTCAGGGATAATAAACCAGTTATCCTGGATAAAAGCCCAAATTCATCTCATCAGTGTTGCCCTCAAAACCCCAAACTAGGAGCTTGAAGTGGTCTCGGACAGCATATCCAAATATAAGCGAAAATCACCTTCATCCTAGACCTGAAATAATTCATTAAAGTAATTTTCAAGAGCAATAGGGACAACAGAAAAGAACACAATAGAAACCAGTCTATAAAGATTTAAATATTGTCAAAAAGGCTACAAATGTATAACTATAAACATAGACAAAAACAACCATGTTAACTGTGTTTGAAAATACAATGCCTGCATCCGTTATCTATAAGGATCAGTCATCTATTAAAGGTGATATAGCTAATTTGGCAAAGAAATAAATAGAACTTCTAGAAAAAAAATAGGTAGGATTAACAGCAGACTAAACACAGCTAGAAAGAATTAAGTGAGCTGGAAGCAAGCTTAGAAGAAATCTTCCAAAATATGGCGGAAACTAAGGATGGGAAACACTATAGTTCAAAGGCATTTTGGGATACAATAAAGTCTAACACAAGTTAGATCTAAGATTTAACACAAATTCTAGGAATAGAGGAGAGAATGGGCAGAATATTTGAAGAAATTAAGAGCAAAAAATTTTCTAGAACTAATGACTGATAGTCCTACAAATCCCAATCAGGATATATAGACGGTTCTTTTCTCTTCAGTAATACCAAGACAACAGAATGTGCTGTTATGCTTAACATGCTGAAAATAACAAAGGATTTTAAATATATTTTTTTAATTGATTTCAGAGAGAGAGCAGAAGAGATAGAACCATCAATGATGAGAATCACTGATCAACTGCCTCCTCCATGCCCCCTACTGGGGATCAAGCCTGCAACCTGGGTATGTGCTCTGATGGGGAATCCAACCAGTAACCTCTTGATTCACGGGTCAATGCTCAACCAGTGAGCCTCGCTAGCCAGATAAGGATTTTTAGAATATTATGCCTAACCAAAACATCCTTTAAGTATGAAGATAAAACAAACTTTTAGGCAAAAATTTCTCCAGCACTCTCACTAATAAATTCTATACGAACCTTCAAGCAGAAGGCAAGTGATCCCAAATGGAAGGTCTAAGATATAAGAAATGAGGGGCAAAAAGGATATCCAAATGTTTCTAAATAAGTAAACTAAAGGCCCCCATTAAAAATTGTCAATGAAACACAATCCTAACCAAAAAATAAAACTGGTATCACTATATTAACATTAGAAAACCAACTTTAAGGAAAGGCATCCTATATAATAAAGAGCTAATATGTTAGTTAGACCAAACAGCAGAACGACCTTCCGGCCGGGGCTTCAAGGGCCTGAGCCCCTTGCACGAACATCGTGCATCGGGCCTCTAGTTACTAGAGATACAAAGGTGAAAGGTTCGCCCTAGCTGGTTTGGCTCAGTGGATAGAGCATCGGCCTGTGGACTGAAGGGTTCCAGGTCCGATTCCCATCAAGGGCACATGCCTGGGTTGTGTGCTCCATCCCCAGTAGGGGGGAGTGCAGGAGGCAGCCAATCAATGATTCTCTCTCATCCGAAATACATAATATATAGATCTCAATGGAAGATAAGGTTCATCAGGACTGAAAGCATATGTTAACCTGAGAACTTGAATGCAAAGAAAACCTTTCAGTGGAGAAAAAGAGGATAGCAAGTGATAGAATCAGACCATAAATTATTTTGTGATCTTATAATAGTTAGATGTCCAGACATGAGCTATCAAGTAACTTATCAATGCAATAAACGTGGTTCTAAGTAAGTTCTCCTTACTTTCAAGTGAGCAGGAAAGTTAACATTTATAGGGCCTATTCTTTTTTTGTTTTTTTAATATTTTATTGATTTTTTACAGAGAGAAAGGGAGAGGGATAGATAGTTAGAAACATCAATGAGAGAGAAACATTGATCAGCCGCCTCCTGAACACCTCCTACTGGGGATGTGCCTGCAACCAAGGTACATGCCCTTGACCAGAATCGAACCTGGGACCTTTCACTCCACAGGCGGACACTCTATCCGCAGAGCTAAACCAGTTAGGGCTATAGGGCCTATTCTATAGTGGATTAAGCTTTCCTCTTATTTACAGATAAAATAGTAAGCAACTTGCTCAGCAACACACCAGAGGTTAAGTGAAGAAACTAGGAATTAAAATCTGACTTTTAAAACCCATGCCCAATCCACCATTCCAAATACCAAGGTGCCTTCTCTATCAGCCTACTGCCCCATGGATTATGCCAATTGCTACAAACTACACATTTTAAAACAAAAGATTTCCCTTTACCTCAGACCTCATTCCAAATGCACTTCAATAAATCTGTCTTTCAAGTACTGCTGCTCCATTAACATTTTCAGTGGTCCAGGGCCTCAGTACTTTAGTCCCAACCAAAATGAACACCTATTTGAGAACACTATCTTCTGTTCAAGGGATCTCATTACCTAAGGTATTATCTGATCCAATGGCAAAGAAATGTACTGGATTGGACCGATATTTGAAAATACACGCAAACATAAACAAAAAATTTATTAACCTGAAATATGACATATGTTGGAAGACAACTTCAAAACCATCAAGTGCCACAGCTTTTCTTTGGAGCATAGTGAAACCCAAAAGGGCTTTTGAATTCCAAACTGATGTACAGCATAATAATTTAAGTCAAGGTAACTGTCCCTTTTAAAGCAATACAAAATCCTATTCATAAATCATCATTGCTCAGTTATGCATCCTTGGATAAGTTCTTTCAACTATCCAATTTTCTCAATAAAATGGTCATAGCCCTAACCGGTTTGGCTCAGTGGATAGAGCGTCAGCCTGCGGACTCAAGGGTCCCAGGTTCGATTCCGGTCAAGGGCATGTACCTTGGTTGTGGGCACATCCCCAGTAGGGGGTGTGCAGGAGGCAGCTGATCGATGTTTCTCTTTCATGGATGTTTCTAACTCTCTATCCCTCTCCCTTCCTCTCTGTAAAAAAATCAATAAAATATATTAAAATAAAAATAAAAATCATCATTCTCCCCTTTAAAAAAAATTTAAATAAAAAAAAAATGGTCATACTACCTACCTCCTGGAGCACTATATCAGTTAATAATACATGCAGAATTTAAAATGTTACTGAATAATTACCCAATAAGTGCTGACTGTTGTGTTCTTCTGTACCTGGTTTACCTTAGAAAATAATCCAAATAAACTCTTCAAAATTACAGCCTCCTTTCCCAATAAAAATCAAAATATAGTAACCTTCAGAGCAAGTATGTAGCAGTAAAAGGCAGTTGATAACCAGAAGTATACGGGTTACCTTCTGTGGCAAGCCCAGTAATGTGATCTGGTGGTCTGCTGTCAATGCACTAAACAATTTACAAGGATGAGTGAAAACGACAGCACTCACCTTCTAACCCCTACTCTGCCCAACATGAAAGAACTTCTTATTCAGATGAAATTAGTATGAAATGGGACTTATAGGTTCTTTCATGTAAAGAATGTTATAAATACTACTCCATCCCCCAATCTTTTTCTTCACACCATCATCACAATTCTAAAAAACCAATTTGCTTTTTTGGTTCATAATGTATGATGTATATTCAAATAAGAGCTAAAATATTTACTCAAAGAATCAACTAAGAATACAAGTAATCACAGATTTGATTAGATTTGTGGATCTGAATAGATCATTAGTTTTCTAAATTAATCAGAATCCATTCCCTCTAATCCTTTCTTTCATTAGTATTTCAAATTTATAACCAAGCAAAAAGTGAACAGAGTAAGCAAAGTGGTATTTTGACATTGTTAAAATGAAAACCACAGGCCCAAAATGGCCTCACTCATGCTAAAAGCCCATGATACCAAACCTAGATTTAATACCTGATCTAATTGGAGTTTCATCCTCTCCCAAAAACAATCTTTTTAAAAATATATGTTTTTATAGCCAAAACCGGTTTGGCTCAGTGGATAGAGTGTCGGCCTTCGGACTGAAAGGTCCCAGGTTCGATTCCGGTCAAGGGCATGTACCTTGGTTGCGGGCACATCCCCAGTGGGAGATGTGCAGAAGGCGGCTGATCGATGTTTCTCTCTCATCGATCTACCTCTCTATCTCTCTCTATCTCTCTCCCTTCCTCTCTGTAAAAAATCAATAAAATATATTTAAAAAAAGAAAAGAAATAAAAACATATGTTTTTATTGATTTCAGAGAGGAAGGGAGAGACAGAAACATCAATGATGACTGTTTCCTAGAAACAATCTTAATCAATCTGGAATTTTTTGCTCAACACCAATTAAGTAATCTCTCCCATGGACCATCTCCTTGCCCCCCTCCACCCCCTTGGAAAGAGACAATTGCATAATAGAAACCTCCCAGCCCTAGCTGGTTTGGCTCAGTGGAAAGAGCATCCGGCTGAGGGCTGAAGGGTCCCTGATTTGATTCGTCAAAGGCACAGGGGTTGCAGGCTTGATCTCCAGTAGGGGGTGTGCAGGAGACAGCCAATCAGCGATTCTCTCTCATCATTGATGTTTCTATCTGTCTGTCCCTCTCCCTTCCTCTGAAATCAATAAAAAAAAAAAAAAGAAAGAAACCTCCCTGCTGAAAAAAACCGTTTTCTTTTTGTTAATAGCAACTTTGCCCTACCCTTCTTCCCATAAAAAGCTTCCATTTGGTACAACCCTTCCAAGGGGTGGATGGGATGCTGCCCATTCTTTAAAAAAGCCAATTAGATCTTCAAATGTACTCGGCTTAATTTTGTTCTTTAACATCTTGAAATCAAACAGATTCTGCTGCTTTTAGCCCCCTTTCCTACAAAAGGACTATGTAATTAATGTTTAGAATCAAATCAATAATCTGGAGATAACATGGACAAGTTACGTAAGTAATAAAGTGAGCAAAAGCGCCTGGCTGGTGTGGCTAGACGGTTGGGCGCTAACCCATGAACCAAGAAGCCACCAGTTGATTCCTGGTCAGGGCACATTGCCCAGGCTGTGTGCTAGATCCCCCAGTAGGGGGCAACCAGGAAGCAACAGATGGATGTCTCTCATAGATGTTTCCATCTCTCTAGCCCTCTCTTTTCCTCCCTCTAAAAAATAAAACATTTACAAAGTCAATGGTCCTGTATAATTAATTATTTTTTAAATGATCAATAGCATTTTGTATTAAGTGTTGGTACAGGCAAAATTTTTAAATGCTATAAATCAAGTAAGAAAAACAATCTATGAAGTCAAGATTATTATATGTTTAGTTCCATCTACCCTTCAGGCTTCCTAAAAAACAAACGCACGTATAAATGGGGCCCATTTTTGAACAAGCATTTGATACTCATTAATACTCCCAGAGGATCGCTGTAAATCTTCTACCTCCAGTCAGTTTTTAAAAATTATTGATTTTATAAAGGGATAAACACTGATTTTGTTGTTCCATTTATGCATTCATTGATTCCTGTATTTGCCCTGATAGGGATCAACCCACAACCTTGGCATAACAGGTCAACACTCTTAACCAACTGAGCTACCTGCTCCTCCTCCCTACCCCCTCTCCAAGTTCTAAATAATCCTAAATGCAGCAGGTCCTCGGATATGGTGGTTCCCCTCAATGTTGGTTCATTATAAAGTTGAATAGGTGGTGCAGGAACTTAACACGTGTTTATATTGATTAGCCTATGGTAATCTGGTTTCCTTGTACAGCACACAGTTTTGCTTCAAGTCAAAGAACCTCTCTCTTCTGGGAACTCCAGTAAGAGAAAGCAATGCAAGTCCTAGAATGAAAGACACTGCGAGCCTGTGGTATTGCCCCTTTAGAGCCGTTGAGGACTACATTAGTTAGGATCAATCCTCCCCCAACAGAAAAGCCTGGCCGAGACACCCATCCAAATTCCAGCTCTACCTGAGGTACACAAAAATATCCTGAGACCCTGCCACCCATCACCTGACATTCATCTTTCCTCCTGTATCCATAGAGAGATGAAGCCCAAAGAGAGGCAGGTTAGGAGCCGGACACCCCAGGGCTGGACTCATTGTTCACTGCTCATGCTTCCATCCCACCCTTTCTGCAACTTTCAGCAAGAAAGGGCCGCCGGAGCTGGGGTCTCCGACTCGCCCCAGGTGGCGGCCA
>NW_005371324.1:4335657-4346612 GCF_000412655.1 Myotis brandtii
GCTCGCGCTCATACAATTAGCGTCAGCACGTAGGGCCACTCCGCCGCCCTCCCCCCGGCCTCGCCGTCGCCTAGCAACGCGAGCGGGAGGCGGGCCCAGGGCGAGTCGCTTAGCAACAGAACCGTCCTTCTTTGCTAACGACCTCCCCGCCCTCGGCGCGCAGCTCGGGTTCCCCGGCTCCCGCTTCCGCCCCCTACTACGCCCCGGGCCGTGTCGCGTTTTATCCGCTGCTCTGGAAAAGGACATTTCAGCCCTTTTCGTTCCCGGGGAAGGCCTCGAACTTCGCGTCTCGTCCCTAGGCGCCTCGCTCCCCTTGGCGTGATGCTGGCAGAGGATGAAGGGGAGGGAGGAGGGCCGCCAGCCGTCGGGTCCCGGCTCGCCCCAACGTGATGGGAGCGCATTTGGTTCCTAATTCCTGCGTCTCCCTTTCCCGGGTAACCATTTTCTCCCCCCAAAGAACAACAGCGCTTCCCTCCTGACCCCCTCAGCGGCGGCTTCTACCGGTTTTGCGTCTCCTGAGAGTGGATCTAGGTGGCTTCCGCGGGTGCCCCTCATCCCAACTTCAGCATCCTTTCACTTGATTGGTGGTCCCTCATGTTTGCTTCAGTTCTTTTGGTGGAGGAAAGAGGCACGCGTTTGTGTTTTCTCTGGATGCTTTCTAATGAGAACAGACTCGGTTCATCTTTCTGAAAAAGGAAATCCCCTGTAAATGCTCAAGACTGCCGAACGGCTGGGGCTATTTTTCCACTGATGTTGGATGGCCTAGAGTCGCTATTGAAGCAGTGGTTCTCAAAGTGTGGTCCGGGTTCCCAGACGCTTTCTAAGGGGGGGGGAGGTCAGATGCAAAAACGCTTAGTAAAAAGTTAGTTGCTTTTTGCACGTTTATTCTCACAGTGGAGTTTCCCAGAGGCTACCTGACACGTGATATGGAAACATTGAAAACAAGCAAATGTTACCACGCAGTCATCTGCTGTGAAAACAGACATTCGAGAGATTTGCAGAAATGTGCAACAATGTTCTGTAAAGTGGTTACTTTTGTCAACTAATGATAGTTGGGGCTCATTCAAGCCAACAGGAACTCCAGTGTGGGGTTGGTGAAGAGGGAAACTTTGTGCCAACAGCTCAATTGTGACAGCATTGGAGCAGCTCAATTATGAAACAGCCCCGGCGAGGCCTCTCCAGCCAGGCAGCGCTGTTGTGCCCCGGGCAGGTGCCCTCGGCTGCGCCTGCTCTGCAGCGAAGAACCTCAGTCTCTAGAGTCTTTGGTGGGAGGAAAGGTGTGCCGTCCAAGCCACGGGGGATCTTATTTATAGAAGTCCCTGCCCCTGGCCCCTGATTGGGCCACCCTCATGTAAATGAGGCTCCAACTCCTCAGTGTGATTGGTCAGAATGGAGCTGCTCTGATTGGCCAGTGAGGATAGAGCAGCGCCGCTCTGACTGTGGAAGGGAAGTCTCAGTCCTATAGATTGAGATGGGAACTTTGTCAGAGTTGGCTCAGAACTGGAGGCAGGCATGTCAGTGCTGAAGGCAGGCAGTTGAGCTGGGGTTTGCCTGAGGGAGCCCCTGTTTAGAAACCACTGCTAGGCTCTGCTTTTACATTTGAGCCCAGTCAGTCACCAGGAGCACTTAGTAGGTATCTTCTTTTTTAGGGTCAACACTTTTCCTACAAAAGATTCTTTCATTTTTAATTGGTTTATTGTTTTAAATAAGAAATAACTATTCTTAAAATGTCTTTGTTTTAATTTCTAATGTGATAAATATCAGTATCTGTAATGCACATAAAAGTTCTTTGGGGTCCTCAGTTTTTAAGTGTAAAGGGTCCTGAAACCAAAATGTTTGAGAACCTCTTCTTTAAATGTTGCATTCCTTGAAACTTCAAACTGCCTAGAGTTATCTATTGTAAGCCTCACATTTAGCAACTATCTCTATTCCATTTGAGAGTATACAGGTTTTTTTTCTCTTGACACTCCCCAATCCCATTGAAATTAGTTGCTTTTCCCACTCTATGCTACAGATTCCTCAGTTTATCCATTCATTTTGGTTTTTCACATGTGGTTCTTTTGTTTTTTCTCAATCTTTATTTTTATTGTTTTAACCTTTTTTTCAACCTTCTTTATGTACATCCTACTCAACAATGATGTAAGGCTAACAAGGATTATAATGACATCAGTAATGACTCCTCATGAAGAATCCACAATACATAAACTAGATGGACCAGTGCCCAATATGTACATACATTTGGCACTATTTTCAGTGGAGGTCTCAAGAGCACTGCATTTTAATCAAAGCTATGCACAATGCAAGGTAATTCACATATTAAAAATGAACTAAATAGCTTTCTCTTTCTTTCCATAAACCTTTTTGGTGGTAGAACAACGTCTGAGACCAAACTGAGTAGTTAGCCTTCATGATGGTTTCTATCCCACTCCAGGGGGCCCCCCACCAATTTCAGGCACTGACCTAGTGCCCCAAATTTCTGATGCTTCAACTCCCAACCCCAGGTTTAAGAGCTTATCATTAGTAGTCTATATATATATATATATATTTTTCCCCTCTTCTCCAGCATCCTCCCCCAGCTTCCTCCTCCCTTTCTTTCAATGTATCCTAGTCAATCTAAAAAAATTAAACAATAACAAATTGCTAATCATGCCTTTTAATGTGATCTTTTGAACCACAGTTTGTAAGTCTAAACCTCTGCCATTTAAGTCCAGGGAAGGCCAAGCATTTATGCATTCGTTAAACAAATATTTATTTCAGGAACAACTTGAGACACTGGAAATACAGCATTGAACAAGAAAGACAAGATTCTTGCTTTTTAGTGAGCTTATGTTTTAGTGAAGTTGGGCAAGTGGCAGACAAGTAATGAAATAATTGTAGATATTAGTAAGTGAAAGAGCTATGAAGAAAATAAAATGAGACAAAGGGGTAGAAGATGAATAACCTAAAGTAAGCTTTGCACATTGACCCCTCTTAGATCCCCAAGTCACACAACATAGTTAACTCATGTAATTACTATAAATGGTGGCCCTGGTCACTGATCTTGGACTATGCTAAACTTTTGGTTTAAAGTTCCTTTTTTTTTCATCCCCCATTATTTTCACTTGATAGATTTTTTTTTTACAGCATTGTAACCTAGTCGATTAGAAGTATGGCTTTGGGAGTCAAACAGCCCAGGTTTGTCCCTATTTTGTTGTGAAATTTTAAACAATATGTAAGCTGCATAACATGGTACCTGACATATAATAAACACTAAGAGTTAAACATTATAAACCTCTTACTAAGGTTGCTGTATTTGTTTTTGCTTTATTTAAAGGTTGAAGGACCTTCCCTGAAGTCTTCTAATAGTATCTAAGACTGTTTTTGTGAAATATTTTATCAAAAGCTATCTTTTCACAAATTTTTATTTATTTTTAATTGATTTCAGAGAGGAAGGGAGAGAGACAGAGAGATAGAAACATCAATGATGAGAGAGAATTATTGATTGGCTGCCTCCTGCACGCCCCCTACTGGGGATCGAGCCTGCAACCTGGGCATGTGCCCTTGACTAGAATCAAACCCGGGACCCTTCAGTCTGCAGGCCAACACTTTATCCACTGAGCCAAACTGGCTAGGGCCACAAATTTTTAAACATATTTTCCTGAGCTGAAAGAATCTACATCAATTACCACAAAAGTAGTATAACCTAAATTTCTAAATTGGATACAGATACTGAAGAGATCAACCAGACAAGCCAATAACAAAGACAATATTTTAAATGTGCTTGTGTCTGTATTTCAGCCCCTAAATAATAGGAAAGTACATAGGGTTGAAAGTCAGACAGGCATACATTCATCCCAACACTCTGTGCCCTTACACAAGTACTTATGCACTCTGACCTTGGGTTTTCCCATTTGTAAAGTGCATTAATAATTCTAATAACGGCTGCCTCTTCATTAACATGAAACAGAGAAATATGTAAGCCTCCAGAGCAATGACTTTCACTTATAGTACTGAATAAATGTTTATTTTCTCCCCTCCCAATAAATAAATATGCAAAATGTCTAATTGCAAGAACAATAATTGTAATCTAAAAACGACACAAGTATATTTAAATAACTAATATCATAGTTTTGAACCTAGTTGGTTTTATTTTTTCCAAATTGTTATATAAATGCAATCAATCTAAATTCATAAAATTGTAAAATCAACCTAAATTCCAGTGGAGAATTGTGAAAAGTTGCCTTAAATTTCTCCCTCTATATCCAAAGAAGGATAAATAGATTTTTTTTATTTGAAAATATCTTTATTTTGCTGTCATTTTTTTATTGAAAATTTTATTTAAACAATTGAGGATTCACATGCCATTGTACAACATAACACAGAGAGATCCACCTAAATTTTACCCAATTTACAATGGTAACAACAATCCACAACCTTATTCAGATTTCCCCAGTTTCACTTGGATCCACATATGTGTGTGTGTGTTTAGTTCTATATAATGTTATCACATGATAAGTTTGTGTATCTGTCATGACAAGCAAGATACAGAACCATTTCATCACCACAAGAATCTCTGATGTTGCCCTTTTATGATGATTGGGGTTTTTTCCCTAATTTATATGCCAGATATGGTCCTACTGTCCCAGATTTTACTTTTTTCCTTGTTTCTCACAAATAGACCACTAAGGCGCAGAATAGGTCATTCCTCAGTGTGGATTTTCAGTATTTCTTACCTGAACTATTTGCAATAGCCTTGCCTTTAGTCTCCCTAATATCAATCTTTTATTCCTCTCTAATCTATATTGCCAAAGTTATGGTTCTAAAATACAAGTCTAGCCCTATCTGTTTTGGCTCAGTGGATAGAGTGTTGGCCTGCAGACTGAAGGGTCCCGTGTTTGTTTCCAGTCAAGGGCTTATACCTCTGTTGCAGGCTCCCCCCGGGCCTGGCCCTGGTCAGGGTGCCTGCAGGAGGCAACTAGTCGATGTGTTTCTCTGACATGGATATTTCTCTCTGTCTTCCCCTCTTTCTAAAAATTAATGGGAAAATATCCTTGGGTGAGGATTAAAAAATAATAATAATAACTAAATAAAGTCTCTATAACAATAGTGTCAACAATAAAAATTAAAAAAATAATAATAAAATACAAGTCTAATCAAGTCTACTTTTTAAGAAAACCTACAATGGCACTTTGTCTACATGACAATATAAGGTCTATAAAGCCCATTCCAGTCTGAAGCCATCTTATTTTTCTAGCCACATAATCCCACTACCCATTGTCATGAACCCACTTTTTATGACTTTGAACTACTCACCAGACCCTTAACATGCCAAGTGTTTTTATGCCCTCTGCTCTTCCTTCTACTTATCCTTAGACACCTAGTTCAAAATTTTATCTTCTCTGGGGAACCTACCCTAACACATAAAGGCATAGCTGGCTGCACACTTTTATCTGTTTTCAGGCAACTTTTTTATGTATATATGTATGTATGTATGTATGTATGTATGTATGTTTCCATGTTTCCTTCTCCTTCGGCATACACTATACTAGATTATTAATTGCTATAGGTAAGTGTCCTTTTTTTGTATACCCCTGACTTAGACTGTGACTAAGCAGGCCAAGGCCTTCAATAAATATTTATTTGAAAGAATGAAATGAAAGGAAAAAAGCAAGGAAGAGAGCATTGGGGGAGGGGGAGGGAGGGAGAAATCCTCTGTTGAAAATACTACATTTATCATGGAATCTATGTTTCATAGAGAAAATTTGACAATCTAACCTATGCAAGAATACTTTTGGGTATTATTTGGAGACAATTGGAGTGTCCATTATTGGGAGAATTGATAGTGAAATGTGGTGATTGCACACAAGTTGATGTACTGATTCCCTCAGATAGAAGAGTTCCAAGACTTCAATAATAAGAGTTATAACCAGTTCAAATAATAATGTTTGAAAGTCCAGGAGGGCTTTGTCTTTTCAGTATCAAAAATGAGCACTAGAGGAGAATCCTAGCTCTTTTCTGCTGCTAATCGCTTTAACGGCTCTAATGTACTAGTAAAAGGTAGAAAGAGGTATTTTACTTTCATTTCCCCAATTTCAGTGATATTTTATTAGCATAATAATTATTTCACTTGTTCAGGTGTGGGTGTTTTTGTTTTTATATTCAGTTTGCTCTTATGACATTTTTAAGCTTCTGAAATACTTATCAAATTTCACCAGAATCACCAATAACAAACACTGATTTTTGTGGGCAAGCCCATTTTGATTTATAATGACATAGCATTTTTCACATCTACAAGTTAAAACTTGGTTCACATATCAAAAATTATTTATAACTTTGCTGAGATACAATTTTTTGGTGAATTTAGGATGCCTTCCTTTATGGACAAGGAAAGCAAAGGAATCCATTTATTTGTTGGGTTCTAAATAAAACCTATTTTCCCTGCCTGAGTTTCAGATCGATTGAAAGGAAGCAGACAAATGGAAATCAAAATAGCACTTTCGTCCCAGCTGCTTTGGCTAAGTGAATAGAGCATTGGCCTGGGGACTGAAGGGTCCTAGGTTTGATTCCAGTCAAGTACACATCCCTGGGTTGTGGGCTTGATCCCCAGTAGGGGGCATGCAGGAGGCAGCCAATCAGTGATTCTCTCTCATCATTGATGTTTCTATCTCTCTCTCCCTTTTCCTTTCTCTCTGAAATCAATAAAAATATAATAAAAAATAAAGAGCACCTTTCTTGCAGATACACTAGGTGCAGTGGCTTCATCTCTGACTAACAGCACAGACCCCTCTGTGCCCACAGCGAGGCAGAATGCAGACCTGCCCAGTTCTTCCTCCCAGGCATGCGCCCCAATCAGACACATCACTCTTTCTGCCCTGGGGATAAAAAATTCAGGTGGAAAGAGTAAAGAGTAAACTCACACAGAAGCCTCTGGTCAGGGAAATGGAGGCCCCTCTATAATAGGCTCTACTACCTTCTCTTCTTCCCAGTTCATCCACATAGCTAGCTAATCCTGGACCCAGACCCAGTTCATAGGATTTCAGAAAAGTGAGCACCATACTATGCCCCAGAGGTGTGTGGTTAAATGAAGTAATCCCATTTAAATTCATTGAGTGGGCAGTTAGGGAAGAGGCAAAAAAGGCACCTTCTGGGATTCAGGAGATTTAGACAAGGTTGCAACAGGATTACCAACTTGTTGCTTGGCCGTGGTCAAGTCATTACATTCTTTATTACTTAGTTTGTTCATCTGTAAAACCAGTTTAGCAAATCCTGCCATTCTACTACCTAGACTAGAGGATCAAATGCGCTAATACATAAAAGCACTTTAAACCAGCATCATGTTATAGTAAAAAAAAAAAAAAAAAGACAGTTATTATTTGGGATGAAACCATTCTATATAATAAAATAGAAACATGTAAATTGACTATCCCTCTGCTATGCTCACCAGCCAATCAGGAGTGAGTATGCAAATTAACCCGACAAAGATGGCAGGTTAATTTGCATTCACAGGCACCAGGCAGAGAGCAGAGCGGAAGAGCCGGCAGAGAGTGGAGCAGCTTGGGGAACTTGGCTCCCCAAGCCGCCAGACAGAGAGCAGAGAGGGAGAGCTGGCGGCTTGGAGGACTTGGCAGAGTGGGAGGCCGTGGGCAGGAAGGGAAACCCAAGAGCACGGGGAGCACCAGGAATGCTGGGAATCGTAGTTATGGTGGCAGGCAGATCTCCTAGACCAGTGGTTCTCAACCTTCCTAATGCCGCGACCCTTTAATACAGTTCCTCATGTTGTGGTGACCCCCAATTTCATTGTTACAAATTGAACATAATTAAAGCATAGTGATTAATCACAAAAACAATATGTAATTATACATGGGTTTTCCGATGGTCTTAGGCGACCGCTGTGAAAGGGTCGTTTGACCCCCAAAGGGGTCGCGACCCACAGGTTGAGAACCGCTGGAAATCAGAGTGTCTAGAAAAAATTAAAGGGAAGATATCCTAAAACTTCCTGGAAATCTCCATCAATGAAGCAAAGAAAAAAAAAATGCCTCCATTATTCTGTGAGCAACAAACCAGACTGGGTTGGGGGGTCTCAGACAATTCGCTCATATGATTGCAAAGACAGACAGATACTCCTGGATTGGAGAGGGCTCCCCTGAGGGCTTCCAGATTGGAGAGGGTGCAGGTTGGGCTGAGGGACCCACCCCCAGTGCATGAATCTTCATGCACCAGGCCCCTAGTTATTTCAATAATCGTAAATAAAATAGGGAAACTAGACTGTTTTTCTGAATGTGTACATAGAGCCTAGCAGAGGTGGATGTAAATCCCAGAGTCCTCCACTCACTACCTTGAAGAGGATCAGAATATGCCACCCCCAAATATGCCACTTTGGCATAAAGGTTATTTTGAGGGGAAGGCAATTGGAAGTCAACAGAGGCAGGAAGAGTTCTCTGCCCTCCCCTCATTGCCTCAAAGCAGGATATAAATTTCCCCTTGAGGAAGGTGGTCTCCTTATTAGGGAAAGAAGAGGGACGCCTATCATCAAAGACAGGCAAGAGGAACTTGCATAAACAGGCCTTACTGAAATAGCCCTTAGCTTCCATTAGTTTCTCCCACATATTTCCTAGTTATTTCCCCACAATTTATCATCCCTTGAAGCCAAAATTCTCTTCCTTGTTTAAGCTCCTAAGTATAGCTGTTGCTTTGAGTTTCACTTATTTTCTGTAAGCTCCTGTGCATGCTAAGTATTAATAACAATTGCGAGCCTTTCCTCCTGTTAATGTCTTTTGTTAGTTTCATTCCCAGGCCAGCATGCCCTGAACCTAAGAGGGCAGAGGAAAAGTTTCCCTCCCGATAACCTTCTTCTGAATTTGTGAATAATGATATGTTCTTTACCTAATAGGGTTTTGTGAAAATTATATAAACGACCTATCCCACAATTTATTCAGTGTTAGTTCCTTGTTCTTGTTCTAATGTAGGGAATGACCCTACCTACCGAAGCCTGTATCTTCTTATCAAGTGGTTTTTATGTGAATAAACCTTTTGACTGAACCATGGAAAAGTTGGCTTTTTGGACTAGTTTGTATTTTTGTTAATACTTGGTTAAATGACTAATTAAATAAATATGATTCCATGATTCATCATTAAAGAAAAAAGTACTAGCCATCTCTGTTAACCCTTAATAGCTGTCTTGAGTACCTGAATTTTTAAAACATTAAAATAATTTACCTGTGTAGCAAGGAGTCTGCTTCTAGCAATAGCACATAAATATATATTGATCATTAGTCAGTCATTCAATTAACAAAGTTTTATTAAGTAATTGCTATGCTTAGATGTTGAATTTTGTAATGGTAGAGACACAATTTTATGATCTAGTTGAGAATATATCCCAAATAAATATAATAGAAGGAAGAATGTACTATAACAAGGGGCAATAGTCTATGAAAGTTACAAAACCTAATGCCTCAATTATTTCACCTGTAAAACAGAAATAACATGTTTGATCCCATAAAACTGTGAAAATCATTGTACAAGATAACGAAGTTGAAATGAGAAGAATGACCTCCATACCCACAGACCAGGTAGCCTTGATGGAGACTATTATTTACCCTTTAAATTCATTCTCTTTTCCTTCCTGGTTATATAGCTGCTCTCCTAGACTACACCCCTTAGCTTTCTGCACATTGAGGTATGACTGTGTAACTAAGTTTTTGCCAGTAGGACATGAGCAGAAATGTCATGTGCTGCTTCTAGGATTGGGCTTTAAGACATTTGATATGCTTGTCCATGTTCTCATTGACTTTCAGCTATAGAGCCTGTCATAGAGGCTAAGCTTCCTCAACAAAAAAGATGAGGACATGTCCCAGGGGGTGATGGAAAAACCTAACAGCTACCTTGCTGCCCTAGACCACCCTCTCCATCCGGGCTGCATGACAGAGAAAGAAACTCTACCTGCTTTAAGATGCTGTGGTGTTGGGTCTCTATATGGCACTTTGATCTCATTCAAACCAATACAGCCCTGGTCTAAGAATTCGGCTGGGCCTTTACAAGCTTTCAGATGTGTTTTTGTGTAACTAGGAACATGGCCATAAGAAGTGGCTCAGTGATGAATCTGTTTATTTCTGGAAGGTCTATGCAGATAAAACTAGAAACTGGGAAGTAAAAAGATGAAGGAAAGGAACTAACACCACTCTTTAAGCTATTATAAAACATTGATCTGTTAACGTAAAACCATTCAAACCTGTAAAGAATTTTTGTGAGTTTATTTGAGCCAAACTGTTGACAATTGCCAGAAAGCAAAATCTCAACATATTGGGATAATGCTCCGGAGAATGGTGGTTTTTCACCTTGTTTTATACATTACATTCAAAGGAGGAGACATAAGTGAGTTACATGAAATCCATTGGTGATAGATTAGAGAGGCGGGAGAAAGCAAAGCAGGAAAACCTCTGGGACTGGATTAAAACTAAAATGATAGCCCTAACCAGTTTGGCTCAGTGGATGGAACGTTGGCCTGTGGACTGAAGGGTCCCAGGTTCGATTCCGGTCAAGGGCATGTACTTTGGTTGCCGGCACATCCCCGTAGTGGCAGGTGTGCAGGAGGCATGTTTCTCTCTCATGATGTTTCTCTCTCATTGATGCTTCTAACTCTCTATCTCTCTCCCTTCCTCTCTGTAAAAAATCAATAAAATATATTTTAAAAAACTAAAATGGTAGACACACTTCTTTTACTTAAGTGGGTACAGAATAGTTAACAGTCAACAATTAAAATGATAACAATAACAATGAAGGATGGAAACAGCCTAAGTGCCCATCAGCAGATGAGTGGATTAAAAAACTGTGGTACATCTACACAATGGAATACTGTGCGGCAGTAAAAAAGAAGGAGTTCTTACCATTTGCAACAGCATGGATGGAACTGGAGAGCATTATGCTAAGTGAAATAAGCCAGTCAGAGAAAGATAAATATCACATGATCTCACTCATTT
>NW_005371324.1:4346754-4349438 GCF_000412655.1 Myotis brandtii
GGGGATAAGGACACATATGTAATAACTTAATCAATAAAAAAATTAAAAAAAAATAACAATGAAGGAATTTGTGGTATCTGTGCTGGCACCCAGGGCGTTTGGTTGTGCCCTGAGGGGTCCAGAAAAAGGGAAGTTACCAGTTACCCTGACATTTTAAGGATATATTTTCATAGATGCAAAAACACAATAGGCTCAGTTAAGGTAAAGATTGACCTTGTCAGGGAAGATACTGGCCGAGAACGTGACTACCCACTATAAACTGCTTTTAGTTAAAGTTTTAATTTCAGACCATCCTTGTGAAGTTAAATAACAAGAAATTAAATAACAAGTCTTAGAGTTTGCAAGACTTCCATGCAGGCCTTCCCTGAGCTTGCCAGGTTAGCATGTGGCCTCTCTCATCCACAGATCCAAAGTAAATGAGGTAGCATTGCAAATGATGGGCCAATTAGGAAAAAAGAGGTTTCTCTTCTTCTTTACAAATATGCTAGATGGCACAGTCTTCAAGAACTAATATTTTCCCTTCATGTGGATGTGAGTGTGGAGGGGGCACCAGTATTTGGAGGTGGGAGAGAGAGAGATAGCAACACAGAGGCACAGAGACCCAGCAAGACAAAGACAGAGAAAGAGAGAAAAGGCCAGAGAGATTTCACATCCAATAGTTACTGTCTGGATAACTGGGCAAAGAAATAAAGAGGAGGGCCTAGAACTAGCTGGTGGGAAAACCTCAAAAGGTACGCATTTGGAGTGTGTACACACATTTTGGCTGCCCTTCAGAACCTGGATTGCTGGAACATTCTCTGCAATCAGTGGGACACGACTATAGACTGTTTGCTTCCTCCCGAATTCATACATGCAAACCCAACCTCCAGTTTGATGATAATAGGAGGTGGGAGCCTTTGGGAGGAGATTAGGTCATGAGATTGGAGCCCTCATGAATGGGATTAGTGCCCTTATGAAGGAGACAAACCTGGAGAGCTCCCTTGTCCCCTCATCCACGTGAGAGCAGCAAGAAGATGGCAGTCTATGAATCAGGAAGCCGATCCCCATCAGACACCAAATCTACCAGCACCATATCTTAGACTTCTAAGTCTCCAGAACTATTGTTTAATTCACATGCTAGATGGTGTTTTTTGTTCCAGCAGCCTGAACAGACTAAGACAGAGATCACCAACCCCACCCCACAGATATACACCTATAGAAGTTGGAGTGACCAAGGTCATCATTGGCAGCCAAAGGCGGTTTCCGAATGCTATTCTGTTCTAAATAACTGAAATTCAGGGGAAGGAACACGAATCCTTGGACAAGCTCTGTAGGTAGAGGACGAGTAGGTATAAGAAGAGGGGAAACAGATGAGGAACTAGCAATACCTGCAAAGAGTCTAGAGCTGCTCCATTCAATGCAGTAGCTACTACCTGCATGCAGCTACTGAACACTTAAAATGTGGCTGGTCTGCATTAAGGTGCACTGTAAGTGTAGCATACACATCAGATTCCAAAGCCAGCACAAAGAAAGAACTTAAGATACTTTATTAATAATTTTAATGTTAATGACATGTTGAAATGATATTTTGGACATATTGGGTTAAATAAAAAATTATTAAAATTAATTTCACCTGTTTCTTTTTACATTTTTTTTAAGCGTGACTGCTAAAATTTTGAAATAATATTTATAGCTTGCATGACATTTTTATGGGACAGCATTGGTCTAGATCACGGGTCTGCAAACTTTAGTCCACAGGCCAAACACAGCCCAGTGCTTACTTTTGTAACTAGTTTCATTGGAACACAGCCAAGTCTATTTGTTTGCCTATTGTCTCTGGTGGTTTTCCCTACAAAGGCAGAGTTGAAATGTTGCAAAAGAGACAAACTATTCAAAACCTAAACTATTTACTATATGGCCATCTACAGAAAAAGTTTGCCAACCTCTGGTATAGACTAGAAGAAAAGTCATATTTAACATAGAGTTGAAAATTATTTTCCCTTGAATCCTATAATTTCTTTTAGTAACCTTAACTTTAGATAAAGCTTAACACAACTATGCAGGCTTAGACAATAGAGAATGTGAGCCCTGCCCCTGCCATTTACCCTTCTGTAGGCATTTGTGTAGAAGCAGCTGCATCCTATCAAGGAATTTAGGAGGGGACCAACATCAAAGTATGTGAGTGAGTGAGTGTGTGTGTGTGTGTGTGTGTGTGTAGGCGATGTGAGTCCTGTTTGAACTGAAAATGATAGGGAGGAACCCCATGCTGACAAAGAATTCAAAAGAAAAATCTTCAAAAACAAACTTTCAATTATTTATAGTAGAGGTCCTCAGTGTGGCTAGTAATCTGGGGTGGGGGTTGGGGTGCACTCTCACTAATGGATTACACACTACACACAGGACAGAAAAGTATCCTGATTAAAGGGTGGAGAGGTGTGGGCTTGTAGTCCTGGTTCTGCCAGTTACTTGCAATCCTGCTCACGAGTTGTGAGGATGAAATGAAATCCTCACATGCTTAAGTGGCTTGCATACTATCTGGCACATATCAAGCATTTAGAAGCTTATTATGTTACTAGAGGCCCGGTGCACAAAAATTTGTGCACTCGGGGGGGGGGCAGAGGAGGAGGGGGTCCCCCAGCCCGGCCTGTGCCCTCTCGCAGTCTGGGACCCCTCGGGAGATAACGACCTGCTGGCTTAGGCCTGCT
>NW_005371324.1:4351237-4358588 GCF_000412655.1 Myotis brandtii
TGGACCGCTGGCTCCTAATTGCTCACCTGCCTGTCTGCCTGGTCACCCCTCACTGCCTCTGCATGCCAGCCTGATCGCCTCTAACTGCCCCCCCTGCCAGCCTGATCTCCCCTAACTGCCCTCTGCTGCTGGCCAGTTTGCTCCCAACTGCCCCCTCTCTGCAAGCCTGGTCACTCCTAACTGTACCCACTGCTGGCCTGGTCACACTTTACTGCCCCCCTGCCAGCCTGGTCGCCCCCAACTGCTCCCCCCCACCAGCCTGGTCGCCCCTCACGGCCCCCCCGCTGGCCTGGTCACCCCACGCAGCCTGCTGTTCAGTCGTTTGGTCATCCCTCACTAACTCCCCTGCCGGCCTGGTTGTAGGCAGCCATCTTGTGAGGGTGTGAGGGTTAATTTGCATATTTCCTCTTTATTATATAGGATACTGGTCAATTTAGAGAGAAAGAAGTAGAAATACTCTTAATTTTTTAAAGATAATAGCAATTTTGGAGAAAACTGGAAAGGCCACAAGGAGGAAATGTAGTTTGTTTTTTTGTTCCTACATCCTGACATAATAAATTAAATCCAACTGTGTCATAACAGATGGTTCCTTTGCTCTTGGATGGTGCTGTTGATCCTGTCTCTCTGTCCTTCTGCCTGAACACCTAGGTCTGCAGAAGGGATGGTATGATGAGGACGAGCCCTATGTGAAAATGCTTTAGATTTTCCAAAAGAGTCCCACTTTCTGAAATTCTCCCTCTCCTCCACTGGCCTCCTGTGAGAGGTGATACCATTTCTATCATGCTGATGAAATGGAATCTTTGGACTGGAATACGCGGTGTTCCCCTGGGCAGACTGGTTCCTGGGCTCTTGTCTGTGGGAATCGAAGAATGAATCCACGGACAGAAGGTGGTATAGCAAAGGGTGGAAATTTATTGAAGAACAAGTACAGACTCCCACGTGGGAAGGGGGAAGAGTCCCACTGACTTCCTTTTCCCTTTGGCTTATAAAGGCTGCAAATCTTTGTGCCTTGATATCCCCTCTGATTGGTCACTATTCCCTTAGACTGGTTACTATAGTAACTCCTGGGCTCAAAGGTTGAACTTCACATGGGACATGTGAGGTTCTCCCCCCAACCCCCTCCCTCCTTATTGTTTTCTATTCCCTTCGGGCTTTCTTCTTCTCCTTCTGGATGAAGGGCTTCCTTCCCTTTATTTTGTAAATATAGACCTTTTGTTGTTCCCAGCTCCCTCATTCTATGGACGTGTACCTGTTGCAGCTTTTCAGCTTCCCTATTCTATGGAAATATACCTTCTGCTCCTCTGCAGCCCTGTGGTTCTTCCATGGTCCCCCTCATTTCTAAAATTTCTAATTTTTCCTAAAACCTATCTTTTTCACCCCTAAAAATTCCTGTTTCACTGAAGCCCACCTCCCATTTCCCCCCAGTGTAATAGACTCCAGATGGTCACTGCTGCAGTACATCCAAGGAGAAGGAAAGGAGAGACTCAGGTATTTATTTTGTTGTATATGTTTTGGGAGTGTGTGTGTGTGTGTGTGTGTGTTTGGTTGCTTGTTTTCCTGCTATTGAAACTTGATTTGTTGTCTACTTCTAATTAAGGGAATGATTCAGAACCCTCTTCTTTCTTCTTTGAGGCTTGAGGCTTGGGCTATTGCTATTCTCTCTCTCTCTCTCTCTCTCTCTCTCTCTCTCTCTCTCTCTCTCTCGGTGTGAATCTAATATGTATGAGGTCATCGCTGTTAGAACTGTGCACTAGCAGGCATAGCTTGTTTCAGCCTTCTTTCTAGGTATAAAGTGCACAGTCTTCTGTCCTGAGTGCTAAAGGGGAGCTCAGCTTTGACACTCTTCTCTTCCCCAGTTCATGAAATATATTGCCCTGAAAACCCATCCAGTTCCCTGTTTATGAGTTCTGAATCTTGTCTCCCAGGAGCCAATGAGAAAGGCTCCTCTAGAGTCCTTTGAAATTCAGAACTGCAAAATTAATGACCCTATGTAAGGCCTGCATTTGACAGCACCTGGCCCCTTATTTGATAATATTCTTTCTACCCAAAGTTCCCATTCCTCTGTCCTTTTCTTGCATTCTCCAAAAGGAAAGTTAAGTGAAAACAGATTGTCTAGGCTTTGGATAAATCTCCTGAGCTCAGAGGATGTTTTGTTATTGTCCTCGGGCCTTTTGAAGAAGCTTCTCCTTTTGCAATACCTCAGTAAACTGGCTGAAGCCAGCCATCTTTTTTTTTTCATTTTTTAAAAAATTGATTTCTGAGAGGAAGGGAGAGGGATAGAGAGATAGAAACATCAATGACGAGAGAGAATCACAGATCGGCTGCCCCTGGGAATTGAGTCCGCAACCTGGGCATGTGCCCTGACTGGGAATGGAACCATTACCTCCTTAGTCATAGGTCAACACTCAACCACTGAGCCATGCCGGCTGGGCAAGCCAGCCATCTTTCAAGGTTGGAGATGAGGGAAGGCTTGGTCATTCAATCTCTTTGCTCGATATCTTAAAAAACACATATCATTTAAAAAGAGTTTCCAGCCCTAGCCAGTTTGGCTCAGTGGATAGAGCATCTGCCTACAGACTAAAAAGTCCCAGGTTCGATTCCGGTCAAGGGCACATGCTCAGGTTGTGGGCTTGATCCCCAGTAGGGGGCGTGCAGGAGGCAGCCAATCAATGATTCTTTCTCATCATTGATGTTTCAATCTCTCTCTCCTTTCTTCTCTGAAATCAATTAAAAATATATATACTTAAAAAGAGTTTCCAGACCTAGTTACAAATAATTAGCCACTGAAACTACTTTCTCAATCTTTTTTAAAAACACTGAAATTGAGAATAATTGCAAACATTTATTGAGCTCTTATCATGTACCAGGCACAGTACCAAATGTTTCACGTATGCTTACTGAATTTCTACAACTCTTTAAGGTAGCTACTATTGCTATTCTCATTTTACAAATGAGTAAACTGAAGCAAAAGACGTTAAATTGTGCTAGCCTGAGGACCGAAGGATCCTGGGTTTGATTCTGGTCAAGGGCACGTACCTCAGTTGCAGGCTTCTTCCCTGTCTGGGCCCTAATTTGGGGCATGTGTAGGAGGCAACCAATCGATATGTTTCTCTCACATCGATATTTCTCTCTGTCTTTCCCTCTCTTTTCCACTCTCTCTAAAAATCAATGGGACAATATCCTCAAGTGAGGATTAATAAAAACAAAAAAGATGTTAAATTGTTTGCTCAAGGTCACACAGTTACAAAGTGTGAGAGACTGGGTCAATAATCTAAAGTGGCTCATATTCAGGAAGCACTATTATGATTTTCTCTAACAGAAAAGCTGTAGAGGATGGTGAACAGTGCATAGGGCTTTGGAGTTGGACAACATAGGGTTACATTCCTATCATCCCCTTGCTAACCAAATGATTTGGGACAAGTAAATTCATACTTGAGCTTTACTCATCTGCATTTTGAAAATAATAATACTCCCTCATGGCAGGTATTATTGTGTAGGTTTAATGAGAAAACCTGTGCGTGGTGGGCACCCTGGTAACACAGCATTGTTTCTGAAACGAGAAACTGTTCTTCCTCTTCCCTTTTGCAGCCATCGTAGAAGCAGCATCGGTCAAAATGAAGTTCAATCCCTTTGTGACCTCTGACCGGAGCAAGAACTGTAAAAGGCATCTCAATGCACCTTCCCACATTCGAAGGAAGGTTGTGTCTTCTCTTTCCAAAGAGCTGAGACAGAAGTACAATGTTCGGTCCATGCCCATCCTACAGGATGATGAAGTTCAGGTTGTTTGAGGACATTACAAAAGGCAGCAAAGTAGTCCAGGTTTACAGGAAGAAATATGTCATCTACATTGAACGAGTGCAACGGGAGAAAGCTAATGGGACAACTGTTCATGTGGGCATTCACCCCAGCAAGGTGGTTATCACTAGACTACAGCTGGACAAAGACCACAAAAAGATCCATGAACGTAAAGCTAAATCTCTCCAAGTAGAAAAGGAAAAGGGAAAATACAAGGAAGGAACAATTGAGAAGATGCGGGAATAAAGTAATATTATATACAACTTTCATTAAAAACTTAAAATGAAAAAAAAAGAAACAGTTCTTAGCTGACAGGACAGAATTACTTTACGGGATGACATTTACAAGAGGAATTACAAAAGTATAAATTTCCTCTGATAGTTGGACAAATTACTTCCCTCAATACTACCACCTTAGAATGATCTCGGTGTTTTGTAAGGTTGAGGAACCATCCCAATTGACAGCTAGTAATTTTAGTCCTTCCCAAACAGTACAGTCCAATCCAACTTTCTGCAGTGATTGAAACGTTCTGGATCTGCGCTGTTCAGTATGGTTGGTAGCCATTAGCCACGTGTTGAAATATGACTATTGTGATTGAGAAACTGACACTTAAATTAAATTTTAATTAGTTTCAATTTAGGTAGCCATATATGGCTGGCGGCCACTGAATAAGATAGCTTCAACTCTAATAATCTAATCCATCATTTACATCTAAAGAAAAACCCTAGAGAAATCTCTAGGAATTAGAATATTTAATTTCCTGTCCTAATTGCAGGATAGGAAATAAAATTGATTAGCTATTTACTCTAATGAGCCATGTAGGTAAAGCCTAGATGGAGTCAAGGTGTGATCTGCTCTGACCCCAAAATTGTAGATCAAACTATGTCAGCTTTTTTGCAAGTTTCAGAAACAGTTATCCCTTGATTATCACTTGAATGCTTTAGTCCATCACCCTGAGAATTCAGCTAGGGATAAAACTATGTCATAGATACATTTAATTTTAATGACTAAAAGGTGATTAGAGTAAATGCTTTTCTGCTATTAAAAAACAGGGAGATGAGCACTCCTTATTGTTGACCTCACCACTTCTGGTAGCAAAAGTTGTCCTAAGAAACAGTCAGATCAATTGGTTGGTTGATGTCGAAGGCCTTGGTAGCCATTATGCAGCACATTGATGCATAGAGATTAGTGTTACATTGTACAGATTAAAAGCTGAGGCTCAGAGAGAATGACTAAATTGCCCAGATCACCAGCTTCTATAGGGTATAGCCAGCACACAAACCCAGATTTTTCTGACTCCAAAATTTGAACAATTAAACACCAAACTATATTTTGTCTTGGTTAACTGATATCAGTGTACTTTGGCCATGCAGTCTGCTATCTATAAAATAATTTCCTGTTAGTTAAATGTCATATTAACTTTTGGGGAATTTTGTGAAATAAATCATCTGAATAGCTTTTGGTTGTTCTACAAAAACACATATGTGGTTATTTCTGCTACTTGGTGTCTCTGAGTTCTGTTCGAGGAAAATTATCTTTTCATGTGCATGCTATTTTTAGTTAGAACAAAAGCCCAATATGTTTAACTTGGACCTTAACTGCCAAGAAACCTTTGCTAAATTCATTGCTCAGCTATCACTGTGAACTTATCTCAGGTGACTAGTGATATCATTTGTTTACCCAATGTTAACAATAGTATTTATGAGGCCTACTGTGTGCCAGGGCCTATAATCATACTGGTATGCAAAATATGGTGGTGAACATGACAGAAAGTTCTTCAGGCAACCCACAGTCAAATACGGAAGAAAGAGCTTATATAAGTAGCAACATAGATACTTAACTGTAATTGTAACAAGAGTTCACAAAAGGTAAATGAATGATTGTATAATCTGGCCAGGCAAAAGGCTTAGCTTTATGGCCTACTCAGGGATTTTCAACCCATGTGCCATGAGAATTTTTTTTAAAATGCAACATCTGACCGCTTTTCCCTTAGATTGTCAAATAAAAATAATGACAACAGCCAACAAAATAGCCATCCAGTGTGAATTAATAAAAATTGAATCTATTTTTGTATGTCAGAATTTTACTAATTAGTTTATGTGTGCCACGAGATGAAAAAGGTTAAAAATCACTGGCCTAGGTTATAAGAACCTCTGAAAGTAAACTTTGTTCTTATTAATCAGAAATTCTATTGTGCACTGATATTTTATTGTACATAATTTGATAAGCAGTACAATAGAAAAAACACAAAAATAATAACAGGCATAAATATCCCTTTTACTTATCAGAGAACAGCTAATAATTATTCTTGCTTTTATTTTTGTTTTAGTTATTTTCCAGAATTCTAATTTGAAAAATTCTTTTGGAAAGTATATAAAGCAGTTTCACTATAATAAAAATGGAAATTGAGTTGGAATAATGTCATTGCTTTGGACATCTGCATTATTAATTTGGAGATGACAAAGACTAATAGGCCTTCTGTTTAGAAGTCAAGACTGACAAGCAAAGATCATGCCTTTGCAAAAATAATTAATGATTACTATAGAAAGTTATACCTCTACCCAAAATAACTAAGAAAAACCAGCATCCCTTGACTTTTGTTGTTGTTGTTAATCCTCATCCAAGCATATTTTTCCATTAATTTTTAGAGTGAGTGAAGGGAGGGGGAGAGACAGAGACACAGAGAGAGAAACATCCATGTGAGAGAGCCTCCCAATCACATCCCAATGAGCCTGCAACTGAGGCATGTGCCCTGGGCCAGAACTGAACCTGGGCTCCTTCAGTCCATGGGCTGATGCTCTATCCACTGAGCCAAACCAACTAGGGTGCATCCCTTGCCTTTAAAGGCTTTAGTCCACCATCATCGTTAAGAACCGAGATATACTGCATGTAATATTATTATATTTAAAATAATTTGTCTTGAAATATTAATGTTTATTACATGCAACATTATTATATTTAAAATTGTTTTTATTGAAATAGCAAAAAAGAAAAAAGAACTGAGATAAAAAAATATTATCATGGTGAAGGGTTCTAGATAATAATGTTAAGACTTACTTTTCACCCTAGTCGGTTTGGCTCAGTGGATAGAGTGTTGGCCTGCAGACTGAAAGGCCCCAGGTTCGATTCCGGTAAAGGACACATGCCTGGGTGGTGGGCTCGATCCCCAGTAGGGGGCATGCAGGAGGCAGTCGATAAATGATTCCCTCTCATCATTGATGTTTCTATCTCTCTCTCCCTCTCCCTCCTTCTCTGAAATTAAAAAAATATATATTACAAAATAAAAAGACTTACTTTCCTACCTAGAGCTTGCCTGAATAGGGGTAAATGTAAATTAATTTTCACATGGGTCAGCCAATGATCAGCAGATCAGGTGTTAGCGCATTAACAACAAGAGAAAACCAGTAAAAAAAAAAATACATATAAAAAAGACTTTTCCTACCTAGAGCTTGCCTGAATAGGGGTAAATGTAAATTAATTTTCACATGGGTCAGCCAATGATCAGCAGATCAGGTGGTGGCGCATTAACAACAAGAGAAAACCAGTAAAAAAAAAA
>NW_005371324.1:4358665-4365139 GCF_000412655.1 Myotis brandtii
TCTCTCTCTCTCTCTCTCTCTCTCTCTCTCTCTCTCTCTCTCTCTCTCTCACCAGCATCTGTTTCTACGTGCCCTGTGACCAAGGCCTAAGAACCCCTATGTCTTCCAACATGGCAGAAATTCTTCCCTGTTGAGCTGGGCACAATAGCGTAAGAGCATCCTGTCTCTCAATGAGCAACTCAGTGAAAACCACTGGACAAGAACCATCTTCTAAGGGGCAATGGGGGGAAATAAACCTAGTCTAGGAGTCAAGAAGACTTGTGTCTTGGTTCTGCACTTCTTTACCTGCCTGACCTTGGCCAAGTCATTCTACCTCCATGTTGCAATTCCAACCCAATCAAAATTGAATACAACAAAATAGGGCACATGTGGTTACGTTCCATGATATTAGCTGAAATGTTTGAAAATAATTCATAGGCATCCTCCCCCGATACAGACCTTGAGAAGGCAATGGAGCCAAAGTTGGGACCTCCCTGTCTCTCCCCATTCAAACATTTACTGGATTCACTCAGTCTGGCCACACCCGACTCCCCCACATGCTGGAAAGTTGCCAATCCCTGGTCAAAAATTAAAAAAAATGAAGGCGGAGATTGCTCAATATGACTCAATGTAAGTGCCAAGGATGTGCCACAACCAAAACAGACTCCATAAACCTTGGTCCGAATGAAGTGGGTCTTTGGCTGTTTCTCTCCCCTTCTCTCCCTCTCCATCACCCACTTTCAAATAAAAGAGCTTGCGAACTGATTAGTGGCAATAGAATTATTGGAAGCTGGAAGGAGAGAGATTTAAGGGAGCCGTAATGACACCATAAAAGCTCTGCTGGGTTGCTTTTATGAGCCCGAAGCAGTTTAGAGGAGCCTGACCCTGAGAGGTTAGCGGAAGTGTGTAAAAGGCTTGCCTGTGGGATAAATGCGTCTCGAAACCCTTCCACGGAGAGAGAGCGGAAAACAGGGGACATAAATGACGAGCACAGTGCTTTAACAGGGAAAATTTCCTCCGAAAGGAAGCAAGCAATGAGGCCAGGCGAGGAATAAATGGGGTAGAAATGGCAGGCGCTCTTCGGAGGGGCCACAGCTGCACCCGAGGCTGATAAGATCCAGCACGTGTCAGTTGCCACGTCTCTCTTTTCACACTTCAATGTGAACTTTACAGCAAAGGGGGACAGGAGGCAGCGAAGGGGAAAACAGTGGCTCAGAAGGACTTGTGCACGGAGTGTGAAGCCATTTCAATTTTATATTCGAAAGGACTTTGTAGGTGATCCCATGAATGCAATTATGCCCACCTAATAAAAGCAACATATGCTAAGACAATTAAAATATTTTATTATACATCTACCCATTGTATTCCACGTGAGGCAGGAGAGGGGAAATGGATGGGAGGGAAAGGATGCATTCCGCAGGAAGGGGAGCCAAAGTCGGCCTGCGTTCTGCTGGTGGGGAAATGAATGCAGGAGGATAGATTTTCAACAGAAAGATGAATCATTACATTTCTCTTTACCAGGGGTCTTTTCACCTTGTAGACCAACAACACTCTGGTTTCACGGCTCTGTAGTCTGAGAATACAGATAAAGCCATCCTTTGCCTTCTTTTATATATATGTATTTTTTTTTTATTGATTTCAGAGACAAAGGGAGAGGGAGAGAGAGACTGAAACATCAATGATGAGAGAGAATCACTGATCGGCTGCCTCATGCCCCCACTGGGGATTGAGGCCACAACCCAAGCATGTGCCCTTGACTGGAATCAAACCTGGGACCCTTCAGTCCGCAGGTCGACACTCTATCCACTGAGCCAAACTGGCTAGGGCTGTTGGAGCTATATTTTATTCAGGGTCTTATTCTCCTTGTTTCCTGGTTCTCTTTTATTTTTTTTAATGTATATTTTTTATTGTTGATAGTATTATAGATAATTCCACACCCCCCTTACCCACCCCCCTAGTTCTCTTTTCACTTGCAAAGTATCTTTTTATTTAACCCTAACAAGATTAAGAAGAAAAGAGAAATGGTGCTATACAAAACACAAGAAACTTGGACATTTGGTTGTCCTTGTTAGGGGCAAAAATAGAATATTGGGGAGTAGCTATGGTTATGGGAGATATTAATCATACTCTGTTAAGCATGATTGCCTTGTACTGGTTAAACAAAAGACATTCTAACCTGGCTGGGAATTATACATCCCCAGGACCTGGGAGTCAACCTTGGACCTGGGAGTTAATCTTGGAATGTGGTCCATTCTCATTCACAAACTGCCTATTATCATGGGAAGATTAATAACTTTGTTGCCCAAACAATGGAGTCCCACCCCAGCCCACATTACCTACTTCCCCATGCCTGTAACACCTATTTCCCCCTGTAATCCTTGTCCTACCCTATATAAACAGCTGGTTTACAGGGCGGGGGGTTGCAGAGCAGATTTTTGTGGATGACCTGCTGCTCTCCCATATAGCCTACAATATTGGGATAAACGTTCATATATGATCCAACCCTGTCTCTGCTGAGTTGGTTCAAGTAGTGACAGGCATCTGGGACCCATTGGTTGCCCGGTTTTCATCCTGAAAGGTAGATTCCACCGGGGTGCAATTCAACTACTCTTAAATAAGGGCATATGCACATAGAACAGGGATTAGGGACCTGCATATCCAAGTGGAACAGGCTCTAGCTAGCAAGCAAAATGTCATCACTCAAAAAGGTTTTCAGTCAGAGAATCAACATTTAACAAGTCATGTTCCCCAAAAAATTCATTGCGGCTACAAAGGCTGTTTCCTTTCAGATTCTGAATGGAACTAGAGAGAGAGATGACTGCCTATAAAAATTAAAAGCCCAAGGCACCATGAACCCATTTGTGTTGGTGACTATAACTACTAGTTTGGTTCATGACACAATTGATTCAACTGTAGCAATGGCCTTCGACACTACACAGAGCATAAATGAATAGAACAATCATGGCCCAGTCCGGTTTGCTGGCCACAGGGCTCTAAAAATAAATAAATGTCACTGTGGAGAGCTTTAGAGGAGCAATGTTATCTACTGAAAAGGATACATTAGCTCTCTGTGTTTTTCCCAAGTCATTACTGATGACGAGGGCAATTTCTATGCCTCAGAAGCACATTGTTTGAATTTTGATCTGAGCAGAACTGGGGTTTAGTTTTTTGTGTGTGTGTGTGTTTTTTAATGGAGTTTTAAGAAGCAACTTGTTTTGGAGTTTCCCAAATGTGCTTGCTTATCAATTATACACAAGAGGATAAGTAGTATATTCCTGGAGGTGGGTGGGGAAGGGGCTTCTCTCAGGCCAAGCTTAAGGGCATACAGCCTTCAAATTCATTTGATAAGCAGCCTTCCGTTCTCAGAGAGAAGGATTGGGGCAGGGTGGGAAGTAAGGGTTCACCAAGATCTCTTAAGGCCACCAGAGACAGAAAGAAAAGGCTTTTAAAAATCACAGCGAGCCTGGCTGACATAGCTCAATGGTTGAGCATCGACCTATGAACCAGGAGGTCACAGTTCCATTCCCAGTCAGGGCACATGCCTGGGTTGCAGGCTTGATCTCCAGTGTGGGGCGTGCAGGAAGCAGCTGATCAATGATGCTCTCTCATCATTGATGTTTTTATATCTCTCTTCCTATCCTTTCCTCTCTGAATCAATAAAAAATTAAAAATAAAAATCACAATGAGGTGGAAATCGGCTCAAGATGTGCCAAAGGACAAGCATTTTGCCCATGGAGACGTCTATAGTTACTTTCTGGTTATGGCCACTGACACTGGATTTTTATTTATGGTAGTTTCCTTTCTAGATAAATATTTTAAATTTAAAAAGTGAGTTGATTTAAGGGATGTCTTATTAGTATGATATTCAGATATAACAAAGTTTCTGAGGCGGACACTGCAGGGAATGCTTGACATTTAGGTGCTATTAGCTTACAGAAGATGCTGGCTTCAGAGCCATTTCCCTACTGCCTTGGGGAACCTCCAGCAATTTACTTACTTTCTCTGAACCTTATCACCTTCAACTCTAACTTGCTTGAATGAGAAACAGGAACCTCTCAGGGCAACCGTGAAGAATAAATGATACATGCTCAATGAATGGTTAGTCCTTTGCCTTCCCGTAGTGAAGTGTGGGAAAGCAGCAAAACTCTCTCCTCACGGAACCCCTGCCTCGGCCTCTGGACCAGTGGTTTGCAACAGTGTGCAGCAAGAATTTTTAAACATGCAAACATCCTATGTAATAAAACCCTAATATGCAAATCGACCAAACGGTGGAACAACCAGTCGCTATGATGTACACTGACCACCAGGGGGCAGACGCTCAATGCAGGAGCTGCCCCTGGTGCTAAGTGCGCTCTCACAGAGGGAGCGCTGCTCAACCAGAAGCCATGGCTGGTGAGCGCAGTGGCATGGCAGGAGCCTCTCCTGCTTCTGCTGCAGGCGGGTGGTAAGGCACGAGGAGTCCTGGACTGCAAGAGCCCCAGACTGCGAGAGGGATGTCTGACTGCTGGCTTAGGCCAGATCCCCGGCAGGCGGACATCCCCCAAGTGTTCCCAGACTGTGAGAGGACAAAGGCCAGGCTGAGGGACCACTCGCAGTGCACGAATCTCATGCACTGGGCCTCTAGTCTGACTATAGTCAGCGGCACTGACCTCTTTTCCTTGACTTTCAAATTAAAAATGACAACATCCAACACAATTGCCATTCGGTGTGAATGAATCAAAATTATACCTTTTTTTTTTTTTTGGTCAGAATGGCAAAAAATGTAATATATTTTTTGGTGTGGTACAGAATTTTAGTAATTAGTTTATGTGTGCCATGATATGAAAAGGTTGAAAATTGTTGTTCTAGACCAGTGGTCAGCAAACTCATCAGTCAACAGAGCCATTTGTTTTGTTTTGTTTTTAAAGAATTGCTTTCCATATATATATTATTGATTTCAAAGAGGAAGGTAGAGGGAGAGAGAGAGAAACATCAGTGATGAGAGAAAATCATTGATTGGCTGCCTCCTGCACGCCCGCTACTGGGGATCAAGCTCGCAACCTGGTCATGTGCCCTTGACCAGAATCAAATCCAGGACCCTTCAGTTCACAGGCCAACGCTCTATCCACTGAGCCAAATCAGCCAGAGCAGAGAGGCTATATTTGTAGCCCAATGTATTATATTTGCAAACAGACAAGGCAGAAAAATTAAGTGTTGACACAGCACTGTCTTGTTATTAAGCAGTATATTCTGGGGGCGGGGGGTGACCCACAAATTTTTTTTTGCATCCTCAGTGATGAGAACAGTGCAGTCAAAGCCCAAAACTTGTTTGAAGATTACAATAAAGTGATCTCAATTCTGTAAATTTCTGTTTATTAATACTGCACACTGCATTTTAGGGTGGATGCTTACTATTATAAAAAGATTTTCCGTACTGTGGACTTAAGGTATGAAGCAATGACTGGTCAGTGATCACCTTTTCTTCTTGGCTTGGTGGCCATTTAGTAACTTAAAATTTCAATACTAAGTAATTTCCTTCTTAACATTCCTCTACTGCAATGGTTCTCAACTTTCCTAATGCTGCGACCCTTTAATACAGTTCCTCATGTTGTGGTGACCTCCAACCATAAAATTATTTTCGTTGCTACTTCATAACTGTAATTTTGCTTCTGTTATGAATCATAATGTAAATATCTGATATGCAGGATGTATTTAGGCGACCCCTGTGAAAGGGTCGTTCGACCTCCAAAGGGGTCGGGACCCACAGGTTGAGAACCGCTGCTCTACTGGGATTCATTTGCCTGAATAATTAGTTAAATCTGAGGAAGATTCCCCTTTTCTCTCTTTAACAAAAGTGACTGAAAGACATGCTGATGTTGAAAAGTCCAGATAAGTTTCTTTATAAAATATTGGACCTGGAGTCCATAATAACTTTTATTTTTAATTTGTGAATGTGTGTGTTTGTATTCATTAATTTAGCATCTGGGACTGTTTTCTTATAAAAGTGGTAAAAGTTAGAAAAAATTTTGACAACTGTAAAAAATTTTAAACCATGTAGTAATTATTGTACGATCTGTGGGAAACTATATAGACTAACAAATGTTCAAAAACAAGGACCGGGTGTAGCTTTTGAGCTGCCTCTGTACAACTTTTATTCTTACCCACAAGTATTTATGACCCGTTGTTAATAAGAAAGATTTTTAAAAATACAGTTGATCTTTGAACAACACTGCAGGGGGGTGTGAGTGTGACAGGCAGTAGACAGACACGAGCAGAGAAAGGACGATGGGCCAGGTACAGAAAGCCACTGGTGCCTAGCAGGAGGCAAAACTGGGAGAACAAGGATAGTACCTTTCCTCCCCTAGCATATCGCTGGTCATGCAGTTTGGACTCCATCACTTTTCCTCCCTGAAGATGACATCTAGGCTTCAGCTGTGTTTCAGCTCCAGGTCCAGAAAAGCAGAAAAACCAGACTAGCACCATCATGGCTGTCTCAGCACCAGCTGCACTGACTAA
>NW_005371324.1:4366737-4373550 GCF_000412655.1 Myotis brandtii
TGGCGTCTGCAGTCACTGGAGAAAGCAAGCCTCCCTGCTCGCTTCAGTGCATGGCTGCCGGCTGCCATCTTGGCTGACAGTTAATTTGCATAAGGATATGCTGATTAGCCAATGGGAAGGGTAGTGGTCGTACGCTAATTACCATGTTTCTCTTTTATTAGTGTAGATATATTTTTATTGATTTCAGAGAGGAAGGGAGAGGGAGAGATAGAAATATCAATGATGAGAGAGAATCATTGATAGGCTGCCTTCTGCACGCTCCCCCACTGGGGATTGAGCCCGCAACCTGGGCATGTACCCTTGATCAGAATGGAACCCAGAACCCTTCCATCCATGTAGGGAGCGGCTATAGGGTTAAGCCCCAGACTGACCTGTTGGCAAAGCCACAAACACGTCCCAGCTTAGAGGGCACAGCCCTCTTAGCATAATTAGGCTTGACCTTATGATACTCCCTAGATCTTATCTGGGTAGCTAATGGGCTGTTGGAGATGCAGCAAGTGCTGCCAGAACTAGTGAAACTCACAAGAACATTGTCACTATGGTGACCACTACCTTATTTACCTCTGACCATTAAATAAAGGCTCAGCTTGCCTCTGGATCTCTCTGTGTGGCCTCAGCCAGGCACAGGAAAATCCACCTACCAGCTTATTCTCTTGGTCTGTCTTTTCTACATCCTTCGCCGCCCCCGCTCAGGCTCACCAAACCCTTGGCTGTGCTGGTCCGGCCCACGTCCACAGGCTGATGCTCCATCCACCGAGCCAAACCAGCAAGGGCAATCTGCTAAGATTCTTGCCTTCAAGTGAGAAATAGCCTCAGGATGAAGGACCTAGCCTATGCTCTTCCTCTGGGAGCACAACTTTTCCTTTCCCCTCTCCTTCCCCCACAGGCACGTGTCTCCTAAACTCTAAGGGTCCCCATCAGACTTGCAACCAGGGGAGCAATGGGCAGCAGCAGCTCATCCCAGGCTAACCCCCTGATCCTGTCTCCAAGGTCCCCTTTTCTCTGACTCCCCAGTGAGCTAAGGCAGCCCAGCCTAGGCTCTCCTGTTGCTTCTTCTATGCTAAGCCCTTCCTTGTTTCACTGTCCTGAGTGCTTTTGCTGCAGCCAGTAAATTCTTGCTCACCTTACTGTACTTCGTCTCTTGATTGAAATCTTTCCTTCAAGAAGAGAAGAACTGATAACATTAGGGTGCTGACCACTCACTATGCAGTTGAAAATCCACTTTTAACTTTTGACTCCCCCGAAACTTAACCACTGATAGCCTACTGTTGACTGGAAGTCTTAACGATAATATAAACCAGTGACGGCGAACCTATGACCCGCGTGTCAGAGGTAAGACATGAACTCATTTTTTTGGTTGATTTTTCTTTGTTAAATGGCATTTAAATATATAAAATAAATATCAAAAATATAAGTCTTTGTTTTACTATGGTTGCAAATATCAAAAAATTTCTATATGTGACACGGCACCAGAGTTAAGTTAGGGTTTTTCAAAATGCTGACACGCCGAGCTCAAAAGGTTCGCCATCACTGATATAAACAGTCGATGAACACATATTTTGTATGTTATATGTATTATATACTATATTCTTACAATAAAATAAGCTACAGAAAAAAAGTTATTCAAATTAAAAGAGAAAATATGTTTCTATTATTCTACTTGTTTATTGAAGAAAAAAATACCCACATATAAGTGGATCCACACAATTTTTTATTGTTGATACTATCAACAATAAATGATATATTTTTAAAAATTTAAAATAAAAAAATAGGCTTTTTCCTCATTAACTACTAGTATTTGTCTACTCTAAAATATAATGCATACAAGAAAGGCAAGATACATACCTTTATTTTTAATTTTCAGAATGATAAATTAGTACCCTAGCAAAAAAAATAAGTGGACCTACACAGTTCAATCCCATGTTGTTCAAGAGTCAACTGTAATAAAAATGACAAGAAGGGCTACAATTTTTAGGTACTTTCTTTGTGCCAGGAACTGGAATTTGCAAGCCTTTTGACTTGGCATACTTGCCATGAACTTGACAAAATCATCTGTTCTCTGCAAATCTCTCAGCTCTGGTTTGGGCAGTACTCACTTAGCTGCTGTCATACTGGGCCCTTCTGGGCACGGTTCCTCCCACTGGAAGTTTCTCTTCCTCTGCAGGTGCTGTTGAATCAGCAGATCGGCTAGGTTCACCCTCTCCTTATTGCCCAGTACCTTCTGAATCCACTACACCACCACACAGGATGGTATGGACTTCCATGGTTTCCTCCATGTGGGGGTAACTGGATACAGTTACACACCAGCAGAAAGACAATGTTCACTGTGGTCCTCTTTGGATTTCCCCACTGTTCGGGTAACTGGATACAGTTACACACCAGCAGAAAGACACCCAAAATGCCTCTTGAGAGCCCCAGAGGGGAAGGATCTGATCATTTAAATGTTCACTGTGGTCCTCTTTGGATTTCCCCACTGTTTCTAAAATGCTTCTTTGGTCTTCAGATTTGCATCTTTCTCCCAAAGCCCTTCCTTTTTCTAGCTGTCCCCATGTGACTCTCTCCTTACTTTAAAAAAACAACAACACCCATACCCTGAACCCAGTTATGGACACTGCGTGTCTCCCACCCCAATAGCACCTCTTTACTCTCCCTGTAGCCATAGTTTTCCCAAGTCGAACTCACTCAGTCTGGGATAATGTCTCCGGAGGTAACTTGTTACCAGTACAATTAATGTGCACTATTCATGCCCTCCCCCCAATAACAGTCTCTCCTTGTCTTGTGATGCCATCTCTAACACTTGGCTTCTCCAAATAAAATTGGGTCCTTCCTGGTCTCCTCACAGGTGTGAAATGTAGGCATGCTTGTTAGATCAAACACAAATTCCCTGAAGGATAAAGACAATACAGTCAGGCCTAAGCAAGAACTAGAAATAAAGTGAGTTGAAATAAAAACTTCTGTGTGGTTGTGTAAGTGCTGAGGACTCACTACCCACGCCAGCTGAATGCTACCATAGAGAGGTGAAGTGCTGTCGTTTGAAGTCAAATTTGTTTGTGTTGGTTTGTATGTGTCTGTCTTTCATTAAAGACACTTTATAGAGCAAATAAAACCTACTTTCAGGTTGAATATTACCAGTGCTTTGCCAGTTTCTAATCCCTAGACCAAAGTCATATAAACTTGTGAGAAGAAGAAAATATTTTTCTAATCATTTCCTTATTTACAAGGCACTTTTCCCTCCAGAATCCATAAGTCTTTTAAGTCATATATTTGTGCAATGTTCTTTCTTTTACCCACCCTCTTCCTCTTCACATCTACTGGGAATTACAAAGAGCTATTTTTTTAATAAGATAAAATAAACCTTGATATTTGATGATTTGCCTGCAGTCTCTGTTACCCTCATTTCCATTTGAGGGTTGGGGAAACAGTGATTTTTCTCTTTTGGCTTCAGGGTAAAAGGCAGACTGCAGCCTTGGGGCCCTTCCCATGCCATGGCCCCCTCCAAGGCACTGGAAAGGCCCTACTATCATGGTCTTCACCTGGTCAATGAATTTTGTGAAATTTGGAACAGTTAGATATTTTAATTATTATTGTGTAAGACCATTGTTTTTTCCTATTCCAACTTCTGTTACACTTTCCCTTATGACTGATTAGTTTATTTGCAGTGGCCACAGGCATTTTGGGGAGTTGGGTCAGGAAAGCAGAGTTGGTAATTGATGGGTTTGGGATATGTGTTTGTGGGTCTCATCACTTCTGTGCACAGGTAAACCATTGTTAGCCATTCTAGAGCAGGAGTGGCTTCCGGAAATACTCTGACTGCTCCTTGTGCCAAGCTCGTTTTTACCAGCGCTATAACAAAGGCACCGAGTCAGAGATCTCACAATAAGTATGTGTTGCTAAAGCGGCCAGCACTGGAAGGATGTGGGTAGGTCAGGAGAAACATTCTAGAGGCAAGACTAAATTACTTTTCTACTTTTTCCACAGAAAGTGACCTAGCAAAACCATTGTTATATGAAGAGGCAATCAATGGGCATACAGCCAAAAATACAGGGGGGAAATTATAGAGGCATGTCAGGAAATCAATTAATAAAAATAATATTTTTATAGGTTTGTGATATTTGTCACTATTTTTTTGTTAATCCTCACTAGAGGATAGTTTTTCAATTGAATTTTTAGAGAGAGCGGAAGGGAAGGAGGGAGAGGGGAGAGAGAGAGAGAGAGAGAGATTGTATAAACCTGCAACTCAGGTATAAGCCCTTGACCAGGATTAGAACCCACGACCCTTAGGTGCGTAGGACCAGCACTCTAACCACTGAGCAACACTGGCCAGGGCATGTCACTTTTTAAAAATTGCAATTTGTTATTATTTCTTTTCTTGTACTAAAGAAATATTAGCTTTCATAGATAATTTTATATTTGTGATTTTGTGTTCTTTTTCTTAAGGAGGATTCCCCTACCAAACTGCATAAGCTTCAGGCCCCATAAATCTGGATCAACCGCTATTGGAATGAAGATTTTTTAAAAAAATGTGATGACACATTGCAAAAAGATAGGTCATTGACCTTGGGGAGGGGACTGGAAAGAGGCTGAGAGGAGAAGAAAAAAATAATATATATATATTATATAAAAAAAAGAAATAACCCAAACATGTAGGAAAACCACTGGTGAAATGACCAGGAATGGAACCGTGACCTACTGGTTCACAGATGGATGCTCAACAACTGAGCCACACCAGCTGGGCCATTTAAATATTTTATAATGTGTTTCTATTGTCATGATCTATCACCTAGGCTAAGAATAAAATGGAGAAACGATATAAAATCTATATAAAAGATAATACTAAATTAATTTACCAGGCTTTTTATGCGTTTCTTACCTTGTCTAAAACAAACGCCTTCCTTAATTTTTTAATTTCTAGAGCAAGTTCAAAAAAGCATAGCCTTATTATGAGTTAATATGCATAATCAAATGATACATAAAAATACACCATACTATGCAGCAACAGCAGACTGAAAATAAAGGTAACATAACAATCAATATTTTTCTTTCTACTTAAATTCATGCCCATAGCAAATCTAACAGGATTCTTTTGCCTTGTCTAACATTTATGCTAATAACAAAACAAAGGCAGAGAAACTGATAATCACTTCATACGATCAATGAACTTCCCAAAGTAATTTTGTCTTCATGGTCAATTTTTTTTTAAGTCCACATACTTTATTATTATTTTTAAAATTCTTAATTGTTAAAAGTTTTATAGATGTCTCTTTTTTCATCCATTGACCTCTCCCACCCCCCAGCACATGCCCCCACTCCCCTATTGTCTGTGTCCATTGGTCATGCTCATATGCATGGATACAAGTCCTTTGGTTGATCTCTTACTGCCCCCCGCCCTTCCCTCTGAGGTTTGACTGTCTGTTTGATGTTTCTATATCTCTGGATCTATTTCACAATCAATTTTTAAATCAAATTTGCAAATTAAAAAGTGAGTGAGGTGTGTGTGTGTGTGTGTGTGTGTGTACGTATTTGAAAAAGTTATCCAGATGATTCTGACCTCCCCAAATACACTATTGGATAAAGAAACCATAGTTTTCAGAGAGTGTAAAATCACATTTGCAAAAGCACCACGCTCCAGAGAAGGAATGTCGTTTCTGACTTCTAAAGCTCACAGGGAGGGAGAGGCTCCTTTCATTTGTCATTCCTTCAGATTCTGAGGCAAGAGACCCTGCCACCAGCCACAGAGAAAATTACCCCGCTCCTCCTGGATTCCTGTCACCAGCACAGAGAAGCTGTAGGCTAAAATCATTCTTTCTTTCTCTCATCCTGAGATAAAATAATCTAAATTAAAGACAAAAAGATGTTAACGTAGGTGTACACATCCCAAGTCCACGATTTGTTAGGAGAGTTATTCTACACTGATCATAACCCTCCAGTGAGGTCTGCGGAGGAATGCACTGACTTGGGGGTGGGATGCAACCATCCATCTTTGTGTCACGGAATACCAGGCTGCCATCAATCATTAAAATAACCATTCAAAGCGATTCATGCTAGACATGCATCCTAAAGGCACTGACAAAATTTAAAGATAATTTGCACAGCAAAAGAAACCATCACCAAAATGAAAAGGGAACCCATGGTATGGGAAGAACATATTTGCCAATTATACACCTGCTAAGGGGTTAATTTCCAAAATATATAAACTACTCATATAGCTCAACAAAAGGAAGACAAACAATTCAATTGAAAAATGGGTCAAGGACCTGAATAGAGACTTCTCCAATGAGGACATAACAGATGGCAAATAGACATATGAAAAAATGCTCAATGTCACTAATCATTGGAGAGATGCAAATTAAAACTACAGCGAATATCACCTCACACCTGCCAGAATGATTACCATCAAAAATCAACGAACAACAAGTGCTGGTGAGGATGTAGAGGGAACCCTAGTACACTGCTGGTGGGAATACAGACTGGTGCAACCATTATGGAAAACAGTATGGAGCTTCCTCAAAAAATTAAAAATGGAACTGACTCAGTGATCCCACTTCTGGGAATATATCCTAAGAATCCCAAAACACCAATCAGAAAGAATATATGCACCCCTATGTTCATAGCAGCATTATTTACAATAGCTAAGATTTGGAAACAGCCCAAGTGCCCATCAATAGATGAGGGGATAAAGAAAACGCTGTGGTACATCTACACTAATAAAAGAGAAACATGGTAATTAGCGTACGACCGCTACCCTTTTCATTGGCTAATCAGTGAGTATATTCAAATTAACTGTCAGCCAAGATGGCGGCCGGCAGCCAGGCA
>NW_005371324.1:4374503-4377782 GCF_000412655.1 Myotis brandtii
CAAATTTTTGTGCACCGGGCCTCTAGTTTACACATAATGGAATACTATGTGGCTATGAAAAAAAAAAAAGAGTCTCCCCCTCATTTGTTTGGCTCAGTGGATAGAGCATCAGCCTGCGGACTGAAGGGTCCCAGGTTTGATTCTGATCAAGGGCACATGCCTGGGGTGTGGGCTCATTCCCCAGTGTGGGGCGTGTAGGAGGCAGCCAGTCAATGATTCTCTCTCATCATTGATGTTTCTATCTCTGTCTCCCTCTCCCTTCCTCTCTGAAATAAATAAAAATATATTTTTTTTAAAAAGAAGGGTTTCTTATCCTTTGCAACAGCATGGATGCACCTGGAGATGATTATGCTAAGTGAAATAAGTCAGATAAAGACAAATATCACATGATCTCACGTGTATGTGGAATCTAATCAACAAAATGAACTGATGAATAAAATAGGTCCAGAGGCATGGATGCGTGGAATAGACTGACAGATCTTACAGGGGAGGGAGATGGGAAGAAATTAACCAAAGAACTTATATGCATGTGTGCATAGACCAAGGACACAGACAATAGTGTGGTGAAGGCCTGGGGCTGGGTGGAGGGGAAATGTGGGGGCGGGGAATAGGGGACATCTGTAATAATGTCAACAATAGCCCAGCTGGTGTGGTTCAGTGGTTGAGTATCGACCTATGACCAGGAGGCCACGGTTCGATTCCAGGCACATGGCCAGGTTGCAGGCCTGATCCCCTGTGGAGGGCATGCAGGAGGCAGCGGATGGATGATTCTTTCTCATCATTTTTGATGTTTCTATCTCTCCCTCTCCCTTCCTCTCTGAAATCAATAAAAATATATATTTTTGAAAAAATGTCAACAATAAGAAAAGAGAATTTACAAACAGTCCATGGTAGGGGTGCTCCGTAATGGCAGTCATCACTACCCTTTAATGATTAAGGAAAAATACTTGAATGATCCAATTCTGAGACATTGAAGGAGTTCATTTGTCAGATGTTCATACTATCACAAAATAATTACCTTTTAAATAAATATTGCTTTATATTATAGACAAATGACCATTGTCAAACACTTTATTAGTCAGGATTCTTTAGGTTGCAAGTGACATAAACCCCAACTGAAACAGACTCAAGTAAAATAAAGGAATTTATTGGTGCTAACAAATGAAAGGACCAGGGCCTTCAGTCTGATTGGATCTGGATCCATGACCTCAAAAATGTCAAGAATCTCTTTCATCACCTCTCAGCTCTCCTATCCTTTGTTGAATCTGGCATCAGGCTGACTTTCTCCATGAGGTTAACCGTCACTGGCAGGCTCAGATTGCCCAAACTTGATACTGAAGAGATAAGACCTTCTCCCAGTGGTTCTCAGAAAAGTTCCAGATTTCAGTCTCATTGGTTCTGAATGAGTCATGTATCCATCACTGAACCAACCTATGGGCTAGAATAATGGGATGCTCTGATTGGCATTGCCTGGGACACATGTCTACCCTTGGAGCTAACATGAGGTGACTTATCTATAATACATGAGTGTGGGAGGGAGTGACTTCCCAAAAAAAGTCTAGAATGTTAACACACACACACGGGGGGAGAGAGAGAGAGAGAGAGAGAGAGAGAGAGAAACTAATACTGTAAAGGCCAAAACACAGACATCCACAAAAACCCCAAATGACATTGGTGTTAGAAGTACAACAATCATGCAAAAAGGTTTTATATACCACAAATACATAAAGAATAAGTTTTGAGCCCTGACTGGTTTGGCTCAGTGGATAGAGCGTCGGCCTGTGGACTGAAGGGGCCCAGGTTCGATCCCAGTCAAGGGCACCAAAAAAAAAAAAAAAAAAAAAAAAAGAGTAAGTTTTGAACCACAATGTGGTAGCAGGCACTTTAGAATGGCATTACCCACCCATCTATTTTTAGGATAATTAGCCTTCTCTTAAAGGGAAAATGCATTTATATCCCATTAATACATAGTCAATTATATCCACCATATAATTAATATTTTTTCTGTTTCTTAGTAAAAAATAAATAATATATAAAATAAATATATTATTTATTTTTTACTTATGCTCTTCTAGTAAGAAGATTTTTAAAAATGTGTCTCTCCAAATGAAACATATTTTTAGAGTCAGCTAAAATAATTTTCTCCACTTGAAGCATAGATTTCATTCTTTTTTTAACCCTTTCTTATTTTCACTCCTCATATCTCCATCTATTTTCCCAAGTCATTTGCAATGTGTGGGAAGAAAGCAATCTCAGAGAAAAGGTAACCTGTACCTGGTCATCATGGAGGAAGGCTCCCTGCCATGATAGACTTTTAAGCCTTTTAGAGCTCAGAGAAACCACAGGATGTGGGTAGGATTCAAGACACAAGAATATTGTGTGTCCTTGGAATGTCTATTATTTTCTCCTGTGATGGCATAGCTCTCTATGTATTACTTGTTTGGTGATAATATTGAAAATAGCATATGCTACACGAATGTAATTCCAGTTTGAATTCTTCAGGAGTCAGAATTAAGAGAACAGAGAGAGGCAAACAAGGGAGTAACCTGAGTGGATAAGATCTTTCCTCGCACTCAGGACTGGACAGTGTTCCTGATTTGTAAAAGGAAAGGTGCCAGATGAAGACCACAGATTACCTTGGGAAAAAGCCTCAGGGGAGAGTGAGGTTTGAAATCCTCACTGTGAGTGAGGTTACCATCCAGGCAGTCAGGTACAGTACTTTGCTTGCAGGTTGGGCTTCACTGATAGTTCCCAATCCATCAGAGACACCTGGGAAGCATTTCTTTAAAAAGCAGATTCTTGGCTCTACCCCTGACACACTGAATCAGAATGGGGTGGGTGGATAGAGGATGGGGTGCTTAGTCTGTGCTAAGCCCAGTGTTCTGGTCACTTTTATTATTTTAGGCACTAAATTATTTTTTTAAATATATTTTTTATTGATTAAGATATTACATATGTGTCCTTATCCCTACCTTACGCTCTACCCCCACCCCCCGCTCATGCCCTCACCCGTTGTCCATGTCCATTGGTTAGGCCTATATGCTTGCATATAAGTCCTTTGGTTGATCTTTCCCTCTTCCCCGCACCCTCCCCTGCCTTCCCTCTGAGGTTTGATGGTCTGATCAATAATTCTCTGTCTCTGGATCTGTTTTTGTTCATCAGTTTATGTTGTTCATTATATTCCACAAATGATTGAGATCATATGATATTTATCTTTCTCCAACTGACTTATTTCGCTTAGCATAATGCTCTCCAGTTCCATCCATGCTGTTGCAAATG
>NW_005371324.1:4379554-4401878 GCF_000412655.1 Myotis brandtii
GTCTCAGTGTGCTTTTCTCTTTCCTTCTAGTTGTAGAATTTCCACTCAGCCAGCCTTCCTGTAGTTCTGGATGATGTCCGTTTTGTCTTTTCGTTGTATTTTTGAAGTTGTTGTGGGAGGCAGCAATTTCTGGTGTTTACCTATGCCGCCATCTTGGTTTCTCCAGCTAGGCACTAAATTATAATAGTCACTACCATATTATTTAAATTCATTCGGCCATCTCATTACTCAGGTGTTGGTCCCCTTTTACAGGTGAGGAAGCTGGGGTTCAGAGAGGTTAAGTAACTGGCAGCAAGTCACAGAGCTGTGATGCAAATCAAGGTCTGCTTCTACCTCCTCACCCTGCACTTGGCCAGACCTGGACATGAGGCAATGCAGATACACTCCAACTATTTTGCACCCAGAAAAAATTCAGAAACAGTATTCTTTCTTATGATGCCATTTATTTTATATGTAATCTTTGAAAAAGTAAACTTTATTTTTTTAGAAAAGTTTTAGATTTTCAGGAAAATTCTGAAGATAGAGAGCTTCCATTTACCCTGCACCCAGCCCCCCTACCCCCCATTATTAACCCTAACATTAGTACGGTGTATTTGTTACAATTAATACATTTATATTGCTATATTAACTAAAATCCACATTCTTTTTAAAGTATATTATTTAAAGTCATAAGAACTGTGTGCAAGACTGAGTTCCCTCTTATGGCCCAAGTAATCTTGGGCAAGGTATGTAAGCTGTTGAATTTCTAAAACTGAAATAAAAAGAATGATTTCACAGAAGCATGTTGTTATATTTGAAGAAGGTCCAATACCTAACACCCATTTCCCTTGCTTGGGTCTGGTAGAGGCCAAACTATTTTCGTTAGGACTGCTAAAATCTATAAAGAGACATGTGACTTTTATCTGCAGTCTAGTGGTGTACAAATTCCAGAATAAGACAGATTTACACCACAGGCCACACTGGCCAGGTACGGGCTGGGAGGACAGAGGAACAACACGCAGTAAGCCGGGAAATTTTCTTCAAGGGACAGAGAAGGAAAGGGTGGGGCTTTGTATGCCCAGTTTCCCCATCAAACTTCACATCAATCAGTTGAAGTCATTCCCCTTCCCTGGGGAGACCAGCTGGGTGGGGAAAGGCCAGGAGCATTTATTAATGATGATTGGGCAGTATTAGAAGTCAGATTTACGATTAAGAATTAATCTACATGTGGGAGCTCAAATAATTGTATCTGGAATACAAGAAAGCATTTACTGCAACTAACTCCTGCAACAGATACTGATTTTTATTTTTCAGCAAACACAGTGGTGTTTTTGCTTCAGAAATAGTCAAGTTGCTAACCATGAGTAAGCATTCATGTAGGGTTGTTAAAAAGGTTATTTTGGGATGATCTCTTTATTGTGACTATAGAAAAGTCAGTTGAATGGTTGCACCCATTAATGCATTTTCCCACAATAATTTCAAAAACTGGCCCATTTACAGAGTCACCTTTTTGAAAAGACAGGATTCTAGGTTTCAATGGTTCAGAATATCCATGAATGAGGCCCAAGTCTTCCTTTTTGGAGACGACTAGAAACTCCGATGATCAAAGTTTGCACACACTATGGGGACAATGAACACAAATCTGAGTTTGGGAGAAAAACAAAAAAATTTTTTTTCCCTAAAAAACCATAGTCCTGAGTTACCAAGATGCATAAAAATGCCAATTTATTTTATAAGCTTTTCTTGCTTTAGAAGTCTTTCAAATGAGTAAACTATTTTAATTTCAGCAAAACTATAATATCACATAGTTTACCTGCTTACTATAAAGTATTAGCAGACAGGCTGTTGAGAAAAGTTAAATCTTTAGGAAGTTTGTGACTAGGGAGGCAAAAGCTTTACCTATAATTATATCATCATCATTTCCTCAGAAGGTATACTCTTTGAACAGACTAAAACGTAGATATAGCCAACATTAAAAAATAGAAACATGTTTGAAATTTACACACTCGTACTCCTCCATGTACTTCCTGCACCCACCCACAGCTTTCTCCAGGTTTTTTTTAGCCCTGGCTGAAGAACCTGCACACCCCCTTCCCTAAAGAGGCTTCTCTCCGGCTGGTATTAATACAGGGGCCGCTGGTGCTGTTCCTGTGTCCGCAGTAATGCTTTGTCCTTCCTACAGGAGCCCTGGATTCTTTCTAAATGAGAGTTTGTGAGTCCTCTCCACGCTGCCATGGGGCAGCAGGGTCAGTACTTTCCTGAACGAGGCCCAGGATGAACTCAGCAGATTCACAGAGCAGGTCATGGTGGAAGGTGAGTCAACAGTTGGGAATACAAATTTGTTTCTGCTGCTTTTGTATTTAAAAAAAACATTTTTTTTTTAGTTTAAGGAGAAAAATCAGGTTACCTATTTGCTTACTGCTGCCATTTCCTAATCTATTTAGCAACTTTCTCTTTACTGTATTCTAAATATACATAATTTGCATTCTCATATTCATACTAGACATCTGAATTAGCAGTTATTTGTTGAGTGCTATATCAGTTAGCTATTGCTGCATAACAAATCACTCCAAACCTTATCTGCTAAAACAATAAGCACTTATTTACATCATAATTCTGTAGGCTGGATAGGTGGTTCTTCTCTAGGCTGGCTTTGCTGTTCTTTGCTGGGCATATTTATATTCTCTGCCATCAGCTGGCATTTTGACTGGAGGCTGATTGGCCTCATTCATGTGTCTGGTTATTGGGAGGTTGTTGACTGGGGCCTGGCTGGCTAGGATACCTCAGATCTCCTCCTTATGCCCTCTTATCCTTTAGCAGGCCAGCTGAGGCTCCTTTACATGGTAATCTCAGGGTTCTAACCATCCTATATAATAAAAGGCTAATATGCAAATCGACCGAATGGTGGAACGACCAGTCGCTATGATGTGCACTGACCACCAGGGGGCAGACACTCAACGCAGGAGCTGCTCTCTGGTGGTCAGTGTGCCAAAAGATGGGCTCACGGCTGGCGAGAGCAGCGGCGGTGGCAGGAGCCTCTCCCAGACTGTGAGAGGGCACGGACTGGGCTGAGGCCACCCCCCACCCACCCACCAAGTGCACGAATTTCATGCACTGGGCCTCTAGTAGTAAAAGAATGTGCAAGTCTCTGCTTATTTCATATTGGCTAGTCTCCTTGTCTAAATCAAGTCACATGTCCAAGCCCAGATTCCAGGTGTGGTGCCACAGACTCTACCTCTCGTTGGGAGGAACTTCAAATTCACATTGAAGGGGCGTGCCTACAGGGATGGGTGTGTGTGTGTGTGTGGCTATTTTTCAATCTACCACAAGTGCCTAGTTTGTGAAAAGCTTAACATTTAAAAAAAATATGGATAAGGCATCTGCGGTGGTTTAATGGCTGGAATTTATATTTTATTTTAGTCTTATATGCTGATTGAGTTGCAAGTCAGGTAACTCCAGAAAGTAAAAAAAAAATCCCATTCAGCAATACAAATCCCTGCTTTTCTTTCACCACTTTCGTTTTCAGATTACCCACAGAACATGTTGCTACACAGCCACTGCAGATGGACAGAGGGTGGCGATTACAGATGGGGCGGGCTGCCCCTGCTCTGTCAGAGCAGGCTTCTCGGGTGTGCTGTTAACCTTCCACAATGCCACCATAGGCTAACGGTGACAGAAACAGGAGGAAAATAGCAATAGGACCAGCGGCCCCTGTACTCATACACAGCCGGAGAGAAGGGGGTGTGCTGGTTCTTCAGCCAGGGCTAAAAAAAACTGGAGAAAGCTGTGGGTGGGTGCAGGAAGTACATGGAGGAGTATGAGTGTAAATTTCAAACATATTTCTATTTTTTAATGTTGGCTATATCTACATTTTAGTCTGTTATTTTCTGAGGAGAAAAAATAGAGGTGACCTCACTGGGGGAGAGGGGAAGGGAGGGATGTGCGCATGATTTAGTGAATGGGCATATTTGGTGACTAAATAAAGGACATTTCGCTGAGACACAATCCCTGGATGAGACAGAAAGTGAGAAAAAACTCTGGGAGCGGTCACAAAGTGAGCTCATGCTTGATGTGATAATGTCTGAGGAAGGTGGCAATGCTGATGCCCGGACATCGATGCCACCTGGTCCTATTTCTTACATTCCTTGTTTATAATGAGGGAGAATCAGGTTGTACAAAGGGTCTTTCTTCCCTACCCAATCCTCTTCTCCTCACCTATGAAGAGCTTCTGTGTACTGTGATTCTTAGATAATTCCCCAAATGGCCTGCTCCTGAAGTCCTCTCTCCCATAAGCCAATAGACGCTGTCACTCTTGGTAAAGTACCCAGTGAGCACTGGGGAAATAGTTCCCTTTCTGAAATGCAACAAGCTTCAGCTTTGCTTGACGTCTTCTGAGAAAAAACAAGGCTAAGTGATGGGTAAATAACAGACTATTGCCTGAACTTCCATAGACCTCAGTTTTCCTCTAGTTTTGGAAAAGCCTAGGAGATAGGAAATAGATGTTAAAACATGGTGCTGAAAGTGCACTTCCAGTTTGTGGATCAGGGTCCTATGCTTAGAAAGGAGTCTTTGTGAGATATTGAACCATGGGCAGAGTATTGCCTAGGGCAGGGGTGGGCAAACTTTTTGACTCGAGGGCCACAATGGGTTCTTAAACTGGACCGGAGGGCCGGAACAAAAGCATGGATGGAGTGTTTGTGTGAACTAATATAAATTCAAAGTAAACATCATTACATAAAAGGGTACGGGTTTTTTTTTTTTTTTTTTAGTTTTATCCATTTCAAACGGGCCGTATCCAGCCCGCGGGCCGTAGTTTGCCCACGGCTGACCTAGGGCCAGGGGGAAGGGAACAATGGGGACATTATTGTTTAATAGGTATGGAATTTGAGTTTGAGATGATGAAACATTCTGGAGAATGGACAGTGTTCATGGTTGCACAGCAGTGTGAATGTATTTGATAATGAAAGGTGTCTGATGCTAAGACTTAATTTTGTAGGTGAGGAACTAGAGGCCCAGGGACATAGGGTGACTTGTTCAAGGTCAGAGCTGAGGGCAGAAATCGAATCTCAATTTCTCATCCAGTGTTCTACCTCATGCCATCTTTCTCTGTACCTAAGCTGGACAACTTCTTTTCAATAGATGCTCACTCACAAGACATTATTGCCAACATGTTTGACACAGATCAAAAGATCAGAAAATAGAACTTGTTGTTTTTCATTTGAACCAGTGCTAAAATATGATCCAGGTACTGGCTTTGAGTTCTTACCCTGACTTTCATGACTCAGTGACCAAGACTTTCTCTGTCGCAGTTTATTCATTGTAAAATAGAGACAAAGATGTTCAACAACTGAGCTACTGCTCAGCTTTCTGTAAGAAAGCAGATGACGTATAGAGAACAGTGCTGTGATTATGGGTTTATTGCTTTGTTTGTACAAAAATCATTTATTATTCATGAATTGTAAAGGCCTTCACTAAAATGAATCATCTCTTAACACTTTGAAAAGCCGAAGGTAATGATCAAAACGGTCACCACGCATATGGTACATAACTTGAGTTCATTAAGCCATAATCAAAGAACCCATGTTCTGTCTGCAAATCATGCCATCAGAAGGGCCATGAGAACTAAGGATTGAGCCTCAAGAAATCATTGAACTGTTCTGAATCTTACAAAGCCAGGAGTAAGAAAGGCATCCTGGAGAATTCTTTTGGGCTGTCCTTTAAATGGTAAACAACACAAGCACCAAGAACTCCACTTGGTCTGAAATTCTTGGCTTCCCATTCAGGAGCTGCTTCTAAATGTGGCAGCTCTTCCACTGCCTAATTAAAGTGCCTTTGCAGAACAGCTTCAAATCCGACAAAGATGAATAGCTGCCAAATGGGCCCTTTTCTTTGCTGGGCCTGTAGATAATTTGCATCCAGCTAATAAGACTTGGCACTAAAAGCTCAAAGTGGGGCACCACAAGGCTTCAGACGCTGGGTGAGGACTGTTCTGTGATTCTCAAACGTGCAATGGCTCTGTGGTGTGAGCTCAGATTATTCTGTTAGTAAATTGGGCAACTGCATGTTGGATAAAGTTATGTTACAAACCAAGCAAAATGAACACTACTCTCGTAGGTGCAATGGTTTCTAGTTTTGTGATTATGGAAAACATCCAGATTATGTCTCCATTTGCAGAGCAAGAACTGAAAATGACCATGGGGTGATAGACTGGTTAGGAGATTTGTGTTGAAGATCTGGCCCAGTGACTGAGTATCTTTGCTGGATTAAACTTTAGGCCTCTGTTTCCTCATCTGTGAAATAGATGGTGGGGCAGAGTTAGATTAGAACTTCTAAAGTGCTCTTCCAGTTCTAACAGCTTCTTATTTTATGGATAAAGGTAATAAGGCCCAACAACTTTCTTTGGATTATTTAAATTGCTCCATATAATGGTCTTACAAACCATGTTGTCCTGGTGATTTGTTCTATTTCCTGACTTTTCCCTGCAAACAAAATGGCATTGACACTTTATCCTGATTTTTTCCCCTCCTTTTTGGTTTCTGCCTATTCCAATTAAATATGTATGTATAAATAAAGTTAAAGTGTAGCAAATAAATAAATAAATAAATAAATAAATTGCTCCATATATCAAAACCCAATGGATTTTGAAATTATGTTGAGTCTGTGGTCTATCACCCTTCAACAAAGAATGTTAAGGAAGCTTAGTGCTTTGATTACTGCCTGGGCTAGCGATTCAGTGAGGACTAAGTTGTGCTAAAAGAAACAGAGGTCTGACTCCTGTGGTTTAAAAGCACAAAGGTTCCTTATTCCTTCTCTGGGGGTAGGAAATCCACAGCAGGTACTGTGGCTTTATAAAGAAGTTCCTTTGCGTGTGGCTGCTAACCTCAGGGTTACCTCCTACTTCAATATGACTGCTAGGATGCCAACCATTATAACTACATTCCAGGAGCAAGGGGAGATAGACAAAGGGGACTCATCCTTTGACTAGGAAATGTTGTTTTTTATCTGGGCACATTGCCAGCTCGAATAAAACTGGGGTCCTATTTTTAAGAAGAAAGGGGACCAGCCAGCAGGCTCAGTCATAGTCACTTATCTCAGTGGATTCCTTGGCTGAAGATCACTTCCTCAGTGTAGCACACTTTTCTCCCCAAACAAGGCCTGGTGGGTGAGGGCAGGAAGATCTGAACAAGCCCCTCTAGTTTCTAACACCTTGAAACCAAGCGAGGAGGCAAAAAGCATGTCTTCTTGATTGAGGGTTTGGAGGACCATTTTCACAGGCAAAAGGCAGCAAATTTAATTCTATTGCAGATGTCACTTGGGGAAATCTTTGAATTATTATTATTAAATAATAAGTAATATTATTGTTAAATATTAAATAATAAATCTTTGAATTATTATTATTATTTTTTGTTAACCCTCACCCAAGGATATTTTTTCCTTTGATTTTTAGAGAGAGTGGAAGGGAGGAAGGGTAGAGAAAGAGAAACATCGATGTGAGAGAAAGACACATTGATCGGTTGCATCCCACACGCACCCTAACTGGGGCTGGGGATAGAACCTGCAATCCAGGTACGTGCCCTTGACTGGGAATCAAACCTGAGACTTTTCAGGGAGTGGGGGGGGATGCTCTAACCACCAAGAAACACTGGCCAGGGAACTATTTTTTGAGTTATTATAATAAAAGTACTTTCCAATTTTGTCTAGAAAATAAAACTAATTTCCACTTTCCATAAAATATGCCAACTGTTTTAAATGACTCTGTTGTGCTATGAGTAAGTTCCACAGCTTAGCAATAGGGAACAGAGGGGAGACATACAGAGCTTTATTTTTTTAAAAAATAAGTTAAATAATAGCCCACCCTTGAGCTTGGATTAGGTAGTCACTTGGGAAAAAGGACCTCACTTTCTGAAGTTTTTTGTTATCATTGCTGCTAAGAGCCCACAGGTTACATTTCTCACTATGGTTTTCTTTTGTTTTAATAATCCATCTAACTAGTCAAAAATGCCTAAGACATATGTGGGCTTTAAGAAATTAGTAATAAAACCCAGTCAAAACCTAAGCACTTCTATGGCTGAAGTCAATGAAGGATAGTGCTTCAGCTCAAACATTCTGGTTCTGGGTTCATATTTGTCACAGACCTCTGCTCCCCACCTGTCATGGTTAATTTTTCATGTCAGTGTGGCTAGGACTTGCTTGGTACTCAAATATTTGGTAAAACACCAGTCTGAATGTCAAAATGAAGGTGTTTTTTGGTAAGATCAATATTTAAATCAATAAACTTTGAGAAAAGTAGATTATCCTTCATAATGTGGGTGGGCCTCATCCAATTAGTTGAAGGCCTTAAGAAAAAAAAAATACTTAGGTCACCTAAGGAAGAAGGACTTCTTCTCCAGATTGCCTTCAGATTCATGACTGCAGCATCAACTCTGTCCTGGGTCTCCAGCCTGCAGTCTTCCTTGCAGACTTCAGACTTGCCAGGTCAATTTCTTGATTTCTCTCTACCTAGACCTATATCTAGATCTAAAATACATATACATCCTTTTAGTCCTTTTTCTCTGGAGAACCCTGACTAACATACCACATCAACCAGTGGTTCATGGATATTTGTGAACAAGCCCATTTTTGCTGCTTTTTATTCCTGTAATCCATTTTTTTCAAAGCTAAGTGCTAAAGGCATGACACTGTGGCATTACAGTGTCAAGGTTATAGCCTCTGGGTAAGCCTCTTATCTCTGTGAGCATTAGTGTTCCTATCTATAAAATGGGTAATGATACGGCTTGAGGATTAAATGAAATGGCAGTAATGACAATAATTAAAAATACCACCCTAGCTGGTTTGGCTCAGTGGATAGAGTGTCAGCCTGTGGACCAAAGGGTCCCAGGTTCGATACCAATACCTTGGTTGCAGATTCCTCCCTGGCCCGGGCCCTGGTCAGGGCTTATGCAGGGGGCAACCAATCGATGTGTTTCTCTCACATCGATGTCTCTCTCTGTCTTTCCCTCTCCCTAAAAACCAATGGAAAAATTTCCTGTTCAATCACCCAGATCCTTAAACTTAACTATGGTATAGGCTTCTCTGAGTCCCTTTCGGGTATAAAGGGAAGCTTTGCTCCTGCTGTGGCCCTGCCTCCCAGCGGTGGGGCAGCTCTAGGTCGGCCAGGCTGTGTGGGGAGAAGCAACGGTAAGCCCTGACTTATGACATTGGGGACTTAGATTTGGACCACCCTGGCCATTGAAAACAAAATTTTGGGTAGAGGAGAGAGATGGTTGAGGGAAAGTCAGCATTTAACACTGTAAACATAAAAAGAACACTTTCTCTGCCTGCTGTTTGTAAAAGCTCTTTGGGAAGATCTTTTAAGAAGACCAATTTGTAAATGTAATTTACTTACCTAGTCTAAGTGTCCTAAGGCATGTATGTAAACTTCCAAAACTGTCTGTGTATTTAGAAAATACACAAGAATCTTTATCAAATCTAAAAATATAAACTTGTGAGCATAACAAATAAATTCTCAGGCGAGGAAGAAGAATAAGAATAAGAATAAGAATAAGAATAAGAAGAAGAAGAAGAAGAAGAAGAAGAAGAAGAAGAAGACAACCTACTTTTTCAGAGCACTCAGTATATGCCATGTGAACATGGATTCTCTTTTCCTTACCATGTAGCCTTAAAAGGTAAGCATGAGGAAACTGAGATTCACAAAGTTTAAGGAGCTTGTCCAAGCACACAGCCAGCAAATGGTAAATGCAGAATCATAATCGTCACCACGCTGCCTCCATAACACATGCAAAGACTCCTTGTCTATGCCTGGCATGGAGCAGATGTGCAATATTAATCCCCTTCTATTTTTCTCTCTCCCACTGCCTTTTGTCTGATTACTCAGCTGTTTCTGCTAACGTCAGAGCCAGTGAAAGCAGCAAAGTATTGTACCACTCAATTATAGCTCTTACGCCACCGGCAGGAATCTGCCCCAAGGTGATTCATTCCGCAACTTCCTTGCCAGGAACTGAATCTGAAAGCAGAGACTGCCGGTTCCACCACAGCATCTTGGGCTGCCTCAGTATTCACATCTGCCCGTGGTCAGTTAGGGGAGTGTGGTCACCAACCAGACACAGCCACTGTCTATTCTGCTGAAGTCTTCCCCAGGGCCAATTGCAAGCCGGTGCATTTGAGTGTAGCCCTCACTGCCTCCACTGTCCTGGTGTAATTAAAAGTGAGAAGGAAGAGTGGACAGCGATTTGAATCTTTCCTCCAGGCGTGGTCCTGCCCAGAGAGCACATTGCTTTTACTCCTCTGGTTATGTTGGTGTGGAAGCCGTGGGAAGTGGCAGAAGAACCTCTCTCTCTCTCTTTGTTCCTTCTCTCCTCTCTTTGTTTCATTAGCTCCAAGAGTGTATTTATGCATTTTAAGTGGTTCTTTGGCAAACCAGAGAGCTGTTAAATGACAGGCTACAGACATTTTGTCTGCATCTATTCATCACAATAATAGGTGTCCTTACAAGGCCGATATCCCCAAATGTAACATCATCTCCTTGAAAATTCATTTCATCTGAGGATGCTGATGTTGGTACCAAGTTATTCTATAATTCTAGGAAAAGAGATTTTGAGAGTCCTCAGTAATTCGCATAACACCTGTTATAACCATGCTTGGATTTTGATCAACTTAAATAATTTAAAGTTAGAGAATATTCTACAAGGACTAGTTTTATTCAGAGCTTCCAGCACAAATGCTAATAGAGGTAACATTGTTTTTGTTATTAAACTATTGTCTTAAAACATATTTTTAAAAACAGTTTAAAAATTGAAGACTTGTGCCCTGCTGGTGTGGCTGAGTGATTGAGCATTAACCTATGAACCAGGAGGTCACAGTTCAATTCCCAGTCAGGGCACATGCCTAGGTTGCGGGCTCAATCCCCAGTGTGGGGCATGTAGGAGGCAGCTGATCAATAATTCTCTCTCATCATTGATGTTTCTATCTTCCTCTCCCGCTTTCTGCCTCTCTGAAATCAATAAAAATGTATTTTAAAAAATTGAAGACTTGTATTATGCATTTTCATGATCAGATACAGTGAATAATGTTTGACATTTGTTGCAACTATATCTATAAACACAATGTATGACATGGGTACAGACTCACACATGTTGGGGCTTTAATTCCTTTCCAGTGTCCTGCCCCTTCGTTCTTCCCTGATGATGCCAACTTTTTCCTGGTCCATGACCATCATTTCTTTTTCATGCTTTACATGTACTATCTCCTTGGTCTACAATGACCCTCCTGTCCTTCATCCCTCTCCTCCCACTATACTTCACATATTCCTGCTCATCCTTTGACACCTAGATCAAATGTCATCTCCCTCAGGAAGCCTTCTTTGATTTTCCCACACTATTTCCTGGGATCTTAATATTTATTTATTTCCTACAATTCTCCAAAGGGATATAACTCCAAACATAGTTAACTCTAAACTATCAATCTAACAATCCTGGAAGGCATGTGGAGTCCTGGAATGAAATTCATACTTCTTGTCTTGTCGGTGTGGCTTAGTGGTTGAGCGTCAATTTATGAACCATGAGGTCACAGATCAATACCAGTTGGCGCACATGCCTGGGTTTCAGGCTCCATCCCTAGTGGGGGAGAGGGGGAGCTGTGCAGGAGGCAGCTGCTCAATGATTCTCTCTCATCATTTATGTTTCTATCTCTCTTTCCCTCTCCCTTCCTCTCTGAAATCAATAAAAAAATATATACTTTTTAAAAAGAAAAGTAAAAAAAAAAAAAGAAGAAAAGAAAGAAATTCATACTTCTTGTAACAAGGAAGTTAGAGATGACCGTAAACAGTTTGATCCAATGTTTTGAGGATAAAACAATGCCTTCTGGTATTCTGTTTTTCCCTCAAGGGGCAGATGGCAAGACTAACACAGATTCCTTGAAGAATATTTGGAAAGAGCTGAAAACATGAAATAAAAATTACCTTAGATTCCATTATTCAGCGATAACCTCTGTTGATATTTAGTGATTATCTTTGTTTTTTCATTTTGTTTTCAATGTATATGTCCATACACATTATTATTTTCTCCATTTTTGAGGCCCCATGACAACCACTCCATTAGGACTTGCCTTCTTTTAGTAAAGTTCCTATTGCTGTATAACATAAATACAGAAAAGTTCACATACAAATCAAGTGTACAATTGATGAGTTTTTACAAAATAAACACATCCATGTAACTAGCACCTGGATAAAAAACCAAAAATTGTCACATATTTCTGCTCATCCTTTGACACCTAGATCAAATGTCATGTAACTAGCACCTGGATAAAAAACCAAAAATTGTATTTTACCAATGTCTGAGAAGTCTCTTTTGGACCGCCTTCTAGTTATTATCCTCCCCTCACAGGTAATTATTATGCACACTTCTAACACTAGGTTATATTTTCCTGTTTGGGAATTTTGCATAAATGTAATCATCCAGTATGTGCTTTTGTGTGTGTGCTGGGCTTCTTTCCCTCATAGTAAGCTTGAGACTCATTCATATTGCTTCAGGTAGTAAAAAGTTCATTCTCAGGTAGTATTAAATTTTTTGAGTATACTACAATTTGTTCATCCATTCTACTATAGAGGGGTGTTTGGGTTGTTTTCAACTTCTGGCTATTATAGATAGTACTGCTGTGATTATTATTGAATATATTTTCTCTTGGGTTTATACCAAGGAGTAGGATTATTGAGTCAGAGAGTGTGTATTCAGCTTTTACTAGATTTGTCCAAGTAGTTTACCATAGTGGTTGTATCATTTTCTATTCCCATTAGAGTTGCAATTGCTCCACATCCTCTCCAACACTTAATAATGCTTATGCTTTTAACGTTAACAATTCAGGTAAAATGTATTTCATTAGAGTGTAATTTGCATTTCTCTGATGTCTTATGTCTACTGAACATTTTAAGATTTTTTTTTAAGTGACCAAATCTTTTGCTCCTTTTTCTATTGGATTATCTGCCTTTTAGTAGTTATTTACTAGTCATTTGCAGTATATAAACATAGCAAATTATCTTCTCCCACTGTGTGACCTGCCTTTTCACTCTCTTAGTGGTTTCTTTTAATGAACCAAAGTTCATGCTTTTAATAAAATGGAATTTATCTAAATTTTTCTTCTGTAGTTAATGTTTTTGTGTCATTTTTACAAAATCTTAGCTCTCCCCAAGGATATGATGATAGTCTGTTTTCTTCTAAAATCTCTAATGATTTACCTTTCATATTTAGACCTACAACTTAACTCAACCTAAATTCCTAGCGTAAGGGCTTTCTTAGAATGCTGGAGAGACTCATGCCCTATGGGCAGATAGGAAGTGCTCTATTACCGCCCAGAAATGCACTCCTCTGAGCAGGCCTCTATTATCAGATATAGGAGGTAAAATTTAAACTAACCTTGAAACAAGGGGATGAGTGTTCCTGTCTTTAAAACTCTGTTTGTGAGACTGTCCTTGACCCACTCTCCTCAGCTTCTAGTAGCCCTCAGGATGAGGAAAAGAGTTGAGGCTAGTCACAGACCAGAAGACTCCTCCTCTCAACCTGCCAAGAAGGGAAGGGAAATTAAACATCCTTCCATCATCCTTGGAAGAATGATGAAGTTTGAAGTGGTGTCAGACAGTGGCTGCAGATTCTCTAGTTTGAAACATCCTGGACTTATTGAAAGTTTCCAGCAGCTCGCCAGCATCAGGCTTGAAGAGCATCAATTTAGAGAACACTTCCAGGGTTGAACTTCTCCTGGACATGGAGCTGGCATAGTTTCCCTCAAATTTATCATCTAAGAAATAGATGGTAAGGGATATTAACAAGCAGCACTATTCCAGAAAATATGATGTTCCAACTATAGAATGGGACTCGTCCCCATGAAGCGAATGAACTGAGTCCACCAAATCTTCCCCAGACAGCGAGGTTGTCTGGAGAACTATTTTTAGCAGATCTGAGGAATAATCTGATGAAGTAATCTAAGAGGCTGATGCAGGGAAAACAGGGGGGGGAGGGGCGGCGGGGGTGAAGAAAAGATAGCTTTCATCCTTCCATGTTCATAAAGCAAACTCTCTCCAGTGTTTATGTCCCTCTGACTTCCAACTTGCTGGTCACTGCAGATACAAATGAGGAAGTGGGAGTGAGGTAATGGGCATGAGAGAAGCAGTGGGGTGAAGAGGGAGGGAGAGGCAGAGGGAGGTGAAAACAAATGGGGTGAAACTACAAATAAAAGATAGATTAGATAGACAAATAATGCTTAAATCTATCAATTAAATTAAAAACAAAGCATACTAACAAATTTAAAAAATTATGAAATAATATCTATTTAAAAATTAGACTTGAAATGTGATATAGAAAAAACTGCAGTAAGACAAAAAAGAGTTAAGACTAGAGCTAAATATTCTAAATTAAGAATAGGAGTTGATAAAAATATAATAAAAGAAATATTTATCATTTTTTAAAAGACTAAGGGTTGGTGAAATAAGAGATTAAAGTTTTGAAATGGAAAACTATACAATTAAGATGGAGTTAAAGCGCCTCCCCCCCTAAAATAAAATAAAATAAAGATAAATGTCTTAAGAAGTAAAAGAAAGAGAAAAAAAATAGGGAACTTGTAAAAGCAAACACTCCAAATAACCCCAACCAGACCAGCTGACCAGCCTGGCTGATCAAAGGAAAGCATGAATGGGGAAGTTCTTTGCATAGCCGGGCTTTCCTCATAAAAGAATTCTCTTGAACCCTGACCGGTTTGGCTCAGTGGATAGAGCGTCAGCCTGTGGACTCAAGGGTCCCAGGTTCGATTCTGGTCAAGGGCATGTACCTTGGTTTCGGGCACATCCCCAGTAGGGGGGTGTGCAGGAGGCAGCTGATCGATGTTTCTCTCTCATCGATGTTTCTAACTCTCTATCCCTCTCCCTTCCTCTCTATAAAAAATCAATAAAATATATTTTTTAAAAGAATTATCTTGAGGTTCACCCCTGGTGGCAGGTTTTTTAGCTTGGTTACATATTCACTTATGCTTACCTCTACCCATTCATTCCACAACAATTTATTGTGCCCCAAACCTGGGAATTCAATGGTGTGGGTCAGAGAATGTTGTCCCCATGAAGCTTATAGTCTGGTGGCAGTTGATTGTGATGGGAGAGAATACAGGTATTAAACACACTATTACACAGACAAATCAATAATTACAAAGTAATGCAGAAAAAGCCTGGGGTGCTATGGGGATATAAGAACTAGCCACTGATTGTACGTATATAGGGGGTGGGGGATGTGGAGTAGAGGTGCATGGATATCAGGGAAGTCCTTTCTACCAAGATATTTGTCCTGAGATCTGAAGGATATATAGGGGTGGATGTCAAGACGCCGAAACAGGAATGTTTGGAGCATTTGAGGAACTGAAAGAAGGTTGTGGCTGGAGCAGACAGACCTGGCAAGGGAGAAGTGTTAGATGTGGTCGGAGGGGATCATGGGCTGCATTAAGAAGTTTGGTCTTTATCATAGGAGCAATGGGAAGCTGTTTGTTTGTTTCCTTCATGGTACTTAAGACAAAATTGTTTCATCCACTTGTCTGTTTACTATTTTGGGGGTAGTGGTGAGCCTTTGGGACAGTTTTCCTGACTCCTTTGGGCCAAGGAGTCTGTCTTGTATATCATGGTATTCCCAGTGCCTACACAGTGGAGAATCCGTAAATATTTTGAAAGAATTAACAGTGGATAATTTAGGTAGGGCGACAACAAACGTCCAGGTCTTCTCCCAAATCTGTGCTTCTGTCAGGATGCCATATTACTTTCTCAGTAGCTTGCTTTGAGTTCCATCTGCTCATGAATATGGTAGGTGTTAGCTGTCTCCGGCAATGCTTTTGCTACCCTTAAATTAACATCTCAGCTTCTGAAGCATTGGTTATTTCTGAAAGTTTTGAGAATTGCTCATGAGTTGTGCCACCTTCCGCGATGGTAGATGGATGTCATTGCTGCCTATTGGTAACAACTTGTGCAAGTGGAGGAAGGAGTTTGTCATTGTAGACCCATGTGCCTGGCATTCTTTTCCTGAAGAACTAACACCTGTAGTGTCAAATTGCTTTCCCACGAACAACTTTCACAAGTCTTCAGAGAAATCTTAGTAACACTTAGCTTCTCAGTAAGTTTTCCCTAAACACAATGACATACTTAGGGCATTTGACACCTGGACCAGATCAGTTTTCAATCCCCCCCCTCCCCCCCGTATTAGACAAGGTTACTTCTAGTAATAGGTATGTAATAATCAGGAATATTCATTCTTTTCTTGATTTTTTTGAGGTTTAAAACAAACCATAATTTTAAAAGAATAAATGTCAATTTTAAAAATACTACTTTAGATTCACTAAACTATTTCATGCATGAACTAAAATTTACACTTAACAGAAATAACACACCTTGCATTTTGCACTTTTCATCACTACTTAAAATAGAAATAGACAACTCAGCCTTAACTGGTTTGGCTCGGTGGACAGAGCATCGACCTGTGGACTGAAAGGTCCCAGGTTCGATTCCGGTCAAGAGCATGTACCTTAGTTGCAGGCACATCGCCAGTAGGAGGTGTGCAGGAGGCAGCTGATCGATGTTACTCTCTCATCAATGTTTCTAACTCTCTATCTCTCTCCCTTCCTCTCTGTAAAAAATCAATAAAATAAAAAATAAAAAAGAAATAGACAACTCAGAGTGGCATAGAGAATGTTAGAACTGAAGTAAGGCAATTTTAGTTTCTTTGTTTTTAAAGTTACTGCCTATGATAGTTTATTTCAGAGCCACTTGTTTAAATGAGGAAACATGTAGTACCAAAGGGGTTGGAGACACAAACTGAACCTGAAGGGAGTTTGAATGTTTCTGAATGTTAGGGATTCATTCTCACAAGATTCTTTGTGGCTGAGTCTGTGTTTGTGAGGGGGCTCACATGGTAGGAGATGGGATGGGAGATGGAGAGAGGCAGCCATTGCATAACTGTGAGTTCCCCAAATTAACTTCCAGATAAAATACAATGTTTATTAAAGAATAACAACAAAATCTATATATATATAAAAGCCTAAGCGACTGTTATGACTGAACGACTGGAACAACCAGAATGACTGGTTGACCAGTCATTATGATGAATACTGACCACCAGGGGACAGACACTCAATGTAGGAGCTGCCCCCTAGTGATCAGTGCACTCCCACAGCCAACCTCCAGCAGCCCCTCCCCCCAGCTGTCAGGCCCCCCCCAATTGCCCCTAATCGGGGGTGGGGGGGGTGGCCGGCCAACCTCCCTCAGTCCCTGTCCCTGGCTGGCCAACCTCCCGTGGCCCCTCCCCCTGGCCAGCCGGCCCCTTGATAGGCCTCGATCACTGGTCAGGCCGAGGGACCCCACCTGTGCGCAAATTCGTGCACCAGGCCTCTAGTATGCTAATATGAAGCTTACACATATTTATTTAAACTCCACACTTACCACAGCAATTATTTTCTCACTTGGTATTGCTCAGAGTTGCCTGCACATGATAAGAAAAAGCAGACCAACCTTTTAAATTTATTATTCAAATTATTATTCTTATTAGCTGCTGTACAGAAAATGTACTCCTCCTTTATCACCTGCACCTGTGGAGGACTGTCCCTCCTCTCCCCTGCCCTTGGTAAGCCAGGACTCCCAAGGACTATAAACAAAACAACAAATCCCCATAAAAATGTTACATGTTGCCCTGGCTGAGTGGCTCAGTTGGTTGGAGCACTGTCCTGTGCACCGAAGGGTCATGGGTTCAATTCCAGGTCAGAGTACATACCTAGGTTGCAGGTTCAATCCCTGGTCAGGAAGCATATAGGAGGCCACCAATCAATGTTTCTCTCTCACATTGATGTTTCTCTTACTCTAAAATCAATAAAACATATCCTCAGGTGAGGATTAAAAAAAAATAAAGGTTACATGTAATTTAATAAACTAAGGATTCCCCAACTTCTCCTCCAGCCTTTAAAGACAATTTTCAAAAATTAATTTTCTGAATAACACACTTTGGGAAAATCTCCAATGGTCTTCTATTTTGGAAAATTAGGTTGTTGCCTATTTTTAAAAGCACTTGGACAAACATTTTTATATGCTTATTCACTTATTGCTTAAAGACAAACTCCTAAGTGTGGATTTGCTGGGTGGAAGCCTACAAATGTTTAAAGCTTCCTATGTTTTCTACTGCATTTCAGACAAACCGACTTAAAATATGAAGAACAATCGTGACTTCCAGTCTCCAGAGTTTCCACTAACACTACCATAGGAATTGTAGCCTAAACAGGTGGCACATCCAGAAAATCCTCCAGTCGGAAGCAGACAGGCAAGAACTGTGGTCAGCAGGGCGGCTGAGGGAGAGGCGGAAGGAAGAAGCGACTCTGAGGTGGCCGCCACCTAGCTCAGAGTAATGTGCCCCTCAACCCCCCTGCTTGGACTATTCTGCTTCTTCTAACAAGAACTCGAACAAATCCTAAGTACTGCCTCTGATATGCTACAGGGTGGGGCACGAATAGGCTTACAGTTATTTGTATAGAAAATAATACAACAATCTATAATAATAAAAGGGTAATATGGTAATTAGACCGGACAGCCGAACAACCTTCTGGACATCCGGATGTCCTTCCAGATAAAGCCGGGGCTAGGGGGCCGAGGAAGAGCCAGCTGCTGTGGCGGCGGCAGGGGCCAAGGCAGCCGGGGCTGCGAGTGGGACCCTTCGGCCTTGGTGAGCCCACAGCCCCACCCCTGCGCCAGTTGCCAGCCCTGCACTCAGTTCCTGAGTCCCACAGCACAGCCCCCTCTTCTGCTGACCCTGCCCCTTCCAGAGGAAGCGGGTGCTGTGAGGGACTATGAGGGGCTGTGAAGGCCAAGCCCCTTGCACGAATTTCGTGCATCGGGCCTCTCGTTAATACATAAAATGCAAGAATAAACTCTGTGTTTTATGTACTCACAACTGTAAACCTACTTGTGCCCCACCCTGCATATGTTTTTATATATTCATAAATGGAAAACTACTATTAATTCCATATAACTAATTTATTAATAAACAAATAACTGAATAACCTAATGAACGCCAGGATCCACATAAAGGGTTTACCGCAGTACTTAATGCTCAGTGAGCACTGATTAAGTGTTCTCCAGTATGCTTGGCCATCCTCATGGTTATAATTACAAATCTCATTGTGAAGGGCCTGGGCAAGGGAAGTCATTAATTGGGACCATCGGTGCCCTGTATCAATGACTCTGGTCGATTGGAATTCTTTAGTACTGATGCTGGGACGGTCAACTAGCAACATGGCCACATCAGGGCTTGCACCACTGGTGAGGACTTGCACCTCTGGGGACGGGCTATACTGCTTTGAATCAGGCTCAACTTCTCACCTGTGGTGTGGACGTGGGTAACTTATTTCACTTTTCTAAGCCTCAGTTTCCTCACATGCAAATAGAGATAATAACAGTGCTTAGCTCCTGGGGTTTGTTGTGAGAATTAACTGAAACCTAAAGCACCTAGCACGACACCTGGCCCTCAGCAAGGACCCAGAAAATATTGGTAATTATTATGCGTTCAGCCTGGCTGACCTTTTTGGTGTTTATTTTGTACCCAAATCAAATGATTTATCTTTTCCACAATTAAAAAAGGAAACATGTCCTAGAAACTAGAGCCAGCACATCATGAGGCATGATTACCTAAGAAAGTCATCTTTAAAGGTATCTCAGTAAAGCTCTGTATCTGTAGGTCCAGAGACAAGTCTCTCACCACCTGTCTCCATCGCTGTCACTTTCATTTCCCCCTTTGGTACAACGGGCCTATTTCATCAAGCCCAGTGCCCATTAAGCCCTACTGTTGTTTCACATGGTACTTGATGGCATCGTGGGCTCATTTTCCACCTGCTGCCAAGCTGACAAACTCTCAGAATTCTCCCTTTGTTTTGTTCCATTTTTGGTATTTGTGAACCTGAGGAGAGACATGGTGAAGATTCAGGGCAGAGCCCATTTTCTAATGATGGGAAGGTTGAGTTTGTAGGTGAATGAGATGTAGCGAGGGGGTGCCTGGCAAAGGAGGCTGACTGGGAATGTATCACTGGGGTGGGTGCCTGACCCTGGGACACTCCTCTCTCCACACTAAGCTCTCAGCTAACTGACCCCTGGAGCCCCACCCTAAGCTCTAACAGTGGTTCTCAACCTTCCTAATGCCGCGACCCTTTAATACAGTTCCTCATGTTGTGGTGACCCCCAACCATAAAAGTATCTTCGTTGCTACTTCATAACTGTAATTTTGCTACTGTTATGAATCGTAATGTAAATATCTGATATGCAGGATGTATTTTCAGGGGTCGTGACCCACAGGTTGAGAACCGCTGCGAGTCTAGGAGCTCAGCAAGGAGGAACTTACCCAGCCCACGTGGCTCTGCAACAGGTCTGCCACCTCCCAGCTCTGCTCTGACCTCAGGTCCCAGTTCCAGCAACGTAACTGAGTCCTAGACTATTCTTCTGGCCTTAGATGTCTCTTGATACCGCAGCTCTTCTTTCCAGATTCAGTTCTGCCTGGTTTGGACCCGTGCCCCATTCCTCCAAACGGGCACTGGGATCTTACTGCTGACTGCCAGCCCTGTGTCTGGGGCCTTGCTAACTCAGGCCAGAACTTTCCGATGCCAAGTGTGGTTTGTCACAAAACTGTGTCATTATACTCTCCCCAATTTCCAGAACCCCCACATCTTCTTGACCTGGAGGCCAGGTCTCCAGTTTCCCCAAAAGAAGATGTGTGTGTGGGTGTGAAAAATCTCCTGGGTTTTCAGTCTTTACAACTAATTCCTATTCTAACTAAGACTGCAGGCCGGGTTTGGCCCGTGAATTGCCAGTCTGCAAGTGCTTCCTAAATACCTCTGTGTCACAGTTCCTCTGTGAAAGCAAGAAACCTTTCCAGATAATGCCTGGAGTCCTGTCCAGCTCCAACATCCTTGTGACTCAGTGAAGAGAGGATCCTGGACAGGAATGGGTCATGAACAATTTCCTATCTTTTTAGTAGGAAGCAGGAAGCTGTCTAAGAGAGGACAAAAAGGAGGAAGTAGGCCTGGAAAACCAGCTGATTCGGTCAGCTCTCTGTATTGCTCCTCACCCCTGATTAACTCCAGCCCTCTGTGGCTTCTCTGGAGTGGATGTCCCTTCCCCCACCCCTACCAGGGCTTCCTTGGAACATCAGCTATGCACCACCACACTGGATCACCATCTCTCCCGTCTTTTCCCTTGCAGCTCCTGAATGCCTCAGTGAAGTTTGCAAAAAGCTGCATTAGCCCCAGCGTGGTCATGGATACTCTGAAAGTTGTTCTCACGGTTTGTTAATCAGTTTACTTAATGCACTTACTTTTTTATGGGAAAGTCATGGGTTTGTTCCAGTTGACCATGTCCGATTTTGTGGACAGAGAATGCACTCTCCTCTCACCAGCCATATCTCAAGCAGGGTTTGTGGAGAGAAAGAGTATGAAGAACACAAATCTATCACAGCTACTAGGGAAGCAACTAGACATGGTTTTGAGTTCACTCATTTCCTGAGTGATGAAGGCATTGAGCGCTGTGGTCACTGGTAAAACAAGCACCTGAACACTCCTCAGGGTAAGAGGATGTTAGAATGGAACCTTCCTGACTCTTTTTTTTTTTCCAATTGTGGGGGCAAGATGATAGATGTCAGATACCAAAGTGAGACAGACACTCCCCTTCCAATTAGTAATTGGAAAGGAGATGTCTGCCTGGCTGCCCTGGCTCAGTGGTTGAGCGTCGATCTATGAACCAGGCGGTCACGGTTCAATTCCCAGTCAGGGCACATGCCTGGGTTGCAGGCTCGATCCCCAGAGTGGGGTGTGTGGGAGGCAGCCAATCAATGATTCTCTCTCATCATTGATGTTTCTATCTCTCTCTCCCTCTCTCTTCCTCTCTGAAATCAATAAAAATATTTTTTAAAAAGAGAAAAAAAGAAAAGGAAATGTCTCCAAGAATCTGTTTCACAATCCTTATATCAAGAGTTTAAGACAAGATTGAGGAAGAAAATGTCTTTAGCCAGAGGGTGTGAGGTGGGTGTAGTTATTAGTAGATATTACTAAGCCCCTCCAGAGCCTGTGACCAACCACCCCCCTTCCCCATGCATACCCTTCAGCTGCCCTTTTCTTTGCAGAAATGCCCTCAGCAGATAGGACCTGTCGGCTCCACACACCCACCCTGAGCACCCAGAAACCTTGGCCAACTAGCAAGGGGATATGCCCTGAACTCCTTGCCTCCGGGTGGGACTATCTCTGTGATGCACTTTGAGCTGCAGGGTTTTTCCTCTGGGATCGTCTCTAGCTGGGGTCATGTTCTGGC
>NW_005371324.1:4401888-4421148 GCF_000412655.1 Myotis brandtii
CCCCCGCTTTATCCTGTTCTCCTCACTCCTCTTCTAATGAGAACATGTCCTCGATAAATGACCTGAACAAGAATCCCCAGTTTAGGCTCTGCTTCTAGGGAGACGGACCTAAGACAGAGGCGGGGCACCCCTGAGGCAGTGCAGGTGGGTCTGGAAGAAGGGGGTTTCAAGGCAACCACCTGGGGAGTGCTGCAGTGACCCCTGCAAACACACAAATATGTGTGTTTGATCATTGCACTATTGAGCACCTGTCAATTATCAACGGAGAGGACAGGCCCCTCACTCGGGCCTGAGAATACTCCAGTGGCTCATGAATGGTGTCTGCTCTCACCTTGGAGATCGAAGGACAACTACCTCATTGAGAAGCCAGGTAGTTGCTGCATAGAGATGACCTGCCTCCAGATCACGGAGAGGCAAGGAGTGCATGATTGCAGATGGACCACTGTGGGCCAAGAAGAGAGCAGTGTGGGGTCTTCTCAGCCCGTAGGGCTGCCTGGAGTGGCACGGAGACCCCTGAGAAGCTCATTTAGAGGTGTGTCTGAGAGTGAGGAACGTGTCATCGTTGGCCACCAAGCATACAGATCAATCATCCCAGGTCAAGGGAGCTGCAAGAGCAAGGAACTCAACAAGAAACCTCTGATGAACCCACAAAACTCCCCCCTGGAAAAAGAACCACCTGCCGATCCCACCCAGGGATTCCAGCTTTTACTAACACCAGGTTCAGCCAAGGCACAAACAGTTTTCCTCTCTCCTTATTTCGACCACAGTGAGAGAAATCACAGGCACCACAAGTAAGCTGGGAGGCAGGGGAGGACAGAAGGACCACAACACCTTCCCCACGGCAGGCTCGTGAAACAGCCCAAGGGAGGAGGGGTGACAGTTCAACCCGATTCCAAGTTTGGGTTTTTTATTATTATGTGAGGCTGTGTGCATTAAATTTCAAAAATGAGACTCTTTGTAAAAACATATTTTCGCCCTAACGGGTTTGGCTCTGTGGATAGAGCATCGGCCTGTGGACTGAAAGGTCCCAGGTTCGATTCCGGTTAAGGGCATGTACCTTGGTTGCGGGCACATCCCCAGTGGGGGGTGTGCAGGAGGCAGCTGATCGATGTTTCTCTCTCATTGATGTTTCTGACTCTCTATCTCTCTCCCTTCCTCTCTGTAAAAAAATCAATAAAATATATATTTTTTAAAGTAATTAAAAAATATATTTTCATTGATTTCAGAGAGGAAGGAAAAGGGAGAGAGAATCATTGATTGGCTGCCTCATGCACACCCCCTACTGGGGTTGGAGCCCACAACCATGGCATATGCCTTTGAGTGGAATCGAACCCAGGACCCTTCAGTCCACAGGCTGAAGCTCTACACGCTGAGCCAAGCCAGTTAGGGCTAAAATGAGACCCTTTTACTACTAAATGTGGCTAACACTGAGAGTGACACAGACTTGATTCATGAATAAGAGAAGTTTATCTCCACTTAGTTGAGCTTAAAGTGATGGAGGGAGACAGAAATAATGTGTGGCTCCCCTCCCATGCATCATGCTTGTGCAACATCAGTTACATAAGCAGGGAGCGGCAGTGCTGCCCACAGCTTCCGGAGAGAAGCCCTGCACTGATTCAGTCAGCTGCACCTTCCGCCCGGCCCCAGGGATAAAAATGTCTGTTGGATAAGAATCTGAAACAAGTTCTGACACTTTTGGCTGGCCGAGTGCCAGGTGACTCAGAGCTGTGTAACGTACCTAAGGGAGTCGCAGCATGCCCCTCTGCGCTCCGGGGGAATCTGCCATCCCCCAGTGGTGGCGACTTCTTCCGGGGCCCACGTTGGAAATATGTGTTCGGTCACTGCACTATTGAGCACCTGTCAGGTACTGAAGATGAAAATGCAATGAAACGCAGCCCTAACTTACAACAATACGGTTTGCTCTGTCATCTCCCTTTAGTGCGGAGGAGGAGTGATCCCATCAGAGGTGATGATTAAAGTGAGGCTTGATCAGGAAGTGCTTAAATCAGGTGGATCACAATTTTGATGGAACATTGGTTCACCTGGGATGCTTTAAAAAAACAAACAAAACAAAACATGTTCAGCCCCAGCTAGTTTGGCTCACTGGATAGAGCGTCAGCCTGGGGACTAAGGAGTCCTGGGTTCGATTCCCGTTAAGGGCACATGCCTCCGTTGCAGGCTCGATCTCCAGTAGGGGAGTGTAGGAAGCAGCCAATCAATGATTCTCTCACCACTCATGTGCCTATCCCTCTCTCCTTCTCCCTTCCTCTCTGAAATCAGTAAAAATATCATGTTTCACCCTGGAGAGATTCTGATTTATTGGTCTGGGCTGCTGCCTGGGCATCAGAATATTTTTTAAACATCTCAGATAATTTTCATATGCAGTCAAGGTGGTGAACTATTGTAGATTATTATAACAAAACTAAGTGCCAAGGAACTAAGATGATAACTGTATTAAAATTTTATTTTCCTATAAATAGTCTTAGTAGAAATTTTTATTTTATGAAATGAAAACCAGTAATAAACATTTTAATGTATACATAAGCCTTTTGCATTTTTTTGTATTCCTAAGATATCCAATTGAGTAATAAAAATTACTAGCATATGTTATCCACCTGAGAACATTTTTTTTTCAATTATCATTAGATTTTCATTGTTCACTTTTCTATAAAATCTTTTTGTCAAGTGATCTTGGTTTTAAACTAGTCTATAAAAAAATTTCATATATTAAAATGTTTATTAAAATAATAAGAGACACCTGCTAATAAATAATAAGTAATCTCTTGATTTTTCTTAGCAACTTCATTATCCCTGATTCAATAACAAATACTGTCTTATAAAAATCAAATAATAGGGTGTATGATGCCAGAACATTGAGATTAATTCCTCAAGTCTCTTGCTTCTAGGTGTCTGTTACGGAAATAAAATATGCAAACATTTCAACAAGATTTTACACAGGTTTATGATATGTTTTTGTTTTAAAAACTTGTGTTAGAGCAAAAGGTAAAAATTTATTCAGTAGTAATTTTTGGGCCCATCATTCGTCATCTAACTTATTTTACACTCTGGAGGCAAATGTATAGTGTGAAATAGTATCAACTTCTTAACTCAGGTAATTTAAATAAATTGTTTTGTGTAGACACACACACACACACACACACACACACACACGCATGCATGTGGCAGCCACATGTAGGAGTGATTTTTGCTTCCATCAATGGAATTTAGAAGTGAGGATGGATAGGAAATGAACATAGATTTTTTTCCTTTTTATATCATTATGTACATTGTTTACAACCTATTTTTTAAAGTTTTCTACATCAAATTTTCTTCCTATCTTTTTAAAATATATTTTTTATTGATTTTTTACAGAGAGGAAGGGAGAGGGATAGAGAGCCAGAAACATCGATGAGAGAGAAACATCAATCAGCTGCCTCCTGCACACTCCCCACTGGGGATGTGCCCGCAACCAAGGTACATGCCCTTGACCGGAATCGAACCCGGGACCCTTGAGTCCGCAGGCCGACGCTCTATCCACTGAGCCAAACTGGTTCTGGCGTCTTCCTATCTTTTTAAAAAGTAATTTTTTCCTTTATATTTTTTTGTTCCCCAGCCTTTCCTCTGTTAATCACTCTGTATTCTCAGTTATAATAGGCCTGTACACCCACTTTGTTCACTGATTCATCTCTTAACCCACCATTTGTGATCTGACAATTAATTCTATTGTAGTCAACTGTCACACCACAGAAAATGGCTTTTAAAAGAAAGCTGATTTCTTTATTAACAGATTGAGTAGCTTACCTCATAACCCAACTTTCCTTTTTAAAAAGATTGTATCTTTATTGTTGAGAGTATTACACATGTTCCCCATTTTCCCTCCTTTTGCCCCCTCCACCCTACTCCCACCCCACCCCAGGCCTTCATCACACAAAGCTCTGTCAGTGGGCTATGCATATATGCATATTTGGTTAATCTCTTTCTGCCCGCCCTCCCTTCCCTCCGAGATTTAGTCTGTTCCATACTTCCATGTCTCTGGACCTATTTTGTTCATCAGTTTATCTTGTTCATTAGATTCCACATGTAAGTGAGATCATGTGATATTTAGCTCTCTTTGACTGCTTATTTTACTTAGCATATTAATCTCCTGGTCCCTCCATGCTGTCTCAAAGAGTAAGAGATCCCTCTTTTTCACAGCTGCATTGTATTCCATAGTGTAAATGTTCCACAGCTTTTTTTTTTTTTTTAATCCTCTCATCTACTGATGGGCACTTGGGCTGTTTTCAGATCTTAGCTATTGTAAATAACACTGCTATGAACATAGAGGTGCATATATTCTTTCTGATTGGTGTTTCGGGATGATCAACAGAGCAACTTCTTAGTGGATAATAAGAACCCAAACCGGTGTCTCCGGGCAGTCCCTCTTAACACTGTCCCACCTCCTCCTCTCACCCCACCTCCTCCTCTCAGCCCCTTTCACCAGGTGGCTGGGAACCTGCAATGAACCAAAGTAACAGGTTTAACTATTCAGAGATTGGAGAATCTGCGTCATAAACTGTTCCTCTGCTTTCAACAGTACTTAATTTTTATATTCAGTCCTGTCTTCTATTTTGCCTTCTCCTTTTTGCTCTCATTGTTTTGCTCTTCTATGTATATATTTTTTTCTTTTCCTCTTTCTGTTTCCATTCTTCTCCTGTACTCATCTATGTCCCTGGCCAGGGATCCCTAGGCATTGTTGATTGTCACCAGTACTCTACAGGACAAACCTACTGTCCTCTGAGAGCCACTACCCCAGTCAGTTCTCTCTCGGCTCAGAACAATGGAGGGCTGTGACAATTAAAGAGGTAAGTCCTGAAAGTCACAGGGGTGCCAGCTGGGAGTTATATTCTAGTGAATGTGCCCTGAAGGGCTGCAGTGGATATTCTTTACAGCGGTTTGTAAATAAGTTCCAACAATAATATCCCAAAAAGTTTGGGGCATTGGTTATAAAGGATGGAGCCTCTCAAGGTGACATCTTTGAAACAGACAACACTCCTTTGGATGTGTGTCAGAACAAAAATACTGTATGGAGGATCCCTGTCATTCCCCTTTTTCCGTGTACTGAAAAGAATTCTGATTTGATCAATATGGCTTTCTGCCCTTCCTGCCAGTTGGGAGATAAGGGGAGAGAGGGCAGAGAAACAGAAGCCCAGTAGGTTTTCCTGGGAGTTTGCTAAGATGAAATCCTAACCCCCAAAGGTGATAGCATTGGTAGGTGGGGCCTTTGGAAGATGCTTACGTCATGAAGGAGCCCTCATGGATGGGAGTAGTGCCTAATAAGAGAAACCCACAGAGATCCCTAGCCCCTGCCACCAGGTGAGGACATAGCGAGAAGGCGCCAGCTATGAACCAGGAAGAGGGCCTTCACCAGAAGGCAACCCTGCTGGTGCCTTGACCATGGACTTCCCAGCCTCCAGAGCTGTGAGAAATAAATTTATGTTTGTAAGCCACTCAGTCAGTGATATTTTGTTATAGACTAGGACAGAAATGGACTAAGACAAGAGCTCTCAAAAACCACCTCGCCCCAACCCTCCAACCCTGTTTCAGTGATTCACTAGGTAGGAGGATGCTCTGGACTCAGGATACAGTCTTACTCATGGCTACGACCTATTGCTGTAAAGAGATACAAAGCATAATCAGCAAAGGGAATAGGAACATGGGGTAAAGTCTGGAGGAAACGAGGTACAAACTTCCAAGAGTCCTAAATCACATAGAGGTGCTTAATTCTTCCAGCAGCTTGTGATGTGGGCAACAGAAGCTACCAGGAAAGCACGTTGGAGACCCAGGGCCTGGGTTTACTGGGGGCTGGTCTTGGCACAATCTGCCAAGCAAATACCAAAAACTCCTGACTCCCAAAAGGAAAACAGGTGTTCAGCATAAGCCACATTGTTTTACAAACAGTTTAGGCCCAACGAGCCACGCTTACTTTAGGGAATAGTGGGAACCCTCTCAAAATTTAAGTTCCCAGACACCAGCCAAGAGCGAGCTTGCAATCAAGCCTTTCTGATGATAGCAGTCTCAGGCTTGCTACAACTCCTTTCTGCACACGAGGCATGTTTTTATGCCCACTTTATATGTATATGTGGAAAGGAGGCTTAGAGATGTCAACTAATAGTTACTTAGCAAATAGTGGAATTCGGATAAAAACCCAGCTCTCTGACTCCCAAGCCGGTGCATTAGCCTGTGAATTACAAAATGCTGAAAGTTTATTTTAAAAAATTGAGAGGGACTTTTGTTCCAGCATAATAGGTAGGTAAGAGTTCAGAACACACCACCCCCAAATATGCTGCTAGGCATATCAATTATTTCGAGTTAAAGGTACTTTAAAAACAGCAGATAGCAGAAGGGCACTCTGACCTTCCTTTATTTTCCAAAAGCATAATTTCACAAATTACCATGTGAAAGGTGCCCTCCCTGTGCCAGGAGGAGGAAACATCTTGTCACTAGAGTCGGTGTTGAGGGGGAGAGAAATCTGTACAGACTCTTGGCTTCCTTTAGCCTCTCCTCACGTATTTAATTAGTTAATTAATTTACTTACTTAGAAATTGACATATCATGATGAAGATCCCTCTAGCTTTAGGAAGTAAGAAATGCTTATGTTTTTTATTAGTGAGATTCGCCACAAATGGATTTGATTAACGCACTCATTTATCCTTTGAGTATCTTTACGGGAAAGAGAGTAGGGTTGACTGGAGGCCATTAATGTTGATAAGTTAGAAGCACATATTTCTGTTTTCATAGTTTATTGAAAAATTTTTTCCTTCTTTTTAAAAAAATCAAAAATATGGTTATTTTGCATAAAAATTTATTTATGTTGTCCTAGCCAGTTTGGCTCAGTGAATAGAGCATTGGCCTGCAGACTGAAGGGTCCCAGGTTTGATTACGGCAACCCACATGCCTGGGTTTCGGGCTCAATCCCCAGTAGGGGGCGTGCAGGAGGCAGCCAATCAATGATTCTCTTCATCATTGATGTTTCTATCTCTCCCTCTTCCTTCCTCTCTGAAATCAACAAAAATATATATATTAAAAAGAATACTTTACTTTAAAACATTTATTTATGTTAACATGTAATAAATTCATCATTATTAATGTGATTTAATAAAGAAACCTTTTTAAAATTCTTAGTTTAATTTCTAATACAGTAAAACTTGTATTTTAGCAACTTTTCCATGTATATACCCAATATATAAACACTTAGTTACTTCTTTGAGTCTTACTTTTTTTTCTTTCTTATTAATTTACCTTTATTGTTGAAAGTAGTACAAATGTCCCCCTTTTTTGTCCCATTGACCCACTTCATCCCACTCCTACCTGGATCTTCCTTTTTCTCGTGAGGGTTCCTATGTACATGTAAATAAAATTTGTATGCTTTCTCTTGTTAAATCTGCCTTATGTCAATCCCAGCCAGAAACCCTAAGAGGGGAGAGGAAAAATTTACCTCCCCTACAGTACATTCAGAGAAGTGCTATATGTATTTTTAGAATCATTGCTGTAACCTCTTTTTAACTTAGGCTTGGGCAGCTTAGGAAATGCAAAGTCACATCTAAAGAATGCAGGAAACTTTGTCATGTATGATGAAAAAAAAATACAGAAACCAGCATGGCATCAGTGTGAATCCTTAGAAAATATCTAAAAATTACAAGAGATCGTGGAGCCTTGATTTATCCCAGATCCTGGAGGTAATAGACAAGGTTCACACAGGAGAACAGAGGCAATTCTATGTGTTTCAAGCAGAAAGAAATTAACACAGGAAATTCTTAGTTTGGCACCTACTGTAACTCTCCCCTCTCATGCTCTGGGGCCCCATTGACAACACATCCTTAAGGTGATGCCGTTTCCCATGCTTGGGAGAATAGCTCTAATTTCTCTGATTCTCTCTCTCCAGTTTGGTTTTGCTGCCAATCAAGGACAACCTGTATGAGAAAGCCATCACTTCTACGCAGACATTCCTCCAAGAGAAACGCCAAGGTGACTATAGGTTCTTCCTCTCCCCTCTCATCCCCACCTGTGAATTCTGGTCAGAATGGTATGTATTTTGATGGAGGAAAAAAAAAGAATTCTAGCAGAATTACGAGCAGTATTCCTTCCCCCCACCCCCCAAGTTTTGTCTGCTAAATGTTAGTCTGGAGTCTGGAAAAGAGAATAAAACAAAGGACAAGATGAGACGCACAGAGTGCAGCAACACCTCCTTGTTTTCAAGTCACAGATGAAAATCAACAACAAAACCTGTCTGACAAAAGAGTTCTTGCAGACTCGAAAGGATGCGCTGGATTCACTCCATGCTGCTAACAGCTTCACAAGATGATGCTTCTCTTCTTAGTCACAGTCAACAAAGGAGGGTGCAGGAACCATTTTTTCTAGTCCTGAGCTTCTCTCCTCCTCTTCTTGCTGTCATCTTTTGTTCACTTTTAGGGCCACAATAGTTTAAATCCCCCACAGTTTCTGTGTGTAGGAAATAAAACTCCCCCACATAAAATAAAGTGACACAAAATTGAACAAGGAAAGAAAGTAAAAAATGGTAAGATTCCAATTCGGGGTTGTCTGTGAATTTCATATATTTCTTAACATGTAAAAACTATATGTCAACATTAACTAAATATTTACATAATCCCTGTCTCCTAAGGCCACATTCAGGAGTGGATGGGTGATATTCACAGCAATCTCCAAACCCTTTCTTTAAGCTGCCTCTGTTTCCTCCCAAGGGAATGTTCAAGTCCTAACCCCCAATATCTATGAGTGTGACTTTATCTGAAAAAAGGCTCTTTACAAATGTAATTAATCATTATGAATCTCAAGAGGAGATCACCCTAGATTTAGGGTGGACCCTAAACTCAATGACATGTCCTTACAAGAGACAGAAATGGAGAAGACATGTGAGGAAGAATGTGAAGATGGAGACTGAGATTGACAATGAGACAGAAAAAGCTAGGTAGATAGGAGCGGGACTTTGGGAAGGGAAAGTAAAACCCAACAACCCAACTAGGTGAAGATACTAAAGACACCCCAACTGGGTGGGGAAGGAAGGGTGTGCAAGAGAGAGACATGAACTTTAAAATGTATGGATGTCACTGAGACAGGCGGCATGCAGGTAACCAATCACAAGGCAGAGAGGCAAGCATATATACAAAATCACGCGCTTCCTTCTCTTCTCTCCCAGTGCAGCACACAATGGATACCTGACATTCCTCACAACCCCCGATGCCCACGTGGCTTGTGGCCACATGGGCCTCCACACAAGGACTAATAGACTTTAATGATCTTGGATGCTGAACTACTCATGATTGTAACATGAAAAAGAAGCTCTGGACACTGGGTTACTCCTGAGCCCCAGCTACACCCTTTCCAGGGCTGGCTTTTCTCAATAAACCTGGGTTCCATTCATCGTTTTTTGTCCCCGACTTTATTCTTCCATTTTCGCAAGACAACAAACTGGGACTCACCATCATGGGCCTACAAGCCAGGGAATGCCAAGGATCACTGGCAGCCACCAGAAGCTAGGGGAGGGGTGCAATCGATTCTCATTCAGAACCTCCACTGGAACCAACTCACCCACATCTTGATTTTGGCTTCCTGGCCTCCGAATGCAGGAGAGAACACACTTCTGTTGCTTAAGTCACCCAGTTTGCAATAATTTGTCACAGCAGCCCTAAGGAACTAATATCCTTGCTAATTCTTAGTATTTCTCATTGCTTACTGTCTACACCCAGTGCTGTTCATTATAACAGGGGTGGGCCGGGTTTCTTCTGTAAAGGGCAAAACAGTAAATATGTTAGGCTTTATGAGCCACACGTTCTCTGTCACAACTACTAAGCTGTGCCATTGCCGTGCAAAAGTAGCCGTAGACAATATGTAAATGAATGGACATGACTGCGTGCCAATAATACTTTATTTACAAAAGCAGATAGCGGCCAGATTTGACCCGTGGGCCAGAGTTTGCTGACCCCCTGCACTATGATGCTCTCCCCTGAGATCCTGGTGCCCCATATCTTGGCAGTCCTCCCAGAGGCCTCGCAGCACCCTGAAGCACTAGCAGGTCTTCCGTGAGAAAAGACTTCATATGGCTTCTTTTGATTTTCCAAATTCTCTGATATAGACTTGCTTTTAGTGCCCACTATCACCACTGGTTATTTTACAACACAATTCTGACCCAATTTATTTCCACTTCTTAGTTTTAAAAAATTCCAGTCATGAAATATTGTTTTCCTTTTCTTCTTACATGACCGAGCCATTTTCATGGTCAATTAGCGGTGGAGGCATCTGTGACTGTCGTTTATGTTGACTGGTGGGCGGCTGCAGACTGCTTCAGAGTGTGTGGGTGGCCGCAGACTCCTGGGGGCAGCAGCCTTTCAGCCATACAGCTTACTGAGTGGAGGAGAGAACAAGAGCAGAAGAGGCTGCTTCTTGCACATAACTTTTATTTTGAGATCAAGCACAATAGGAGAGGGGAGGGGAAAGAGACAGAGAGAGAGCACTACTGATTCTTCCAAAACAATAGATGATTATTTGGAGGCAGGGAATAGAAGCTCAGGGAGAAGAAGGCAAACAAACAAATCAGAATCAGTTACTCAGTCTGCATAGGACTGTGGAACTTTACAGCACAAACGTCAAAGTGAGAGAAGAAGCTTTATTTGGACTCAGAAATATTCAAGGTTAAGAATGGAAAGGAAACCAAAACTTTCACAAAAAATCTGAGATAAATGGGCTCTGATATAGACCATTTGTCCTCGCTTCTCTTGTCTACGTTAGCCCCTAGTTAGCTTCTGATGACTGCTATAACAAACTAGAGGCCAGGTGCACAAAATTCGTGCACGAGGGAGGAGGGATCCCTCAGCCCGGCCTACACCCTCTCCAATCCGGGACCCCTTGGGGGATGTCTGACTGCTGGTTTAGGCCCGATCCCTGTGGGCCTAAACCCGTAGTCGGACACCCCCCTCACAATCCGGGACAACTGGCTCCTAATCGCTCACTTGCCTGCCTGCCTGATCACCCCTAACCACTCTGTCTACCTGCCTGATGCCCCTAACTGCTCCCTTGCTGGCCTGATTGCCCCTAATGGCTCTCCCTTGCCAGCCTGATCATCGCCCCTAGCCTCTGGCTCAGCCCCCACCACTGTGGCTTTGTCCAGAAGGACGTCTGGTCTATCCAGTCTATCTGGTCTAATTAGCATATTACTCTTTTATTAGTATAGATTACCACAAACTTGGTGATTTAAAGCCACAGGCATTTATTCTCACAGTTCTGGAGGCCAGAAGTCTGAAATGAATGTCCGGGCTGAGATTAAGGTGTCAGCGGGGCTGTGCTTCCTCAGGAGGCTCTACGAGAGAGTCCACTACTTCCCTCTTTCAGCTCTGGTGGTTGCTTGTGTTCCTTGACTTGTGGCCACATCACTGCAACCTCTGTCTCCTCTTCTAGCTGCCTCCCTCTTCTGTCTGTGTCAAATCTCCCTCTGCCTCCCTCCTAGAAGGATCTACTGATGGCCCCTAAGGCCCATCCAGATAATCCAGGATTATCCCCATCTCAAAATCCTTTTTTTAAAAAATTAATATGTTTTTATTGATTTCAGAGAGGAAGAGAGAGGGAGAGATAGAAACACCAATGCTGAGAATCACTGATTGGCTGTCTTTTGCACACCCCTAATGGGGATTGAGCCCGCAACCTAGGCATGTAACCTTGACAGTAATCGAACCCGGGACCCTTCAGTCCATAGGCCAAAGCTCTATCCACTGAGCCAAACCAGCTAGGGCCCATCTCAAAATTCTTAATCACATTTGCAAGGATCCTCTTTTGCCCATATAAGGTTCCAGGGTCCAGGGATTGGGATATGGATATCCTTTAGGGACCCCTTTCAGCATACTACAGTGCCCAAACTTGACTCCCAACAACACAGAAAAGCATTTCTTTGATTCTTTCAATCACAGACATTTCAGCCTCTCCTCATACACTGGCTCCCAGATCCACATGGTTGGCCTTCTCTTTAATCTGGCTTTGCAATAGAGAGCGATTAAGAAAAAGACTTAAAAAATACAAAAGGTGGATCATGTTTTAAATAGGCAGAAACCCAGGGAAGTTTTCTACAATGAGCATTTTTCTAAGGAAAAAAAAATTCTAAATATGGACACAGGAGAACCTGGACTCTAGGGATGGGACCCATTGTACTGATGCATACCCACCCACTTCCTCTCGATTTAAACATACTTACAAAGTCGCACAAAACCAGGAAGCATTTTAAACAGCTCCTGGGACATTTCCACCTGAATATCCTGCCACATGTACCTCAAATGCATGACTACCAACACAGGACACAATACCTCCCGCTACCAGCATGTTCTTCCATATTCATTGTTACAGCTTGAGAGCAGCTGTGTTAACCTGAGATGGATGAGCTTTGGAACTCAAAGCCCCATGAACTGTATGCAAACCTTTGGATGTACGTGCATTGGTGCCTTTTTCAGGAGAGAATTCCATAATCTCCATCAGATTCTCCATGGAATCTTTAACCTCAAGGGGGAGGTAAAAGTCTGGCTTGGCTTTGCGTGGCACTCAGTCACGGCCGCATAAATATGTGCTGCGTGCCTGTGCATTCTCAGTAGAGAATACCCATTGCTTTGTTTTGCATGCATTTTTGTGTTGTCATAAATTTGCTGGCTAGCTGGTTGGGGATTCTCATTTAGTGAGTCACGATAAAACAAATTCTTCCACCACCCCCTACGTTGGGTTATATGTCCAGGATCAAGTATAAAAGTAAGGCTTTGCCCTGACAGATTTGGCTCAGTGGATAGACCTTCCGCCTGCAGACTGAAGGGTCCGGGGTTCGATTCCAGTCAAGGGCATAAAGGAAAAAAAAAAGTAAGGCTTTGACCTCTTTGAAGAGAAGAAGTTCGCCCTTAAGAACGAGAAAGCGAGGGGCCATAGTGATTGCTTTTTTCGCCTCCAAGGATTATTTTGATATGCTAACCTACACCTAAATGACCTTCACATTCATAAAATGTTTACCTCTGCCTCCTCCAACTTTGCTGAGAGCTTCATTCTTTAGGTCTCAAATTAAACATTCCTTCCCTCAGGGGAGACTTCCCCAGTCAACACCCTGGGAAAAGACCATAGACTCAAGTTGTGAAATATGGGGTCTCGCTGCTTACTGAATATTTATGCAGGAAAGGGAACTGACTACCTGCTGGGAATGAGACTGTAATTTTAGTCTTAACTCTGGGAATAATCCAAGGTTTCCCTGCAACCCCATCCCTTCCTGAAATCGCTCTGGAATCCATAGGGATGGTCGGGCTTGTGCTCAGCAGCAAACAAACGTCAATAGTTATGACACTGGAAAAGATTTAAATGGACATTTGAAAACAAGGAGAGTTACAGTGCTCCTTCGGAAAACCAAGGAAGATGGAGGAGACTATTGAAAACAGCTGTGATGAATGTTCAAGGGAATAAAACATCAGAGACTTTTTTTCGTTGAATTTTTAATTTTTAGAAAATATAACAAAATTCTATTGATTTTTGAGGAGCTTACTTTCCCTTTAGAAAACATTCCTTTTTAAAAAATGTTTTTCATTGATTTAGAGAAGAAGGGAGAGGGGGAGAGAGAAACATCCACTCACTGCCTCCTGCACGCCCCCTACTGTGCCCTGACCAGGATTAGGCAACCTTTCGGTGCATGGGATGATGCTCAACCAAATGAGCCACACTGGCCATGGCTAGAAAATGTTCTTATATCAGTCCATATTTTTTGTTTGTGGCAGTATCACAATTACAATTAAGGAATACATTTATATAAGTTTATATTTAATGACTTTCTTTTGTGTGTTTTTTAAAATAGTTTTACAGATATCTCCCATTTTCACCCCCTCCTCTCAGCCCTTCCCACCCCCTCCCCCCAGGTCTTCACCACCCTATTGCCCGTGTCCATGGGCTATGCATATAACTATATAAGTTCTTTGGTTTATCTCTTCTTTTCCCCCAACCCCACATTGAGGTATGTCAGTCTGTTCCATGCCTCTATGCTTTGGGTCTTATTTTGTTGGTCAATTCATTTTGTTCATTAGATTCCACAAATAAGTGAGATCATGTGACATTTGTCTTTCTCAGTTTGGCTTATTTCACTGAGCATAATATTTTCCAGGTCCATTCACACTGTCCCAAAGAGTAAGAGATCCCTCTTTTTTACTGCTGCATAGTATTCCATAGTGTAAATGTCCCACAGCTTTTTTTTTTAATCCTCACCTGAGGATATTTTCCATTGATTTTTAGAGAGAGTGGAAGAGAGAGGGAAAGACAGAGAGAAATATCAATGTTAGAGCAGCACATTGATTGGTTGCCTCCTGCATGAGCTTGAACCAGGGCCCAGGCTGGGGAGGAGCCTGCAACATACCCTTGACTGGAATCGAGCCAGGGACCCTTTGGTCTGCAGGCCGACGCTCTATCCACTGAGCCAAACTGGCTAGGGCTCCCGCAGCTTTTTTATCCATTCATTTACTGATGGGCACTTGGGCTATTTCCAAATCTTAGCTATTGTAAATAACGCTCTATGAGCAAAGAAGTGCATATATTCTTTCTGATTGGTGTTTTGGGGTTTTTAGGATATATTCCCAGAAGTGGGATTGCTGGGTCAAATGGAAATTCTATTTTAATTTTTTTTTGAGGACACTCCATACTGTTTTCAATAGTGGCTGCACCAGTCTGCATTCCCACCAGCAGTGAACTAGTGTTCCCTTTTCTCCACATCCTCACCAGCACGCTGATCCTGCAAGAGTAGAGGCTGTCTGTCTTGTTCATGCTTAGTAGTGCCATGCACATGGTAGATACCAAAAATATTTAAAGGATAAATGGATGGATTAATTAATTAATATAGAATTATGATTGTTTCTCTTTCCCATTAAGAACCATCTCTTGACTATAGCATTTAATTGTCATATTGGATATGATTCTTGAAATGGGGTTGTTCCCCATGCCTCCCCATAAAGCAGGGTTTCTCAACCTCAGCACAGTTGGCATTTGGGGCAGGATAATTCTTTGTTGTGGGAGGCTGTCTTGTACTTTGTGGGAGGTTTAGCAGCATCTCTGGCCTCCACCTGCTAGATGCCAGTGGACCACACTCCCTAAGTTGAGACAGCCCAAAGTCTCCAGACATTGCCAAATGTTCCGCTGGGGAGCAAAATTGCCACCCCCGCCCCCAGTTGAAAACCACAGCTTAAAGGAAGAAGAGAATCACAAGACGTATTTCTGAATCTGGGACAAGAGTCCCCTGGCAGGATGAAGAAAAAGAAAAGGAAGCCATGGCTGGATGTCCTAAAAATGCTGCATCTGAGGTGATTTTTGCCTGGACTTTTTTTTTTTCTTTTCTAATAAATCTGTAACCAAAAAAAAAAATCTTGTTTTTGTTTACTTTTAAAAAAATTATCTCTTAGTTTCGTACTAAAAACACCTTTTGAAAAAATCCAACTTTATCTCTGTTGAACTAGGAAGTGGAATTTTATTTATTTGTTTGTCTGTTTATTGATTGTAATTCAGCAGGACAGTTACCTGAGGCTGAGACAGATGGGAATGTAAAAAGATCATAGAATTGGGTGAGCGGGGATGTGGCTCCCATTGTCCCTGGTCCGCTCCATGCAGTGTGTTTGGGGAGAGCTCTGACAGCTCCTTCAGACAGAGCAGTGAGGCTGGAGCTGCTGAGAGTCAAGTTCTGTAGAGGGTAGGTGCCAGCAATTGCTTAGGAATCCATCTGAGGCTTTTGTTTTCTCAGTTCTGGGTCTTTCTAAATAAAGCATAAGAGAAATGGGGAGTTTTAAAGGTTGTTGATAACATGGGAATAATTATTTTTGCTTTAAAAATTGTGGCTGTTTTTGCATCCTGAGGGAGCAACACAATTCATCTCTGCAGGAAACCTGTTCATCTGCTGAGGAATGAAGTTGCAAACTCAAGGCAAACTAAAGCTCAAATGTACAAAAACCATGTAACTTTATTGTCCGTATCAGACCTAATCCTCATGAGATTGCCTCCCACTTTGTAGCAGCCAGGCTTACATCCAGTTTGAGGGTGGGGAGAACACGTTAACTTTTCTAATTAACTAGAGGCCAGGTGCACAAAAATTCGTGCACTTAAGGGAGGGGTGTCCTCAGCCCGGCCTGTGCCCTCTTGCAGTCTGGGAGCCCTTGGAGGATGTCTGACTGACAGCTTAGGCCCCCTGATAGTCATTGAGCGTCTGCCCCCTGGTAGTCAGTGTGCGTCACAGCAACTGGTCGTTCCACCGTTTGGTCAATTTGCTATTAGCCTTTTATTATATAGGATGTTATATTTGAAAATATTCTGTGTTGAGTAAATATCTTAGGTGCTTTGTTGAAGACAGGGAGGGAAAGGAGAAATCCAGCTCTCATGGGGAAGTAAACATTTCAGACTGGAAGTCTAGCCACTAATCCTACTTGCTCCCCATCCCACCTTGAATTCACAGCAACGGGGTTTCTTCGCCCACCCCACACAGAGACATCATGTGGCAAGTTCCCCAGCCTCAATCTCATCAACTTCCAGCGGTCCTCTGAGGGCATTTGAGAACTAGCTTCCTTATACCTGGAAGCCTGTAAGGAGTCTGGAGTGCCACCTCAGGTGTGTCTTTGCACATTTCCCCACCCTTACCTGTCCCACTCCAGAACCCTCCCCCAACTACATACACCCCCTCCCCCCATGGCTGTCTCCCTCCAGGGCTCCAGTGAAGGGAAGGACAAAAGCCCCGTTGCTGTCTGCTCTTCTGTTTCTGATGTGGAGACAGCCTCCTTCCTCTGCTTCTTCTACAACCTTGTCTCCCTTCTTTCCATGTCCCCCAGTTCCCATACCCCTTTGTAGCAGGGACTTTTCTTACCCCCAGTTTCTCTCCCTGGAATAATAATTTCATTTTGCCCACTGGACTCTGCTCTCTTGATATGTTAATAATGGCTCAAGGAATTTAGAAATCATTTCCTCTCTTGACAAAGACTGCCTTTTAAGACTACTATTTAGTTTTGGACAGCTCTGATGTCAAAAGCTGGAGATTGAGTTTCCCTTCCTCTTTGCTTTCTTAATGCTGCAATGCCCATCCTCTAAAGGCAAGCAGATAGCTCTTGCAAAGGTTTGTTTTTTTTTTGTTTTTTTTTTTTTCTACAAAAGAAATGTTATTATTTTTTCTATTTACTTTACCTGCACACCCCCTACTGGGGATGTGCCCACAACCAAGTTTTTTTCTACAAAAGAAACGTTATTATTTTTCCTATTCACTTTACCTGCACACCCCCTACTGGGGATGTGCCCGCAACCAAGGTACATGCCCTTGACCGGAATCGAACCTGGGACCCTTCAGTCCGCAGGCCGACGCTCTATCCACTGAGCCAAACTGGTTACGGCATTCACTTTAATTCTTAACAGATGAATGGCTTTTGCAGGCAGCAAAAGTGCCTCACATGCAACTGTATGCAGCTTTAAGCCCTCTGGAAGCAGACTGGGTCTGACATTATTTCATTCATCACCATATGTTGGGGGAAAGTCAAAATTCAGGCTAGATTCTGAAGAACTGACAGGTAGCCTTATTCAAATTCATAAGAGCTTACTTACACACACAGGCAAAGCAGTTGCTCCCAGAGGTGGCCAGGAAAAATCCACACCCCTCCCAGGGCAGGATACTTTTTTATAGGGGGTTAATAGTAAACACCATATAGTGGGTAGTCAAATAGGCCACCAGAAAGAACAACGCAATTAACAGGTAACGTCAGGCAGTTGTTCATACTCTATCCATTCATCAACCTCCTATCTGGGGCCTGACGTTCATCTTTGGGCAGTATTCTCATTTTCTGGATAATCAGCCAGGCCTGAGGCTACAGAGAGTTAAACGGGGTCCAACATTTCCCAGATGCCTTTGCTGCTGGAACCATGTCGCATCTAACGTGAGTTCCCCTACAGCATATACACATCACCTAGCTCCAGGCCCTGTATAGAGTGGGTGCTCAATACCATGTATAGAAATTTATGATAGGTAAAAATGGAAATTATTATATTAATAAGAAAAAGCACAAAATCAATTTGTGTTATTTCCATTTCACATGTTAATGGGCCTTTTGGGTGTGAAAGGCAAGGCCCAGAGCCAGTGCTGTGAGATGGGGAGGTGGAGATAAGGTTCCGCACGATAAAGTCAAAGTGCTTCTCCATGGGGTAAGGAGATTGTCTCATGTACAATGACGTCCTCATCTGGTTAGATATACAGAGTGGAATCTGTGTAAGGAAGGAAGCGGGGAGAAGGAAACCTGGGACAGGACGGTCCTCAGTAACCTGGCAGGAGAGCGGGTCTGAGGGGAGGGGTGGCTGCCAGCATCGCCTCCCTGTGGAAGTAGAAGCTGAACAGTGTAGGAACACATGTCTGATGTCTAATTTCCACCCATTTGCTCCCCGTGGTCACCCTTGTGGTAGCACTCCCTTGGAGAATGAAGGTAGGGCCTGTTTGGAGAAGAAGTAGAACAGAAAGAAATGGAGCTTCAGCAATATAATGACCAGAAGCAACTGAGAAAAATCTGGAAGTGGGAGTTTGGGATGAGAGCTGACAAGCTACAATATGGACAGGTATCTTCTCTGTTACCACTCAAAGTTGGGTTTTTCCAGGTGCAATTGAATTTTCTGATGTTAAAGATGAGTGTGGTAGATTTAAAGTGGCCACCAACAAATAGTGCTTGTTTCCCACCATCTAGAATTTGGCCTGGCCTGGGCTCCTTTAATGAAGACAAGGTGGTGGTGGTGATGCTGTGCCAGTCCTGGAACCGAGGCTTGAGAAGTCTGGTGGCGCATGTTTTTCAGAACCCTGTGTCACCTTGTAGCTACTACAGAGGAGGAAAAATTCTTCTGTCCTCCCAGGTTCTCCTTACCCTAGGAGGAAGCACCTTGACTGACAAAGACAAATTAACAAGAGAAAAACAAACAGCAGTTTATTAGCATGTGTATCATGCAAATACATGGGAGCACTTAGCAATGAGTAAATCAAAGAGATAGTTAGAACTTGGGCTTAGATAGCATCTTAGCAAGGGACCAATACATTTTTAGAAAAGTGATTAAGACAAAGGAAAAGGACTTTGAGTTTCTGTGGGAAGGTAAAAATATGGAAAATTCATGGTAAATAAAGGCTAGTTTTTAGCAAGGTTGGCTATGTACATTCCTCTGATGCAGGCTATGGGCTAAGTGTATAAAGTTGTCCTTGGTGATTAACTTCTGTCCTTC
>NW_005371324.1:4421915-4424678 GCF_000412655.1 Myotis brandtii
GGGAGAGGAGGATATTTCATGTCCTGGTTTTAGGCAAATATGAGCAGGAAAGAGAGCATTCTTATAACTGCTTCTTCTTATTGCATTCAGCTCAAAATAATCCTTGTGCTAGCACAACATATTATGGGGTGGCATATCTGCTACCCTTTACTATGCTCTGGAAAGATCACATAGAAAACCACATGGAGAGTTGAGATGGAATGTGAGAGGCCCTGAGATAACACGGAGAAAGAGAGAGACCCAGCCAAGCCCAGGCTTCCAGCCATCCTGGCCAAGGTGCCAGGCATGTGAGAGAGTCACTGGATATTACAGTCCCGGCCACCATCTGATCGCACTTGGATGAGAGACCTCAAAGAGACCTGCAAAAGAACCTCCTCTCTGAGCCTAGTTAACTCGCAGAAGCATGGGATAGTGGTGCTGTAAGCCACTCATTTGGAGGTTATTTGTTATGCAGCAATTGAAAGGTGGGACAGTGGGAAAGGGCCAAGGTTAGTTTTTATTTTATTATTATGGAGACAAGCAAAGAGAGCATAGAGGATTGTGCACCAGATCTTACATGCCTCCATCCAGAAATGACAGGTGAAATTTCCATTCATGTTTCTTTTTTTTTTTTTTTTTTTTTTTTTTTTTAATTTATTGTATCTGTATGGCAGAATACTGTATAACTGTACTATACAGAGATCATACCTTTATCCATTGTTTCATATATAAACTATCTTCTCCCAATTCCACATTCAGAGACATCAGATTGGTAGTTTGAAATCAGTGATGGTGGGAGTACTTATCTCACAGAAATCAGCAAATGCTACAAAGGCAAAGGCCTTGATTTGTTGTTTTGTTGATTGTCTAGACTTAAGTGATAGTGAAAAATGTTTGAAATGTAGATTAAACTTCCAAATGTGTAGTACCTGTAGTACCATTATAAATAGTACCAAAAACATGAGGAAGTATTCTTTCATTATTTTAAAACTATCAGATATGATTTCGCTAAGAAGTAACTCACACAGTTGACAAACAAGTTAAGTTCTAACATAGGCCTTCTTTGTTTTACTTAAGTTTAAATCAGAAGATTACAAACTATTCCTGGCCAGCCTGATTTAATAAATAAAATTTTATTGGAACACAGCTATGCCTATTTGTTTATATATTGTTTATGGCTGTTTTGTCATACCAGCAGGCTATCCAAAAAAGCTATCCGAGATTGCTAGGGTAGTATGAAAAGGACTCAGAAGCCAACTTAAAGAAGGTCTCACTAACTGCTATTCTGGTGAATGTTTCACAATTGCTTCTCAAAAAAAGAACAAAAAAAGAACAAATGCATGTATGTGCATTTACAGTTTATTATAAATCTAACAAAAATGTGTAGTACATAATTTACAGATAATAATAATAAGCAATGCTCTCTGTTGTAAATTCCATATAGCCAACTGATTTTCACAGAATGCTCTTGTTCTCTTGTTGATTTTTGCTAAACTTTCACATTAATGACCAAACTACAGTTACAATGGCATACTATTCTAACATGAATGATGGTTGATATTTTTCCTTATGTTAAAGACAAAAGTGAAACAACAAATAATGTATGCTGAAACTTCATCCATTTATTAATATGAGTGAGTTCTGAGTTGGATACTGGTTTTTTGAGTACTAAAAGAATATTTTCTCTTTTTGTGTATGTGCAATTTACAACGGAATGGCTATAGACAGAGCACACTTTTAAATTAAATCTGCATTTTCAAAATTTTCTCCATCATTTTCTTAAGTCAAGGCAAGGCAACATTTGCCCATTTCCATGCTATATATACTCTCCCCATGGCCAATTTCAAGCACCAATGCAATGTCACTGAATACAGTGTTGGGAAAAGAACTGGTGACTTACACTATTATACAGATACAATAGATGTAAATTGTTGGGGGTCCAACCCCAGCAGGTCCAGGGGTCCCCAAAGGTGTGGACGGAGTCGGCGAAGAATGAAGGACATGGAGGCTGCGTTCAGTTGATCAGCATAGCAAAGTTCTTTTGCCAAGTTCTGTCTAGGATCTCCAGCCAGGTTCTGTGTCCATGTTCTCTTGCTAGGTTCTCCATCCAGCTTCTCCAGGTTCTCCAGCCAGGTTCGGTCTCTAGGTTCTGTGTGTAGGTTCTGTCCCTAGGTTCTGTCTCTAGGTTCTTTAGCCAGGTCCTGTCTCTAGGTTCTGTGTCTAGGTTCTGTGTGTCCATTCATGTTTCATTAGGCAAAGCAAGTCACATAGTCATGCCTAAGTTCAAGGAAGTTGTGTCCAGGAAGGGAAGGTCATGAGTGATGTCTACCACTCCACCTTAATAGCTAGGGAGACTGGGGAAGCAGAGCAGGTTCATAATGATTTGTTGTGCCCAATCATGATTCACTACCTTGGGCTGGACACAGTGCAGTTCTGAATACAACTAGGATTCTGTTATCAGGGGCGAAGGCAGGAATAGATACTGGGTTTGCCCCAAGTTGGTTAACCTGTAGCCTCACACACACACCCCTCCCTCTCCACCCACCCCCCATCCCCGCCCCTGACCTGGCCTCACCCACTAAACTCAAGCTCTCTCTGCCTCTCTCTTTCAATCCATATATTTAGAATTTAAGTTTAGATGAGTCTGGAAAGAGAGAGAGAGGAGAAGAGGAAAGAGAAAGAAGAGGAATGGAGAAAAAATGTGGCAGCCATGTGCTGGGTGTGAAATAAACCAGAGAGCTTGAGTGCTACTGACTCTGATTTCAGAACCACCTGGGGGGGGGG
>NW_005371324.1:4424718-4429973 GCF_000412655.1 Myotis brandtii
GGGGAGGAGGGGTGATGTTTGCACAAAACTGTCAAACAGAAAGACAAAAGAAAAAGGAATGTTTCAAAGAGGTGTGAAATGTGTGGCGGTCTGGGTAGTCTGATTGAAAGAGGAAAAAAATGCTCATGTCAAGTTGTGCTTTGGGAAACTCCTGGAGGAATGCACCGGAACATTCTGATCCAAGGTTCTTGCCTTGAATGCTCCTCTCTCTGGCCAGGGCTCTAATGGAGGCAACTACTTTGTTTTTACTCCCCTTTTTTTCTGATGTTCTCAACTCAGCTCATAGGTTCTTTCATATCAGTCAAAATTAAATTCAAAATTACAACTCCCTTTGTCACTTTCTACATTACGTGGAAGATAAAATTCTAGGAAAATGTTTAACCATTTTCAAAGACTATATTTTCCTCAAAAGAACTTTATTTACCTAATTTTAATTGCTAGAAAATCAAGAGTTGAATTTATCCAAGGTCACACAACACATCTAAAGCTAGATCTGTTCACCTTGATGGTCCATTAGGTTAACCACCAGGATACTCTGACTTTCAAGGATTTATTTAATGCATTGTCCTTAATTGGACAGAGGATAATCTTCTAGAGAGCTTGGCCAGCATTTGCTGTCTGATTCAGGAACACAACAGCTATTTCCTACTTTTGATGGAACTGTCTTTAGTATCCTCCCACAACTATATCACTTTTGCTTTTCTCCACTTTTATCCTCCTCCAAATGCTCTCACCTAACAGTGATGGGTTTTCACATATGTAGATATGTTCTTGACCTGCAGCATTAATCTCTCTCCCTTCCATCCTAGCCTGTTTCTTTGGACCAATTATGCCCATTCATGGCCAAGTCTGCTTATGATGATTCTACCTTCTTAACTTTATGATATTTATTAATTATATTTCCTTCTTTATATTGAAGCCTCAAGTTCACTTAGTTTTTGCCCCTGTTCTGTTATGTCTCCCACTACAGTCCCTTCAAATAAATTAGATTACCCACCAAGCCTGCCTTGGACTTGAGTAAAACCTTGATGGAATTCATTCTCACTTCTCCCTGATTGTCAAATACATTGCTCACATATTTCCTGGGATCTTGGGCCCTGAACCTAGTGCTTGTTTTTCACTTAGTCCTATTGGTTGGTGACTTAGAGTTGCTCTCTCAACTTTATCTACTTCTATACTAATGAATGCTTTATTGAAGCATCTGATGACAATGAGAACTAGTTATGGGTCTACCATGTGTCTGCTTGGTAGTAGTGTACATGTATTACTATATTTACTCCTGTAAGGGAGGGAAAATAATTTTTTCTCTACCCTGCTAAGTTCTCTGCTTGGAATTCTGTAACAAAAAGACAAATTCATAAAATAAAACAAACAGAAGTTTATCAACATGCATACCTCATGTATGTATGAGAGATACCGAAGAAAAAATTAATAACTTTCAGAGATGGTTTAGAACTCAGGCTTAAATACCATCTTCAGCTAAAGTAAAAAAAGAGAAGATGTGAAGGAGGCTAGTTATGGGAGGTGACCAGGAAAAGTATGATAAACAATGTAAGGTTTTTCTATATGGATTTAAGTTGGTGCCTTCTCCATTGATGGGTGTCTTATGATTTAGTCATCCTTCTCTTCCTTACAAAGAAGAGACACCCTTGCAAATGAAGATTTCCTTACAAAAGGGTAACTTCTGTTTAGAGCTTCTCCTGTGTCTGCTATTTCTCAAAATAATCTTCATGTCAAAGAGCCATATTTTGGGGTGGCATATTCTGCCACCCTTCATTGCACAAGATAATCCTGCTATGTATTGTTATTTCCTTTATTTTCCAGGAAGAAGAAACAAAAACAGTATGATTGCTATGAAACATTCTTTACAGTTTAATTAAAGCTCTTATCTGGATACCTGGCACTTTGCTGGTTCCTTTCCCATTCTTATTTCATTTGCTCTTCAGAACATTCCTACAAACTATTTAGACATTTTCATCTCTACTTATTTAGAGGATGCAAGGCTCAAGGAGGTTAGGTGACTTATGAAGGTTAGGTGAGTAGTTTTAGACTCAGGCCTCCTCTCTGGTCACGCTGGCCTGCTTGCTGGACCCACTACACTGTAGGACTTTAGTCCTAGCTGTTCCCTCTGCCTGAACATTCTTCCCCCATATCTACACTCTCCCTTCATCACCTCCTCCACATATTTTTTCAAATGTCACCTTCTTAGAGAGGCATTCCCTAACCCTTCTATTAAAATTGAACTCCAACACTCTGCTATCCCTCACTTTCCCCACTTTATATTTCTCCAAAGTATTCTATCACTCTCTGACACACAACACATTTTAGTTACTAGAATGCAAGTTCCAAGATGGTAAGACTTTTTGTCAGTTTTGTTCACTAGTATGTGTACATTCTTTTTTCTTTTTTTCTCTTTTTTTGTATATTACTAGAGGCCCGGTGCACAAAATTTGTGCACGAGGGTGGGGGTGTCCCTCAGCCTGGCCTGCACCCTCTCCAATCTGGGACCCCTCGGGGGATGTCTGACTGCTGGTTTAGGCCCGATCCCTGCGGCAGTCGGACATCCCACTCACATACTGGAACTGCTGGCTCCTAACTGCTCGCCTGCCTGCCTGCCTGATTGCCCCTAACCGCTTCTGCCTGCCAGCCTGATCACCCCCTAACTGCTTCCCTGACAGCCTGATTGATGCCTAACTGCTCCCCTGCCGGCCCAATTGCCCCCAACTGCCCTCCCCTGCCAGCCCAATTGCCCCCAACTGCCTTCCCCTGCCAGCTCGATTGTCCCCAACTGCCCTCCCCTGCAGACCTGATCACCCACAACTGCCCTCCCCTGCTGGCCATCTTGTGGCAGCCATCTTGTGATGATGTGAGGGCACCTTGCAAGGGTGCAAGGATCATCTAGGCCAGTGGTCGGCAAACTCATTAGTCAACAGAGACAAATATCAACAGTACTTCTTCAAAATAGACTCGCCCAGGCCGAAAACTGACTTCTACACATGAGCCATGAAGTTTCAATCACACTGTACGTGCGCCCGCACGTGGTTTTTTGTGGAAGAGTCACACTCAAGGGACCAAAAAGCCGCATGTGGCTCACGAGCTGCAGTTTGCCGACCACGGATCTAGGCTTTTATTACTATAGATTATTGATTTCAGAGAGGAAGGGAGAGGGAGAAAGAGAAACATCAATGATGAGATAGAATCATTGATCGGCTGCCTCCTGTACACCCCCTACTAGGAATTGAGCCTGCAACCCAGGCATGTGCCCTTGACCAGAATGGAACCTAGGACCCTTCCGTCCACAGGCTGACACTCTAGCCACTAAGCCAAATCAGCTAGGGAAGTATGTGTACATTCTTGACAAATATTTGTTGAACAAAAGGATGGCTAAATTAATATCTGTCTAATTCGAAAGCCCATTCCCTTTTCACCACAATATTCTCAGAAGATATGATGAACCCAAAGTATCTGAGTATGTTGCGGTGAAAGGGAATGGGCTACTTTATAATGCTAAAGAATTTAGATTCAGTATTATGTAGGAAGGACAATAAAAAACAAGTCCAACATCTCCTGAGCTCGGACACTGTGCTGCCAGCAGTTCTTGCCTTTATCAAAGAACATTTATTATGTGCCTTCTTGGATGTGATATTCTGCTATGTACCATGCAGAAAAATAAAATAAAAATGGTTATCTCTGGTTCCATTTCCCCTCAAATTGGCTGCTCACTGGGAGAGCCAGCCCTGGCGCAGATGAACAAATGGAGTACACACTGCACATACAACAAAGAGCTGAATCAATCAATGGGAACTGTGGAAGTCATCTAAAATAAAACTTTTCCATCAAAATCTTTCTCAACGGGATATTGTAAGGAAGCAATTTATCTCATATACAGTCAGCTCCTTGCAAAAAATTCATGGTTTTGTTCCTGGATACAAACACTTGACTGATGAAGCTACAATCACCATAAGGCTAGAAGAAGAACTTGTGGCATCCCCAATCCTTGGGGGAAAAAAAAATCTTTCCTGGTGCCATGCAGATCATGGGCCTGATGTCACCTCTATTTTAAAAACTAATTTCCTACTGACATGTGATGCCACTACAAGCCGCTGGTAATTGGGGCAATTGTCATCATTTAGCATTCTTTAAGTACCCCAATGAAGCATAGAAGAAGAAATTTTTAACTGCGTCCATTCCGTTTATCACTTTTCTCTTTCATGCATATACTCTAAGTGTTTATATAACAAGAACATCTTACAGAAACCTTAAAAATTTAAACACATTAAAGTAACATGGAGCCAGTTTGATTGCCAGCAACAAATCCAGCCACCACCAACATGGCTTTAGAGCCTTTTAGCTCCACACCAGTCAGTGCTAGGTGGCCATTTATATAAAGAGTTAAAGTATGCCAATTAGCATCTTAAATGCACAATTCCAAAATGAGTTGTGCTCGATTTTAAGCTCCTTTAGAGCAAGCATAATATTTTCCTTATTTTTGTGTCCCACAAATACCTATTTCAATGTTCAGTAAACAGATCCTCTCCCTCCAAAAGACTGTAGAATTCATTGGGAAAGGGGATTCTCTCTCTTATGTTAAACAGTTTACCCAGTATCTAACATACATTTGCCACAAAATAAAACTTAATACATATTTAGAAATTAATAAAAGATAACATTGAATTGAAAGAATACTGAACTGTGAAAAATTAAATTTAACTCAACTTTTGAGTTCTTGTGATTTATCAGTAAAATAAACCATAAACAAAATACTATTGATTCAAATGTTTTATTAAAAAGGTACTGATAGATCTAAACATAAAATTCTGAATAGGCTTTTCTGAGGAGGAGGATTTGAGAAAATGATTTAAGGATTCTGGGCTTTATTTTCCTACTCCATCCTGATGAATTTGAGCCAGGGAAGAAATGCAGGCTCGTTCTAGCAATAAGATTGGTATATTTCCATAATAAAGAGTGATTTTTGAAATGTTAATGAAGCCTGTTCCAAAGTTAATCTTAAAAGCCTCAAAGAAATTCAGTAAAATTGTCTGTTACAGAAAATTTACCAAAGTAACTGCCTTAAAATAATAATTTAGATTTGAATCTCAAGAATTATTGAACTATATCAATTATAAAACTCTAAGTAGCCCAGGTAAAAGACGGCTATGCCCTTTAATTAAGGCTGGCTTCCCAAAGCAATTTCTAATGGAGGAAGGGCTAGCCTCCCTTCCCCCAACAGAACAAGCAGGTAGGCAAAAATTTCC
>NW_005371324.1:4432386-4435175 GCF_000412655.1 Myotis brandtii
GGGTGTCCCTCAGCCTGGCCTGCACCCTCTCCAATCTGGGACCCCTCGGGGGATGTCTGACTGCTGGTTTAGGCCCGATCCCTGCGGCAGTCGGACATCCCACTCACATACTGGAACTGCTGGCTCCTAACTGCTCGCCTGCCTGCCTGCCTGATTGCCCCTAACCGCTTCTGCCTGCCAGCCTGATCACCCCCTAACTGCTTCCCTGACAGCCTGATTGATGCCTAACTGCTCCCCTGCCGGCCCAATTGCCCCCAACTGCCCTCCCCTGCCAGCCCAATTGCCCCCAACTGCCTTCCCCTGCCAGCTCGATTGTCCCCAACTGCCCTCCCCTGCAGACCTGATCACCCACAACTGCCCTCCCCTGCTGGCCATCTTGTGGCAGCCATCTTGTGATGATGTGAGGGCACCTTGCAAGGGTGCAAGGATCATCTAGGCCAGTGGTCGGCAAACTCATTAGTCAACAGAGACAAATATCAACAGTACTTCTTCAAAATAGACTCGCCCAGGCCGAAAACTGACTTCTACACATGAGCCATGAAGTTTCAATCACACTGTACGTGCGCCCGCACGTGGTTTTTTGTGGAAGAGTCACACTCAAGGGACCAAAAAGCCGCATGTGGCTCACGAGCTGCAGTTTGCCGACCACGGATCTAGGCTTTTATTACTATAGATTATTGATTTCAGAGAGGAAGGGAGAGGGAGAAAGAGAAACATCAATGATGAGATAGAATCATTGATCGGCTGCCTCCTGTACACCCCCTACTAGGAATTGAGCCTGCAACCCAGGCATGTGCCCTTGACCAGAATGGAACCTAGGACCCTTCCGTCCACAGGCTGACACTCTAGCCACTAAGCCAAATCAGCTAGGGAAGTATGTGTACATTCTTGACAAATATTTGTTGAACAAAAGGATGGCTAAATTAATATCTGTCTAATTCGAAAGCCCATTCCCTTTTCACCACAATATTCTCAGAAGATATGATGAACCCAAAGTATCTGAGTATGTTGCGGTGAAAGGGAATGGGCTACTTTATAATGCTAAAGAATTTAGATTCAGTATTATGTAGGAAGGACAATAAAAAACAAGTCCAACATCTCCTGAGCTCGGACACTGTGCTGCCAGCAGTTCTTGCCTTTATCAAAGAACATTTATTATGTGCCTTCTTGGATGTGATATTCTGCTATGTACCGTGCAGAAAAATAAAATAAAAATGGTTATCTCTGGTTCCATTTCCCCTCAAATTGGCTGCTCACTGGGAGAGCCAGCCCTGGCGCAGATGAACAAATGGAGTACACACTGCACATACAACAAAGAGCTGAATCAATCAATGGGAACTGTGGAAGTCATCTAAAATAAAACTTTTCCATCAAAATCTTTCTCAACGGGATATTGTAAGGAAGCAATTTATCTCATATACAGTCAGCTCCTTGCAAAAAATTCATGGTTTTGTTCCTGGATACAAACACTTGACTGATGAAGCTACAATCACCATAAGGCTAGAAGAAGAACTTGTGGCATCCCCAATCCTTGGGGGAAAAAAAAATCTTTCCTGGTGCCATGCAGATCATGGGCCTGATGTCACCTCTATTTTAAAAACTAATTTCCTACTGACATGTGATGCCACTACAAGCTGCTGGTAATTGGGGCAATTGTCATCATTTAGCATTCTTTAAGTACCCCAATGAAGCATAGAAGTAGAAATTTTTAACTGCGTCCATTCCGTTTATCACTTTTCTCTTTCATGCATATACTCTAAGTGTTTATATAACAAGAACATCTTACAGAAACATTAAAAATTTAAACACATTAAAGTAACATGGAGCCAGTTTGATTGCCAGCAACAAATCCAGCCACCACCAACATGGCTTTAGAGCCTTTTAGCTCCACACCAGTCAGTGCTAGGTGGCCATTTATATAAAGAGTTAAAGTATGCCAATTAGCATCTTAAATGCACAATTCCAAAATGAGTTGTGCTCGATTTTAAGCTCCTTTAGAGCAAGCATAATATTTTCCTTATTTTTGTGTCCCACAAATACCTATTTCAATGTTCAGTAAACAGATCCTCTCCCTCCAAAAGACTGTAGAATTCATTGGGAAAGGGGATTCTCTCTCTTATGTTAAACAGTTTACCCAGTATCTAACATACATTTGCCACAAAATAAAACTTAATACATATTTAGAAATTAATAAAAGATAACATTGAATTGAAAGAATACTGAACTGTGAAAAATTAAATTTAACTCAACTTTTGAGTTCTTGTGATTTATCAGTAAAATAAACCATAAACAAAATACTATTGATTCAAATGTTTTATTAAAAAGGTACTGATAGATCTAAACATAAAATTCTGAATAGGCTTTTCTGAGGAGGAGGATTTGAGAAAATGATTTAAGGATTCTGGGCTTTATTTTCCTACTCCATCCTGATGAATTTGAGCCAGGGAAGAAATGCAGGCTCGTTCTAGCAATAAGATTGGTATATTTCCATAATAAAGAGTGATTTTTGAAATGTTAATGAAGCCTGTTCCAAAGTTAATCTTAAAAGCCTCAAAGAAATTCAGTAAAATTGTCTGTTACAGAAAATTTACCAAAGTAACTGCCTTAAAATAATAATTTAGATTTGAATCTCAAGAATTATTGAACTATATCAATTATAAAACTCTAAGTAGCCCAGGTAAAAGACGGCTATGCCCTTTAATTAAGGCTGGCTTCCCAAAGCAATTTCTAATGGAGGAAGGGCTAGCCTCCCTTCCCCCAACAGAACAAGCAGGTAGGCAAAAATTTCC
>NW_005371324.1:4445223-4455710 GCF_000412655.1 Myotis brandtii
TTTTGTTCCCATTTTTCCTACATTAGGTATATTGACCTTCCTGCATATGTGGTTATGATTTTCATTAAATTGGCAACATTTTCATATATTATTTCCTTACATATTTTTTTTCTGATTGCTCCCCATATCCCCCCCGACTCCTCCCCGCCCCCAACACACACACACACTACAGGGAATCCAATTACATCCTATATAATAAAAGCCTAATATGCTAAGTGTCAGGATGACTGGTTGGCTGTTCAAACAATCAAAGTGTAATATGCTAATGATGTTAAGGCCATTCAACTGATTGCTATGACATACACTGACCACCAGGGGGCAGAGAGTCAACCAGTCATTATGATGTGCACTGACCACCAGGGGGAAGATGCTCTGACCAGTAGGATAGCTTGCTGCTGGGGTCCTGACAATCAGGACTGAGCAAGAGTGGCTAGAGACACACCCTGGAGACCTCCTGCAGTCCCTCCCCAGCTGGCCAACCTCACACATCTCTCCCTGGCCTCAATAGTGCACTGGTGGTGTCCCTGGGCCTGGCCTGCACCATCTCGCAATCTGGGACTCCTCGGGGGATGTTGGAGAGCCAGTTTCAGCCAGATACCACAGGGGTAGTGCCGCCCAGCCAGAAGCCAGGCTCACGGCTGGTGAGTGCAGCGGTGGTGGCAGGAGCCTCTCCTGCCTCCGTAGCAGCACTGAAAATGTCCAACAGACGGCTTAGGGAATGGGCCTAAGCCATCAGTCAGACATCCCCCTAGGGCTCCCAGACTTCGAGAGGGCACAGGCTGGGAGGACTGAGGGACCTCCCCCACCCCCCGCAGCCCCCGACCCTCAGCACACGAATTTCATGCACTGGGCCTCTAGTATATACTTATAGTAGGCCATTTGACATTGTCCCACAACTAACTGAGGCTCTTTTCATTGTTTTCCTATCTTTTTTCTCCATGTGTTTTATTTGGGATAGTTTCTATTGCTGTATTCTTCCTCCTCCTGAGGCACATGATCAATGTCGATTTCACCATTCCTGGAAAACAGGAATTTGTTTGGCAACATACACTTCATAAGAAAGACACAAATTAGGACTAGCATTTCAGTAGCCATCTGGTTTTGAAACTCAGCTTCACTCAAACCACAATTTTTTTTTCAAGCTACATATTGCTTGTGGTAGTGGTTTTATTATGATTTCCATTTCTCCCATTTCAAGATTACACCTTGCCTTTGCCAAAAATCCCTTCTTTCATGGCCGTCCAATTGCCGAGTTACTTATCCACTGTCATGCTTTCTTATTTGAATTGACTGATTGCTGTAATAGAAACACATAGCAGTGCTTGTTTCTTTTTCAATATTTCTTCAATTCATACATTTGCTCTTTGTTTTATGACAAAATGACCTTTGAAAAATTTTGAAGACTGTTTTTTATGTTTGTTGCAAACAATTCTCTCATGATTTTACAAAAGAAATAAAGGCGGTGTAAAAAATGTCAGTTACGACACACTAGAGCAAGAGAAAGCAGTTGCTTGGTGTTGTCTAGACAAGATATATCAACTTTCACATCATCAATAATTTACTGAAGGTGATTACATTCCCTTTTTTTACTAGTGAAAAGGGAAATTAGAAATGTCGCATAAAATATACAGTATTGTACTTGGGCAGACCTTTGAGAGCAAAAGGTCTCTTACAATCTCATTATAATGAAACTAATAACAGGTTTTGCATATATTAGTTATGATCTTGAACTTATGTGGTGAATTGTACCCCAAACACATGTAAATAATTCGACCTCGTAACAGTTATCTTTTTTGGCATAACAACCACTTGTAAAGTTAGTAGCTTAAAACAACCACCATTTATTAAGCTGGTCTTGGCTGGGCTCACTCAGGAATATGTAGTCATCTGCCAGGTTGGCTAAGTGCTCTGCTTCTGGGGGTGGGCTTGTCTGGATTACCTCATCTTTTGTCTGGGACAGCTCTTCTCTGCTCGACATGGTCCTGTGACCTTGAGCAAATTACCTAATCTCTCTGATCCTTTCTGCTGGATCATTCTCATCACCGTACAAATATGCTGTTCTTTCCCTCACACCCCAAAGTACACTTTTATCTCCAGCTATCTCTGCTCATTTTAGTAGCAAAACTCTTTTTAAAAGGTGTCTATACTCACTGTCCTCAATTCTGTTTTTGCATTCTTGCTAAAATCCACTCCAAAGGGATTTAGCCCACACCCCTCTGCCCAAACTGCTCTTGTCAAAGTCACTGATAATCCGTACAGTGCACAGTCTAATGATCCATTCCCAATCCTCATTTTATCTGAACTGTCAGCAGCATTTGGCACGTGCCATCAGCACCTTCTCTTTGCAGTTCTCCCTTCACTTGCCTGCAGGCAGCACACCCACCTGGTTGTTTCCTTACTCCACTAGCTTCTCCTGCCAGGCCTCCGATGCTGGCTCCTTCTTATCTTCCTGATACCTTAATGTCAGAGTTTCTCCAAGCTAAGTTCCTGAATTTTCCCCTTCCCTTTCTTTTCCTTCTTTTTTAAAAAAAATAATTTTATTGATTTCAGAGAGGAAGGGAGAGGGAGGGAGATAGAAACATCAATGATGAGAGAGAATCATTGATGGTCTGCCTCCTGCACGCCCCCTACTGGGGATCGAGGCCACAACCCAGGCATGTACCCTTGACCTGAATGGAACCAGGGACCCTTCAGTCTACAGGCCGACACTCTATCCACTGAGCCAAATAGGCTAAGGCTCTTTCCCTTCTTTTTTTCTTTTTTTAATATATTTTATTGATTTTTTACAGAGAGGAAGGGAGAGGGATAGAGAGTTAGAAACATCAATGAGAAAGAAACATCGATCAGCTGCCTCCTGCACACTCCCCACTGGGGATGTGCCTGCAACCAAGGTACATGACCTTGACCAGAATCGAACCTGGGACCCTTGAGTCCGCAGGCCGATGCTCTATCCACTGAGCCAAACTGGTTAGGGCCTCTTTCCCTTCTTGATGAGGCTTTCTGTATCCATCATCTTTACTTTAAATTGCACATTCACACATGCACACAGACAGAATCCTTTCCTTCTTTAATGCCTTACTTTTTTTCCGTATCACTTATCATTTTCTAATTAGTCATATGATTTAACATATTTATAGTCTATTTTTTGTCTCTCACCACTAGATGGTAAATTCCATGAAGGCAGGATACCTTTTATTGAATTCTTTAAAAAATATATATGTTTTTTATTGATTCCAGAGAGGAAGGGAGAGGGAAATAAAAACATCAATGATGAGACAGAATCATTGATTGGCTGCCTCCTGCATGCCCCTTATTGGGGATCAAGCCTGCAACCTGGGCATGTGCCCTTGACAGGAATCAAACCTGGAACCCTTCAGTATGCAGGCTGACACTCTATCCATTTAGCCAAATGGGCCAGGGCTTTTACTGCATTCTTTTTTAAAAAATATATATTTTATTGAGTTTCCACAGAGAGGAAGGGAGAGGGATAGAGAGTTAGAAACATTGATGAGAGAGAAACATCGATCAGCTGCCTCTCACACACCCCCTACTGGGTATATGCCCGCAACCAAGGTACACACCCTTGACCAGAATTGAACCTGGGACTCTTGAGTCCGCTGGCCAACACTCTATCCACTGAGCCAAACCGCTTAGGGCTTTATTGCATTCTTAATTCTTAGGCCAATGTCAGGTACATAGTAGACACTCAGCAAATATTAGTTAAAACTTGCCTCAGTTTCTCCATCAGTAGAATGGATATGACAGGAATAGTAACAACATAATAGGGTTATTGGAAAAATTAAATAAGTTAATATATGTAAAGTGGTTATCACAGAGTCTGGCACAGAGAAACCACAAGACAGGTGTTTGCTCTTATAATTTCTCTACCATTTACACTGGTTCTTCTCTTGTTACTCAATGAACACCAAGCACTGTCCCTCAAGAGGAACTAATAGTAGTACATTGGGAATACATTGTGTTTTAGCAAAGACAATGTATGTAAGTACTTGCGTTTTATATAATTTAACAAAGCCCTTAGCAGTTTGAATCTTGCATTAATTACTACTGAACTCTGGGTGTGCATGTTGAGGAAAGAATGTTCATTCTTATTTTTCTTTTGAATGCACACATGTTAATATGGACAAAGGAATTAAACTTTAGGTCCTCACCTGTTCTGAACTAACCACAAAGGGCAGAGAGATTAACTAACTCCTCCTGATTGTCATGGTTCCACATTCCTTTGTCATTAGTTGGATTTAGATGATGACCTTCAAATCTAGAATCAGCACCATTCTTTCTGTTTGAATGTTGGTGCAACCCACAGGTCGTATTAATTTTATTCCAAAATGTCAAAATTCCAATATTCAGAGCATCTGAAACTGTGCAAACATCCTTCCAGAACACATTTTTTTAAAATCAAAGTATTATCATCGATTTTATCCCCTTGCAGCATATACAAACTGAATTCCAGCAAACGTATTTCCATTTTCATATTAATGAGGCCAAAAGAAGAAATTAGTTATTATCCGGAAGCAGAAATTCAGTGGAGCCAAACCTCAAACTTACACTTCTATGATAATTAAAATCTCTCTTGAGAAAGTAGGTCAAATATCACGAATGTAGGGCTCTAAGGTGGCCAGTCTTATTCACTCCCTAATAAATATGAAGCACCCCCAAATCAGTATTATAATAAATAAGTAATAGCTTTTTGTCTTTGACTAAATATTACCTTGGTTATTTCAATTACTTCAGACAAAATACTATGACATTTGATGCTGAATAACATGCTTCAACACCAAATTTGAAGACTGCTCTGTATGGTACAGACCATTCATTACACATGAATATCTAGCTAAGGGGACAAGTGAGGGTGAAATATATTTGGCTTATTTATTTATATTTCCAAAGTTTGATTGTGAATATTAAGGATAAAGCCTGAAAGACTCAGAGTATAGAGTGCATGTTATAAACCATAGAAATGGAAAAAGCAGATGCTAATATCACAGAAGAGGACAGAGGATGGCAGTGAGCCATATTACCAATGCCCAGATAATTCATAAGACCCCTCAGGAATTGAGATGAGACCTGGAAAATCCTGAATGTGGCAATTTGTCTAAAGAAAAGACATTTTTCAAAAATGGCTGAGTTATAATGATTTGGTAAGATTATGTCTTCTGCAATCTACTCAACAGAAATTGGAAACTTGAGATTCAGATGCAGTTGTTAAGAAAAAGAAAACACCCACAAACAAACAAAAAAACCAAAGTGTGCACACCTGAGTAATAAGGTCTGGGACCACAAAATTTATACTCAGCACACTAGCATTGATTGAGCTTCTATAGCACTGTAGGCACTGCTAAGAGCCTTATACACATGGCCACATTTAGTTATTCCAGGGGAATAAGTAGTCCAAGAGGCTGGTTGGATATTTTCCATTTGCCTCTCCACAGCCATATCACCACTGCTCATTGCCAAAGAAGGCTGACAGACATGCACCACAATTGGCCACCTTATCCACCTGCTACTTGTTGAGTTTGGCCGCCACTGCTCATTGCCAAAGAAGGCTGACGGACATGCGCCACATCAACTGGCCACCTTATCCACCTGCTACTTGTTGAGTTTGGCCAGTGGGAGAGCCAGTGAAGAGTGGGATCGGGACACCTATGCCCCTGGCTCTCTTGATGTAATATTGCTGTGGAAGGGGACAGCTGCTTTCTGCCCTCTCCATTCTGCTGCTCTGCGGACTAAATGTTTGCATGCCTCCCAGGTTCATACTTTGAAGCCCTAACCCCAAAGTGATGGTATTTGCAAGTGGGCCTTTGGAGGTAAGTAGGTTTAGGGGAGGTCATGAGGCTGGGATTAATGCCTTATAAGAAAAGGAAGGGAGGCCAAAGCTTGCTCTCTCTGCCCTGTGAGGATGCAGTGAGAAGGCAGCTGTCTGCAAGCCCAGAAGCTAGCTTTCACCTGGAACCAAATCTGCCAGAACTGTGGACTTCCCAGCCTCCAGAACTGTGAGAAACAGTTGTGCTGTCTAAGCCACCCAGTCTATGGTATTTTGTTATGGCAGCCCCAGCTGACCAAGACAGATACCCTCTCAGAGTTTCAGGAACCACTGTTTCCATTGTCCCTTCAGGGGAGGTGGAGGCTCTCTGATCTTGTTAGGCTCAAAGTCCTGCTAAATTCCATATTGGTTTTCATAAAGCCTGCTAACATTTTGTAAATAATCACTTTTCAGGGACCCACTTGGAGTGTGCCATCTATTTCTTGCTACGACACTCACTGATATACATGCATTTCCTAAGCTGAGACGTCTCAGCAAGGATTCCCTCGTGTTTGGGATAAGTAATTTTTAATATCTCTTCCAACTCTGAGAGTCTTTCTATGCTGCTTACAGTTACACCAATAAAGACATTCATGATGTTTTTATTCAATTATACATGAAACAGCAACATATTTCTGTAAAAATTCTACATTCTGTTGAGCAAATCATTGTGTCTATCCTCCCAAAAGCTGTTATTTTGTGAAGCCTGTATTCATTTCAAAAGAAAAAGGAATGGAGAAAAAGTGACAGTCCAATATCATTGCTGGGAGGCAGCCATCAATTCGGAGTCCCTCAGGACAGAGGCCCTAGAGAGTCTGTGGCCTCTCTGCCTGGGACAGCCAGTTTCCTCATTAGCGATGGGATGCAGAGCCCGAGGATGCTGCTCACCAGATGAGGAAGGGTTCCCGTCCACAAGCTCAGCTAGTCACAGGCTGAGAGCACTTGGTTTGAAGTATGGCTTATTGCTCTTGAAAGCAACATTTCTCAGTGAAGTGATTCTTTTGCATTTAGCTCCCTTTAGAGACTGAGTCTGAGAACTCTATGGCAGAATAGAGTAAGAAAAAATAATGAGGAAAAGGGTCCAGTGCTTCTCAAAATTTCAAATCTCTCCCATCTCCTTTGGTCTTAAAACCGGGAATGATTGCCCAATTGTTGCTCATGTTGTTGTAATTATTGCTAGCAGTACCTCACGTTTGTCTAAGGCTTTAAAATTCATGGATCCTTTCATTTTTATTCTCACAAGACTCTCACACAACTGTGAAAACAGAACAGATATTCTCTTTCATTTTTATTGTTGGTGTCTATTTAAGATCTCTCGTTGTCTGTCTCTTTCCATTCCAACCCCTTAATGTGTTTTTATGAGATCTCAAAAATGTGACTTTTATTGACCTTAGTAATATATTAGTAATCATGTGTTCTAGATTGTTTGTTACATATTTATTTTTTGACTATCTACTGTAAACAAAGAGTTATGATTGGTGTTGTGGAGAAGGGTGGAATAGTGCTCTCCAATAGAACTGCCTGCTATGATGAAAATATTCTATACCTATAGTGTCCAATATGATAGCAAGTAGCCATGCATGTGGCCATTGAACACATAAAGGATGGTTAATGCAACTAAGGTACTGAATTTAAAATTTTATTTAATGTCAATTTAATATATGTAATGTTGTTTAAATTTTAAATAGCTGATGGGTACTGTCCTGGGCAGAGCAGCTGTAGAACAGAGCAGCTACTCCTATTCTGTAGGACCTTAGACTGCAGAGACCGGACTGAAGGAGTGGGTGAGCAGCAGTGGCTTGGCTTCGGAACAATTGCAGACTATTGTGTAAAATTTAAAATCATACCAACTATATCTGAACAGTGACATCATCTAATGGACTGATCTGAGTGGGGTAAAGTTAATGGAAGAAAGGCTTTCAGAGAAAATGGGATTTCAGATTTCAGGAATTGCTATGATGAAGGAAGGCAGAGCAGAATTGAAATGAAAGAACTGCTTGGAGAATTAAAAGAGATGGACCATTAAGAATAGTTAAGGCCTGGCCAATGGTTGAACATCAACCTATGAACCAGGAAGTAATGGTTCTATTCCAGGTCAGAGCAGGTGCCCGAGTTGCAGGAAGCAGCCAATCAATGATTTTCTCTCATCATTGATATTTCTATCTCTCTATCCCTCTCCCTTCTTCCCTGAAATCAATAAAAATTTTTTTTTAAAAGGATAGTTAAGAAAGTGGTAGGTGTTCCATTTCCTGCAGATCACTGAGGGAAGGAATTGGACAACAGGGAAGATGGTGCATGCACAGTGAGTCAGGTTGACATTGGGAAGGTGCTTGCTGTCAGTCAAACCTGAGAACAGAGATCATTGGCTAGAAGAGGTGGGACCAATGCAAACCAGTGAAAATTTGGGAATACATAATCCCTCAAACAAAGGATCTCTCTCTCTCTCTCTCTCTCTCTCTCTCTCTGTCTCTCTCTCTCCCTCTCTCTTTCTTCCTCTCTCCCTCTTCCTCTCTCCCCCTCTCTCTCTTTATCTTTCTCTCTCTCTCAGCTCTCTGGCTCCTTTGGCTTTGCTCCTGCCCATGTTCCCTGCCTGGCCATGTGGCCATGTGGACCCCACATGCAATGATCTAATGGACTGCAGCTGAGGACACAGAGCAAGCTAGCCTGATGCTGATTTGGATTATGTCTAACATGGAACAGCAACTGGACAGTGGCTTTGATTTTGGCTCTGCTGAAAGCAAAATGGGACTCCTACGGTGGGACTGAGGGAAATGGGATCTTGGGAACTCAGGGGTTTGATTCCACAGAAATAAAGCTTTCTACAATATCTCATCCTCTTGTGTGAGTCTCAGAAAACTCCTTTTCAGGGGATATCGCAAGAAGCCCATTCCCACTAACAACCAGTGGAGATGTGGGGCTCTCCCCACCAATAACCAATAACATAATTAACAATAATCATGTACATGATGAAAAGTTCTTTGAAAATAAACAAGTGCAAAGTCTAACATGGACAAATAGAATTTTGGAATTATACTATTCTTAATAGAAAGCAATTCTCCTGGTCCAGGATGCAGGGTTTTGGCCCAGTCTTGAAAGAAAAAGAAGATAAGATGTAAGTACCTAGAGTCCTAGACAGAAGAGGAACAGGGGGAGCACTTGTGGAGAAGGTCGCAGGTAAGAAGCAGTAGGAATACTGCTGACAGTTGGGATGTGAGAAATCTGCTTGACCAGTTTTGAAATATCTTCTGGCTATTACCTCTGTGGTGGAGCAAAGTTTTCCCAACCCAAAATATGCCTTTTGGGGGATATTGATGATTTTAAACTGGTTATTAAAAAACATAAGAAGAAAGAACCTTTGACCTTCCCTGCCCTTAAATTGCCTAAAAGATTTCTTTTTCCAAAACTAAAATTGCAATTTAATTAGAAAACATTGGTGACATTACAAAATAGTGTCCATGGATTACAGCCAAAGCAATCCTCACAAGAAAATGATCAGTTTCAATAATTATATTAATACATAAAAAAGAATAAAAGTAACTGAATTAACCACCCAGCATGGGGGAGGGAGGGCGGAAATCAACAATCCAAAAAGGAAAAATGATTAAGAAATGTTAAAGCGCCGAAACCGGTTTGGCTCAGTGGATAGAGCGTCGGCCTGCGGACTGAAGGGTCCCGGGTTCGATTCCGGTCAAGGGCATGTACCTGGGTTGCGGGCACATCCCCGGTGGGAGATGTGCAGGAGGCAGCTGATCGATGTTTCTAACTCTCTATCTCTCTCCCTTTCTCTCTGTAAAAAATCAATAAAATATATTTTTAAAAAAAGAAAAAAGAAATGTTAAAGCGAAAATAATAAAATAAAAAACAGAGAAGTAAAGATCCTAAAAGAATTCAGATAGAGGACCTGCTCTTGGAAGGAAGCTATCCTTTATAATGAAAGGCTAATATGCAAATCGACCAAACAGCAAATGACCGATCACTATAACATGCACTGACCATCAGGGGGCAGACTCTCAATGCAGGAGCTGCCCCCTGGTGGTCAGTGAGCAGGGAGTGCACTGCTCAGCCAGAAGCTGGGCTCTTGGCTGGCGAGCACAGCAGCGGCGGGAACCTCTCCCGCCTCCACAGCAGTTGGACATCCCCTGAGGGCTCCCCAACTTCGAGAGGATGCAGGCCGGGCTGAGGGCCCACCCCTCTCCACCCCCCCTGCAGGGAGTGCACTGCTCAGCCAGAAGCTGGGCTCTTGGCTGGCGAGCACAGCAGCGGCGGGAACCTCTCCCGCCTCCGCAGCAGTTGGACATCCCCTGAGGGTTCCCCAACTTCGAGAGGATGCAGGCTGGGCTGAGGGCCCCCCCCTCTCCACCCCCCCCTCCAAGTGCATGAATTTCTTGCAACGGGCCTCTAGTCCTATCTAATAAAAGAGAAACATGGTAATTAACCGTAACTTCGCTACCCTTCTCATTGGCTAATCAGGGTGTTATGCAAATTAACTGCCACCCAAGATGGCGGCCGGCTGCCAGGCAGCTGAAGCAAACAGGAGGCTTGCTTGCTCCAGTGATGGAGGAAGCCAAGGTTCCCCGCCTGCCTTGCCGGCCTCTGAGCTTGCTCTCTAAGAAACATTGTTGCAAATATAGAAGCTAAACAAAACTCCAGAAACCTGCTTTCAGCC
>NW_005371324.1:4457101-4482504 GCF_000412655.1 Myotis brandtii
GCCAGTGCACAAATTTTTGTGCACCGGGCCTCTAGTTATCATATAAATAACTATAGTTTAATATGAACTAAGTGTGATGAGGCGGAACCTAGCAGTCTGTTAGACTCCCCTCTGTGTCCCATTGTTTTGGGGTGGTCTGGCAAGAAATTGTTTGCCAAATGTTTGCTCCTTCTCATCTACCTGTGAATTGTCTACCTTCCTTTGAAATCTAAACCACTAGTCCCTACTCCTTAGCTCAAGATGGCCAATAAGCCTCAACTGCCTTATTTGTCCTCGGGTCCCCTATTTTTATGGAAATCCATATGTACATACCTAATAAATGTGGTTATATTCTCCTGTTAATCTGTCTCATGCCAATTTTATTATTAGACCATCCAGAAGAACTTAGAAGTGTATAGGAAAAATTACTTTTTCTTCCCTGTACCTCCCTCAGTAATGGATAAGAAAATGAAAGCAAACTATCTTCATTCTTATAATGAGGAATCCTTGAATTTTATGGAAATTGCTTCCCAATGGTTTCTCTGCATTTTTTAAAATAATGAATTTCTTACAAAGGAGGTCCAGATTACTTATTTTAGTTTAAATCCACAGTGTTACTTTTAGAGTTGGAGCAGAGAGTGATTGTATGCTATTCACTACTATTTCCAGAAAATGTCAGGCCTTAAGAAATTTACATTTCAAATTTTCTGACTTCAATTGTTTTGCATTGCTTTTAAGTATTGACTGAACTTATAATCAAGTGGAATATCAGTCAGAGTTGGTGAACACTCAGTTGCTGTCATGCTAACTAAAGGCTTTAACCTGGGGAAGTAGAGATTAAAAAGATGACTTTAGATGAAAGTGGAGGTTCATGAGAGTGTCTCTGAAAAAACAAAAAAGGTTCAAACTACTAAAAACTGGATTAGGTGTCTCCTTGGAAATGATTTTAGCTGGCGGGACTATCCGTTAGGCTAGTTGCCACTGTTTGCTCCCATTGAGCAAGAAGGTTCAAATTGACTTCAGATGCTGTCATTGATACACACACACATGGGAATCTGCCGAAGAACCTTTGAGGAGCAGAGACACACAGGTACAGAAGGCCTCAACCCAAATTCTCAGAATACGAGGGGAATACATTAATTGGACTGCTAAAGATATTATTTTATGTTCCTTAGAGACAACATTAACTCTAAAAATTTTTTTTCTGTTGCTTTAGGAAAAAAGCAAAAATGAAAGAAATGCCAGAAATATGTTGTAAATAAACCATTTACCATTGAGGAAACAGCCAGTCATTTACTCAACAAGCATTTATAAGCACTGGTGCTAAATACTGGAGATAAAAAGATGAATGAAGTTTCTCCCCTCAAGCAATATGTAGCCTGTAGCAGAGGAAACTAGTTGCGCAACAATGCTTTAGGGCAGAGGTGGGCAAACTTTTTGACTCGAGGGCCACAATGGGTTCTTAAACTGGACCGGAGGGCCGGAACAAAAGCATGGATGGAGTGTTTGTGTGAACTAATATAAATTCAAAGTAAACATCATTACATAAAAGGGTACGGTTTTTTTTTTTTTTTAGTTTTATTCATTTCAAATGGGCCAGATCCGGCCTGCGGGCCGTAGTTTGCCCACGGCTGCTTTAGGGGATGTAACAGAGGCATGCATAAGGCATGGAGACAGCACAAAGAAGGAAGTAAGTTTGTAGAGGATGGTCAGAAAAGAATTACAGAAAAGCCCCTTGGGCTGCTTTTCAAAGGATGAATAGGAGTTTGCCAGTGTATGCAATGCTTTCCTGATAGAGCAAAAAGCATACCAAAGCATATCAGCATAAAAACTTACAACTCTGACATCAATTCAATTCATTAGCTTTTTCATAGCAGAACATTTTTTTACTTCAAGCCTTTCCCTTTTAATTTACTTTTCTTTGTTTTAGAGATGTATGTGGTGGGTGGGGAGTGAAGGGATAGAGTATCCAATGGCTGACCAAAGCAATCTCACCATTGTGGAGTCTATAGTACTTGGATGACATCTTCTGTATCTATTCCGCCAACCTAGTTTCCCTAAGAAATTCCTGGCAGAACCTTATGAAAGAGATTATTGTTAGGGTTGTGGAAGGAGGAACACATAGGCCAAAAGTGGCAAGGGATTATAAATTTACTAGAAACCCAGTGCACGAAATTCATGCACGGAAGAAGGGGGTCCCTCAGCCCGGCCTGCACCCTCTCACAATCCAGGACTCCTCAGGGGATGTCCGACTGCCGGTTTAGGCCTGATCACACTCGCAAATCCAGGACTGCTCGCTTGCCTACCTGCCTGATGACCCCTAACCACTTGCCGGACCACTGGTTCCTAACCACTCGCCTGCCTGATCGCCCCAACCACTCTGCCTGCCTGCCTGATCGCCCCTAACCACTCTGCCTGCCTGCCTAATCGCCCCTAACTGCTCACCTGCCTACCTGATCTCCCCTAACTGCTTGCCTACCTGCCTTATCACCCCTAACCACTCGCCTGCCTGCCCACCCCTAACCACCTCTGTCTGCCTGCCTGATCTCCCCTAACTGCTCACCTGCCTGCCTGATCGTCCCTAACCACTTGCATGCCTGACTGATCGCCCCTAACCACCTCTTTCTGACTGCCTAATTGCCCCTAACTGCTTGCCTACCTGCCTGAACACCCCTAACTGCCTCTGCCTCAGCCCCTGCCGCCACGGCTTCATCAGGAAGGTTGTCCAGAATGACATCCGGAAGGTCGTTTGGCTGTCTGATCTAATTAGCATATCACACTTTTATTATTATAGATTAGGTCATCTGAATATCAGATGGGCTGAACGCCAAAATAGCACCAGCACCCAGGGATGGGGAGTCAGAGGGTTTAAAGGACTCTAGGCGGGCTTTTTTGGTGGGGACCTGTCTTGGTGGGTCCACATCGTGGGGAAAGTCTGGAGGGGAAAGATAATGGTCTTAGCAAGTGAAATGTGGTTGAAGCGAAAGGGAATGTTGGTTGTGAAGTGTCAGTTCCCAGGGGTAGTGGTATCGATTTAATTATTTTATCAGACCTAACAATTATGACCATTAGAAGAATAGCATTTTAAAACTCTTCTTTTTCTCAAAGAAAAAGGAAAACCCTACTCTTTTCTTTAGACATGTAGTTAACTTTTGATTATTCAGGGAAATGGGGATAAAAATTCAGATGGCCAAACCAGGAAAAATAGGAAAAAAGAAACAACAGTACAGTTAGTTTTTTTTTGTGTGTGTTTTTTAAAATCAGAGTAAATTGGAAGAATTAAATCAAATATATCAGTTTCTACACTAATTGTGAATGGACTGAATTTGCCATTAAAATCAGAAACTGAGTAATTGAGCTTAAAAAAAAATGTTGTTTATAAGAAACGGTTGAAAGACAATGACAAAAAGCCCTAGCCAGTTTTGCTCAGTGGATAGAGCGTTGGCCTGTGGGCTGAAGGGTCCTGGGTTCAATTCTGGTCAGGGGCACATGCTCTGGTTGCAGGCTCAATTCCCAGTGTGGGGCATGCAGGAGGCAGCCAGTCAATGATTCTCTCTCATCATTGATGTTTTTATCTCTCTCTCTCCCTCTCCCTTCCTCTCTGAAATAAAAATATTTTTTAAAAAATCAGCAGTGGCTATTGATTTAAGCAACCATGAAACCTCCATTGAAAACCCTAAATAATGGGGTTCAGAGAGCTTCCTGGCTCTGGGAGAGTGGTATGCCAGGAGGGGGTATGGGTATGGAAGCTGCCCACCCCACCTCCCTGTGCCTTGCCCTGTGCATCTCTTCCATTTGCCTGTTTCTGAATTATGTCCTTTAAAATAAACCAGTAAAAATAAGTAAATCACTTTCCTGAGTTCTGTAAATCATTCACATGAGTATTGTATCTGAGGGGTTGTGGATTTGATTCCCGGTCAAGGGCACGTACCTGGGTTGCAGGTTTTATCCCAGGACTGGTCTGAGTGCATGCATGTGGGAGACAACCAATCTGTGTCTCTCTCACATCAATGTTTTTCTCTTTCTCCCTCCCGCTTCCACTCTCTCTTAAAATCAATGGGAAAAATATCCTTGGGTGAGGGTCAACAACAACCAAAACAATGCTTTACAAAAAAACCTTGAGACTTAGGGGAAGCATGCAGGTTGTTAGCAACTCCCCAAAATTAAATATTTTAAAAATTGTACATACATGTTTTATTTTTTAAAATGATTAGAGTTCTTTATGGCAGCTCTGTTCAATAGACATATAGCCACATATAATGCTAAAGTTTTTAGTAGCCACATTAAATGACTAAAAAGAAACCAGTGAAAGTAATATTAATATTGCATTTACACACTACGGCCTCTCTTATTTGATGCAGATTGAAATTTCCCATGTAACCCTCACAAATGAGCATGAAAGACATAAGAGGAAGCCCTGATTCAGGCAGTCCATGAGGCTGGGATGTTGTGATACAGGAAGCAACCTGACAGAACTGCGACATGATGGCAGGGATCCTTCCAGGCAGTTCTCAGCATGCTCCGTGGCTGCTCTCCTGACACCCGAGTCAGAGCATTCGATAATGCAGCACAGACAGCGATTTGCAGCCTGTGTTTATACAGAATTGTCATTGCAACTATCGATCCTATAACAAATGATAAGAGAACTGTTCAGGGCTCTAGGAAAACAATTGATGAAACCTCTGTATGATCCCTAAGAAAATCTGGCCTTGAATATGATGCTATAGTGCAGTGATGGCGAACCTATGACACCTCTGACACGCGAACTCATTTTTTTGGTTGATTTTTCTTTGTTAAATGGCATTTAAATATATAAAATAAAAATCAAAAATATAAGTCTTTGTTTTACTATGGTTGCAAATATCAAAAAAATTCTATATGTGACACGGCACCAGAGTTAAGTTAGGGTTTTTCAAAATGCGGACACGCCAAGCTCAAAAGGTTCGCCATCACTGCTATTGTATTTGAACTTAGTGTGAATTTAAACACCATCTTAGGATTGTTTGCTTTTAGATAATAATTGTGATTGAGGATTGGATGGCTTAGTTAGTGCAATTCATGAAATCTGAGGCTCTTGTGAGCAGATGAAGAACTAAATTTGGGGAGAAGAACTTCTTTCTGCACCCCCTCCCACCCCCTCCATTTGTTCAAGTAAAGGCTCTGTGGTTCTGTTTGGGCCCGTGTGAATTGTTTAGCTTCAGGAAGACAAGGGGCACAGGTATGGGGTGTAGTGCTGGACACAGGTGATGGGGTAGATGGTGAATATTCCGGAAGTTCTCCAGGCATTATCTCTGGGAAAAGGGAGGAGGATCATCATCATCATGAGAAAAGCAATGTTTCAAAAAGCTGCCTCAGAGCATTCAGTAGATATCCTAGAAGTGAAAGTGGCTGGACTTTGTTTGCAAGTGTTGGTCCTTATGCCTTTCCTTTCCTTCCAAGAGTTGGTGAAGCTAAAAGAGAGAAGCTAAAAGGAGGAAAGTGCTCATTCACCCCCGAAAGGACACAGGCAAAGAGCCACATGCAGATCTGGAGTGGCCATGAGAGGGGCAGGGAGGAGGACTTTTGCTAAAAGAGTTTCCTTCTTCTCAGAGCCACCTTCACATTAGTGGAAAAGACTGAAATAATTTCTACTCTTCTTGACTTTTAATGGTAGTAACAAAAGCAGTGAGAGCAATAGCTAGATATTTATTCAGAGTCCACTCTAGGGCAAGCTTTATGCTGAGTACTTTCTGGGAATCATTACATTGAATCCTCACAATACCCCTTGAGGTAAGCACTGTTATTACTGTCACTTAAAAAAATTTTATTATTTTCTGGATCAACATTTTTACAATCCCAACTCTTAAGGAAAGAGGTTATAGTTTATTTTCATATAGGTCAACAGTCCCTTATGAGAAAATCTTTGTGGCTGGATATTTCATAATTCAGAATTTAAACATTTTTTTTTAGAAATGTTATACATTTTTACACCATATTTTACATAATACCTCAGTGGAGTCGACATGGACCAAATTGGGTCCCCCTAAAATTCAAATGTTGAAACCCTAACCCCATGCAACTGTATTAGAGATAGGGCTTTGAAAGAGGTGACTAAGGTTAAAGGAGGTCATAGGGTGGAATCCTGACCTGATAGACTGGTGTGCTTATGAAAGAGGAAGAGACCCCGGAGATCTCTCTTTCTCTGCTATGTGAGGTCAATGAGAAAGCAGCCACTGCAAGCCAGGATGAGGACCCTCATCAGAAATCGAATCAGCTGGCAACTTGATCATGGACTTCCCAGCCTCCAGAACTGTGAGAAATTATGTCTGTTGTTTAAGCCATCTAGTCTGTGAGATTTTGTTATGGCAGCCTGAGCAGAACCCCCAAAATCAACATATTAATATTTCTGCAGTGAAACATATGACCATTCAAATGAAGTGTGCTAAAGACTACAAATAGCATTATAGTTTATTTACACAGCAGTAAATCGGTAAATGAAATCGTGGAGTAAATAGTAACCAAAAATTATTTTTTCTTTCTAAGAGAAATAATTAGTAAAATTCTAATTATATACAGGTTAAAACGAAGTTAGAGGTTTTATATATAAATATTTACACACACAAACATATATAAAAATGTATCTACGTATGTACATATGCATACACACAAACATTCAATAAATGCTTCTTATTTCTAGTTACCTGGAGACCTTGGACAAGAGGCTATATCAGTCATCTAGATACAATTAGATATCAGATGATGGGTCAGGAGCAAGATTCTCAAGTGAGGAAGCAGTAGCATCTACCCAAGGAAGGCCTTTAAAACACGTCCTCCAACCTCTGCTTCTAGCCATGATGGAGTAACTGTGTCCAGACTTGACCTCCTGCTGTAAAAAGATTAAAACTGGGTAACATATTAAACAGCTGTTTTTGAACATTATGTAGTATTCAGTACAAGACTGTGATGTCCAAGAGAACAAAAACAAGTCAGGTGAGCCGTCCCATCACTCTTGCTTTCCTCTTAGTCCCACTTTTTGGACCACAGCACAGGGAAAAGGATGCTAAACGGAGCACGGTGGTATTGTTGAAACTCAGAGAAGTGAAAGTGGCTGGACTTTGTTTGTAGATATACCAGAAGGGAGGGTGTAATGCAGAAAAAGAGCTCTAAAAATATGCTTTGGGCTTTCCTTGAATCTGTTGCTACAGAGTAAGCTGCAAATACATAGAGTGAATTTCCATGAGGCCAGACAGAGAAGAACCAGGGAGCTGTGTGCTGAACAATTTCTGGAGCTCACACAGAGCTGAGAGGCTCTCAAGTTCTCACCAATCAGAATGAACAGTCCTTGTTGAACACCTGAGCATTCAGTAGATACCCTAGAACAGCGGTTCTCAACCTGTGGGTCTCGACCCCTTTGGGGGTCGAACGACCCTTTCACAGGGGTCGCCTAAGACCATTGGAAAACACATATATAATTACATATTGTTTTTGTGATTAATCACTATGCTTTAATTATGTTCAATTTGTAACAATGAAATTGGGGGTCACCACAACATGAGGAACTGTATTAAAGGGTTGCGGCATTAGGAAGGTTGAGTACCACTGCCCTAGAAAGACTAACCTAGCCTTAAAGTGAAGGCTACTCTTAAACCCACTGTAATAAGGCTTTAAAAAAATAAGCATTGTGCCCTAGCTGGTTTGGCTCAGTGGAAAGAGCGTCAGCCTGCAGACTGAAGGGTCCAGGGTTTGATTCTGACCAAGGGCACATGCCTGGGTTGCAAGCTCAATCCCCAGTAGGGAGCATGTGGCAGGCAGCCAATCAATGATTTTCTCCCATCATTGATGTTTCTATCTCTCTCTCACTCTACAATATATTTTTTTAAAATATATTTTAAAAAGATTCTTACATATGTGTATATCCTATCTAATAAAAGAGAAACATGCAAATTGACCATAACCCCGACACCCTTCCCATTGGCTGATCAGCAGGATATGCAAATTAACTGCCAGCAGCTGAAGAGAACAGGAGGCTTGCTTGCTCCAGTGATGGAGGAAGCCAAGGTTCCCCGCCTGCCGCTGCTGACCTCTGAGCTTACACTCTAAGCAACTATGTTACAATTATAGAATCTAAACAAACCCCAGAAACCTGCTTTTAGCCAGCCGGGATCTCAGAGCTGGAGTCGCAACAAAGTTTCAAATACAGAAGGTAAACAAAGCCCAGAAACCTGCTTTCAGCAGCCGAGGTCTCAGAGCTGGAGCCTAGCCTCAGAGCTAAAGCCAGCTCTCAGCTCCAGTGACAGCCATAGAAGGTAAATAAATCCCAGAATTTAAAAAAAAGAAAAAAAGGAGAGGTTGGGAGTTTCAGTCACCTGCCAGCCTGAAAACGGCCCTCAGCCCCTCACCCAGACTGGCCAGGCACCCCAGTGGGGACCCCCACCCTGAAGGGGGTGTGACCAGCTGCAAACAGCCATCATCCCCTCACCCAGGCTGGCCAGGCACCCCAGTGGGGACCCCCACCCTGAAGGGTGTGTGACCAGCTGCAAACAGCCATCATCCCCTCATCCAGGCTGGCCAGGCACCCCAGTGGGGACCCCCACCCTGAAGGGTGTGTGACCAGCTGCAAACAGCCATCATCCCCTCATCCAGGCTGGCCAGGCACCCCAGTGGGGACCCCCACCCTGAAGGGGGTGTGACCAGCTGCAAACAGCCATCATCCCCTCATCCAGGCTGGCCAGGCACCCCAGTGGGGACCCCCACCCTGAAGGGGGTGTGACCAGCTGCAAACAGCCATCATCCCCTCATCCAGGCTGGCCAGGCACCCCAGTGGGGACCCCCACCCTGAAGGGGGTGTGACCAGCTGCAAACAGCCATCATCCCCTCATCCAGGCTGGCCAGGCACCCCAGTGGGGACCCCCACCCTGAAGGGGGTGTGACCAGCTGCAAACAGCCATCATCCCCTCATCCAGGCTGGCCAGGCACCCCAGTGGGGACCCCCACCCTGAAGGGGGTGTGACCAGCTGCAAACAGCCATCATCCCCTCATCCAGGCTGGCCAGGCACCCCAGTGGGGACCCCCACCCTGAAGGGGGTGTGACCAGCTGCAAACAGCCATCATCCCCTCATCCAGGCTGGCCAGGCACCCCAGTGGGGACCCCCACCCTGAAGGGGGTGTGACCAGCTGCAAACAGCCATCATCCCCTCATCCAGGCTGGCCAGGCACCCCAGTGGGGACCCCCACCCTGAAGGGGGTGTGACCAGCTGCAAACAGCCATCATCCCCTCATCCAGGCTGGCCAGGCACCCCAGTGGGGACCCCCACCCTGAAGGGGGTGTGACCAGCTGCAAACAGCCATCATCCCCTCATCCAGGCTGGCCAGGCACCCCAGTGGGGACCCCCACCCTGAAGGGGGTGTGACCAGCTGCAAACAGCCATCATCCCCTCATCCAGGCTGGCCAGGCACCCCAGTGGGGACCCCCACCCTGAAGGGGGTGTGACCAGCTGCAAACAGCCATCATCCCCTCATCCAGGCTGGCCAGGCACCCCAGTGATAATATCCAATTGATTCTGTTTCTCTGGAGAACCCTGACTAATACAACTGCCTGCTGAATATTCGCATTGCTTTCACTGTTCAATTTTTGTATATTTTAGCTTGACTCATGGCAAAAGTAGTGGTATATGTTCACTTCTCCATTGTCAAATTCATTTTATCAATGGTCTGCATTGTGTGTCCTTTGCAATGTCTTCTTACCTTTCATTAGTTCTTGATCATCAATGCACAGAAAACCTTCTGCAATTTGCCATTTGCTCTTGGTCGTAAACTACTTTTGATTTTGATATGTTTCATGAAGACACCATGATCTGTCTTCTGTACTAATTTTTCTTACTGCATTATTGATTAAAACAGCTCCTTCCCCCCCCCCTTTTTTTCTTATTCCCTGTTACCTACAGGGGCAGCTTTAACTCTTCTCAAAGAGCAAAATTAAACCCAAATTTAGGGGACATCTATAATACTTTCAACAATAAACATAAATTTAAAAAATAAATAAAATAGCAAAAATGCACATGGCAGATGTAATACTGAGGGGTAAAAGCTCTGAGACACACAACTAAGGGTCAGAACTGCTTTTGCTCTCATGAGTTTAGTCCCTACACTTAAAAAAGGCCTCCTCTTTGGGGTTTTGTAATAGCCAAGAAAGGATTGTGGACCTGTACCTGCCTCCTGCTGAAATGTCACACGTTTTGAAATGCACTTGTCCTTGTTTGACTAAGCAAGAAGACAGAGTGTCCTCTGGGAAGAGCCCTCTCCCTGCCACCCACTTTGGTTACACATGGACTTTAATAAGGCACCGGTGACCTCATCCTCCTGGCTTGACTCCTTGGCTGGGTTTCCAGAGCAGGGCTGTCAGAGCCTCTAGCTCCACCAGCAGAGATGACTGATGAGCTGGCCTTGGCTCCCACTCCTCTTTGCTGGTCCAGCATTTTAAGTCCTGGACAAACTGGCACCCAAAAGGAATCCCTAATACTAAATCTCAAAAAAGCTTCCCTTACTCTCTGAGGGCCTCTACTGTCCAAATGTTGGTCCTCGGGGAATATGCTTTATTGGTTCACCAAATCTCTGCCACCTGTCCGATATAATAAAAACCTAATATGCTAAATATCTGGTCATCCGTTCAACCAATCAAAGCATAACATGCTAATGATATACTAAGGCCACTCAAACGCTTGCTATGATGTGCACTGACTGCCAGGGGGCAGATGCTCCGACCAGTAGGTTAGCTTGCTTCTGGGGTGTGGTCGATCAGGACTGAGTGAGACACACCAGACACGCCCTGGAGCCCTCCCACGGTCCCTCCCCAGCTGGCCAACCTCCCGAGTCCCTCCCCAGCCCTGATTGTGCACTGGTGGGGTCCCTTGGCATGGGCTGTGCCCTCTCGAAATCCGGGACCCCTCGGGGGATGTTGGAGAGCCAGTTTCAGCCTGATCCTGCAGGCCAAGCCGAGGCCCCCACTGGTGCATGAATTTGTGCACCAGGCCTCTAGTTAGAAATATAAGGTGATGGAGGGATTGATGCCAAGGAACCCTGCACACCTGAATTCTGTTCTAGAGCGAAATACATGCACAGAAAATAATACTGGTCCAAGCATGTTATATTTAGTTGGGGTCTGGCCAAGCCCACGTGCACACCCATGTGACCTAGAGCAGACCACATGCAACATGGTGAATGTAGTTTTCAAAGACTAGTCTGAGCTCTTAGGCTTTTTGTCTTTTTTCTGGCCTTATCAAGGAAAAGGCATGCAGAGCCTACAGCATGGCCAAATTCTTCCCTGGTGGGGGTAAAATGAGGGAAGGCTTGGGAGGAGCTGTAAATATCTCCTGGTTAATAGCATCCCTGATTTATATTCTTTGACCTATTATCCCATACACTTAACTTGTAGGCCCATCTTATCTGGCCTTGTGGGATGAAAAGTAGCTGACGAGTCAGTGTGAGTGGAACACTTTCCCTAAGACAGACTAACTTAAACCCTTCTGATAAGATGTCTCAGTGACTCTTCTGGCCCTTGATCCTGAGCAAAGGTAGTAGAGAGAGTGGAAGTTGAACCTCTTGTGGCCATCATGGTGGATGTTTTTCAAAGTGAGGTTGAAGACATGAAAATGGAACAGGACTTCTTATAATCACAACCACTCCTAACTCAGAGTGTGGCATAGAATGTGCTGCTCAAGTCATTTGCCTACTTACTATCCCAGAGAAAAGAATAATCTCTTTAGTCTTAACCTAGTGGTGACCTGAGGCAGTAAGAAATGTCAATGCAGTATGTGTTGCATTTGGAAACAAGGCATCCAAATAAATCCCACTTCCTCTTCATTTGTGTTTCTTTCTCTACTTCGGGACGTGAATCAAAGACATCAAAGATTTCGCACTGCCAAATATATACCAGACCTTAACACATACGCTGTGATAGAGGTCACCCTTTAATAAGAAAAACCCACAAAATATTTATTCTCATCCCACTCTCTGAATTAAAATCTTGACCTGACGTACTTCTCTGCTTGTGTTGTTTTCAGAAGAGTCTAGACCTGAAATCTAATTATCTTGCATATTAGAACACTAATACTGTTGTTATTCTGTCAATGCCTGTCTTCCTTTATAGACTACATATCCGTATGGCCTAGATTCATCTTTATTCCTGTGACTTAAGCCATCTTGATGAGATGCTCTAAATTAGTCCTGGAGAAAGTTCATTTTGATATGCAATCAGATTGAGACCTATTCTCCAATCTCATTGGAAATTCATTGATAAATATAAAAAGTCACCTGTTGATTGAAATATTATCACTGATTAGCCACTGTAATTAGGGAATAGTATCATCACTGATAAGTGAAACAACTATCACTGATTCTCTTGTGTTTATTATCTCATGATAGTAGTCTGAAACACCACCCTCTATATAGTTAACACAAAATCCATTTTAAGTATTTATGAAAGTAAAGGCTTAATAGTTTCCATTAATTACAAGGTCAAAAATGAAATGTTTTAATTTTAGCTCTCTATCAAGTGCCAAAAAGATGTCAGAATTTGCTCAAGCCTAATTTGATATTGTTAATCCCATTTTACATATGAGGACATAGATGAGGCACAAAGAGGTGCCATAAAATATTCAGCATCACATACATAGTAAAGCTAGCTTTTGAACTTAGAGAATTTGCTGACATAAACTATGTTCTTAACCATTACGTAAAACTACATCTCACTAATACCCTCCCTTAACAAGGCCCTAAGGTCCTCCCTTTTGCCCCCCTGCCTCCTCACTCTCTATTATTTTAAGAGCTATGGACATATACATAGCTCTGTCTAAAAAAGGTTGATTGCTTTTTTTCTATGATGGATTGGTTATCTAAATGTGAAAAAAAGAAACTAATACTTCTAGCCCTAACCGGTTTTGCTCAGTGGATAGAGCGTCGGCCTGCGGACTCAAGGGTCCCAGGTTCAATTCTGGTCAAGGGCATGTACCTTGGTTGCGGGCACATACCCCGTAGGGAGTGTGCAAGAGGCAGCTGATCGATGTTTCTCTCTCATCGATGTTTCTAACTCTCTATCCCTCTCCCTTCCTCTCTGTAAAAAAAAAATATAATAAAATAAAATAAAATATCCCCCGTAGGTGTGCAAGAGGCAGCTGATTGATGTTTCTCTCTCATCGATGTTTCTAACTCTCTATCCCTCTCCCTTCCTCTCTGTAAAAAAAAAATATAATAAAATAAAATAATGCTTCTAGAAGAAAATTTAGGAGACTACCTTTTTTAAAAATATATTTTTATTGATTTTTTTACAGAGAGGAAGGGAGGGGGATAGAGAGTTAGAAACATCAATCAGCTGCCTCCTGCACACCCCCTGCTGGGGTTGTGCCTGCAACTAAGATACATGCCCTTGACCAGAATCAAACCTGGGACCCTTCAGTCTGAAGGCTGACGCTCTATCCAATGAGCCAAACCAGTTAGGGCTAGGAGACTACCTTTATGAGTTGGGCTAGGTAAAGACTCTTGAGACACAAAGAACAGCAGCCATAAATAAAATGATAAATTGGACTATATAAAATTAGGAATTCTCAACAAAACAACAAGAAAGCCCACTACATGGGAGAACATATTTGCCAACATTATATCTGATAAGGGCCTAATCTCCAACATTTATAGGGAACTCATACAACTTAACAAAAGGAAGATAAACAATCCAATCAAAAAATGGGCAAAGGACCTAAATAGACACCTTTCAAAAGAGGACATTCAGAAAGCCAAGAGACATATGAAAACATGCTCAAAGTCACTAATCATCCGAGAGATGCAAATCAAAACAACAATGAGGTACCATCTCACACCTGTCAGAATGGCTATCATCAACAAATCAACAAACGACAAGTGCTGGAGAGGATGTGGAGAAAAAGGAACACTCGTGCACTGCTGGTGGGAATGCAGACTGGTGCAGCCACTATGGAAGACAGTATGGAGTTTCCTCAAAAAACTGGAAATGGAACTCCCATTTGACCCTGTGATCCCACTTCTAGGAATATATCCCAAGAAACCAAAAACACCAATCAGAAAGGATATATGCACCCCTATGTTCATAGCAGCACAATTCACCATAGCTAAGATTTGGAAACAGCCTAAGTGCCCATCAGTAGATGAATGGATTAGAAAACTGTGGTACATCTACACGATGGAATACTATGCTGCTGTAAAAAAGAAGGAACTCTTACCATTTGCAACAGCATGGATGGAACTGGAGAGCATTATGCTAAGTGAAATAAGCCAGTCAATGAAGGAAAAATACCACATGATCTCACTCATTCATGGATAATAGAGACCATTACAAACTTTTGAACAATAATAGATACAGAGGCAGAGCTGCAGGCCAGGGGATTGTCAAGTGCGGGGGGAAAAAAGGAGAAACATGTAATACTCTTTGTAATAATTTAAGCAATAAAAATATATATTTAAAAAAAAAAATTAGGAATTCTTTTCACCAAAATACATCTTTAAGAGAACAAAAAGGGAAGACAGAGTGGGAGAAGATATTAGCAATACTTACAACTGACAAAGGATTCTTATCCAGAATATAGAAAGAACACTACAACTTAATAAGAAAAAGCCAAGTGACCCAATAGAAAACTGGGCAAAAGACATTGACAGGCACTTCACAAAAGCGGTCATTAAAATGGCCAAATAAACATAGGTTTATTTGTTTCAAAATCTACCAAGTCCATGGAATTCTCAACTAAGATCCAAGGATCAGAAAATCCAGAAAAGTCAAATGCTGTGAGGATGTTGTCAGAGAATCAAGTATAAATAAGACAGGATTTGTGTCTACAGGCCCAACTCATTAAAATATACAACACAATAAAGTGCAAGGCATAGGTGTAAAGATAAGGTTTAAAGCTCATGGTGGCTACATAGCTTAATTCAGAATAAAAGAAACAAGGATGCTTCAGAGGAGGTGACACAGCTGTGCCCTGATGGGTGATCAACTTCATGAGCTAATAATATGCACCTCCCACTTTGAGGGGTGGTGGGAGAGGAAGGAGGACATAGGAGCAAGTCATTCAATTCTCAAACCCAGCCGGCATGGCTCAGTGGTTGAGTGTCGACCTAGGAACCAGGAGGTCATGGTTTGATTCCTGATCATGGCACATGCTCAGGTTGCAGGCTCAATCCCCAGTGTGGGACGTGCAGGAGGCAGCCAATCAATGTTTCCCTCTCATCAATGATGTTTCTATCTCTTTCTCCTTCTCCCCTCTTCTCTGAAATCAATAAAAATATATTTTTAAAAATTCTCAAAAAGTGGCATCTTTTCAAAGATTGGTGAGACATGGAGCTAAAAAACATCAGGGATCACTCTGCAAACACTCAAAGAGGAAAGTGACTAACAGCAGTTCCTATTTCATGAACTTACACCAACCACCAGTGGAATAGGCCCTGCCCTGGTCTGGCCCTTAGTCTCTTCTCCTTCTCTCAATTCCTAGCCAGGCCTTTGCTTGCAGGCCACTGAAACAGATTTCTTTTGGTTGTTTCACATTTTCTTCAGGGGTCAGATTTGACCTGATATTCTTACAACTCATTTAGGTTTTGTTCCTACATCGTTAGTGAAGCTACTTTTGTAGGTTGTTGGCCTTTAACTCTGGAAGCGTCAGGACAGGTAGGATATGCACTATGATTTCAGCTAACTTATTCTGGGTGTGGAGCACAAAGTGCTGCTCCTTTAAAAGATTTCCAGTGTGAGGCTTCCCAGAAAATACTGTCAACTGGTGGGCACAAATTTCAAAGCTCTTTTATCTCTGGTGTGGGGGCGCTGAGGTCCGCCTCCTTTGCTGTCAGTCATTCCAGTTCAATGCACCGTAGCTTTGCTGTTTCTCAGAAAACAGTGAAACCCTCCTGGAGCCATTCTGTAAAGACATTTTTAAAAACCACAAAAACCATTACATGACTTTCCAGAGAAAATAAGTCATTTGCAATTGGGCCTTAAATGGAATCGCCGGGACACCCTCCTCAACACAGAACCAAGCACAGGTGTGTGACATGTTTTGGCTCCTATTTGTTTAAGTCAGTGGTTCTCAACCTGTGGGTCATGACCCCTTTGGGGGTCGAACGACCCTTTCACAGGGGTCGCCTAAAACCATCCTGCATATCAGATATTTACATTACAATTCATAACAGTAGCAAAATTACAGTTATGAAGTAGCAATGAAAATAATTTTATGGTTGGGGTCACAACATGAGGAACTGTATTTAAAGGGCCAGAAGGTTGAGAACCACTGATTTAAGTTGTAAGGATTTGAGTGGACTATCTTTTCTTTGGGCATTTTTCAGGGAAGGAGTCATTATAGACTGACTCAAAATAACAACTCTCTTCCTTAAAATTTCCTTATGGTTTTGTATAGGGCAATGGGGAACTGGAGAGAATTACAAGACCTAATAAAGATTTGAATTGGCTTTCTGAGGAGGAAAGGAAACTTAAAAAGTTAAGGAAAGTGAATTAAGTTCTTGAACAGATTAGAAAGCACCCCATGAAAGATATTGGTGGATGGCTGTAATACTAATAGTGGGGTGAACAGCAAGTCAGCCTTAAATTCCACCCCAGCCTACATGCACATTCTTTAGATGTGTGGTTTTAACTGTGGTCCATGGACCCCTAAGGTTTTCCTAGCATCCAGGAGACAGTGTCTCAGGGGTAGAGCTACTAAACTTGGGCATGAACTAGATTCTGAGCTCTCATGTCCCATTTCAACCACCATGATCTGGCTTTGTATCTGTTTTACATACTGGTGTTCCCTGTAACATTAGTTTGAAAAAAATATATATGTTCAAGAGAGGGGGAGGGGAAAGAAGAGTTTGGAAATCATTATTAGGCATCATTTCTCTCAGCATCATCTAAGAATCTCTCCAATGAACCTCCAGCTTTTCACTACAGTGTGAGAACCTTAAAACTGCAAGCACCCTGCTTAGACATGGGCAAGCAGGGTACCTATCTAAGACCCTGTGGCAAAGTGTTTTAGAGCGCTGTTCTTGAAGGTTTCTGTCTCCCCTAGTGCCTGGGACTGGCTGGCTCCAGCAGTGCCATCCAGGTGAAGAACCCCTAGTTCACATGGTCCTTGGTCCCTGGTTCCTCCTCAGAGTACTTTCTGAAACTCTATCTGGTATGGGTGGTTGACCAGTTGCCCCAAGGAAGTCAGGAACTTGCATCTGTGGGTTGTTCTGGGGTCCTGTGGCTGGACCCCAACTCCAGAAGTACAGACTGATCAGCACGTTGTTCCCACTGGCCAGGGTGGTATTTCTTTCACAGGACTGTTTAAGATTCAGGTGCCAGAGCAGTGCTGACACTCACAAGAGGGACTCCTGTACCTCCAACCCCTTGTTGCTGGTGCCCAGGACAGTCACCACACTCCTTTTGAGGCCATGCACCGCATGTCAGGAAGTCCTCCAGCGGGGACCAGGCCTGTCTCTTCCAAAGGCTTTTGAGATTGTTGCCATGCAATAGCAACAGGCCCTCTGGTCAATGTCCTTTCTTTCCTCTGATTGATATGATGACATTGCTCTCGCTCAGGTTGGCCTTAAGGCCTGTCAGATGAGGGATGGCTATTCCTTGAATGAATGGAACTATGCTTTTCCCACTAGGCCAACAGGCTCCTCTTCTATCCATATTGGGGGTGGCAGTGTGGAAGGTAGAAATATGTTCAACTTTAATAGAGATGATATTCCACAAATGCAGTGATTATGGCCTAAAGAGTTCAAGAGAAAGCATGCTTGGAATATGTGCTATTTTACAGCTAAAGTATACAATTATGGACAATAAATATCACATGCACAGAAAATGAATTATTGCTCACATTTTCTTGCATATCCTTGGTAAGAATTGCATGTATGGCCAGCATTAATGCACGGCATAACGAACTCTGAGAGGGTCATTGGAAGCCACTATTCACAGGCAGCATGGTGGGTGGTGCCGCGTCAGTAATGAAGGAACCAGCATGAAATAACTGGTGTTAGGGAACTATAGGAGCAAAAAGATCTATATTGTTCCTATACTAACAGCTTACAAAGAGCCATGCACTGTGAGTAATGACTGCTACATTTTTCTTGCAGTGGAAGATATGAATTAGCCAGGAAGAGCATATTTAACAATAAAGAGCATGAAGAGAGAATTCCTGGACTTGAATAAGAACAGCTGGGGCCTGGATACTGCAAAGAATCTTTGCAAACACTGAGTGGATAGAAAATACTTATAAGTGCCTCTGCTCTACCTTTTTTCTAAATCACCAGTTAATCATCTTTCATGGGCCCATAAATTTTGTAATACATTTTTAATCAAAATTTTTATAGACAGCCCTCCCCCTAATATTTTGCCCAGTGACTCACACACCATAGACAGCCCTGCTAAGACTCTTACCATGTCTTTCCTGATATTTTGTAATAACCTCCTAATTGGTCTGTTTTTTCATTCTCTACACTTTCCAGTGCATCTTCCAAACTGCCAGAGTGCTCCTTCTGAAATGCAAATCTAATCGAGTTTTTTTTTTTTTCCTGCTTACAACCTTTCAATAGGGAACCAAGTTAAATTCTTTGGCTTGGCATATACTTTCTTCCTTCATGGTCTGGCCCTTCCTGTCTCTTTCAGCCTCATCATCTACAAACCCCAATAGCTACTCTATGTTCTAACTATGCAACTGGCTATTTTCAAAATCCTCACTGCTCTTCAATGCTCTGCCCTCTTTGGGGATTTCCTTACCATCAGTTGTCTCTATAAATGATTCCTACATGTCCCACAAGACTCACTCAGACTCCCACCACCACCTCTCTGAATGCCTCCTTCCACCCCACCTCTCCCAGGCGGCCAGTGAAGCCAGAGGAAAGTGGGAGGGGGGGGGGAGGGTATAGTTGAGACCAGAGGCTGTGGAGTACAATTCACAGATATTTTCAGAGGATTTTGTTCTGAGGGAGTTGGGAATCCATTGGATGCCCGAGCTCCGCGTCCTCCCTCCCACCCCATGAAAAGCTCCTTCTAATATTCCATCCTTCTGTGGCCTCTTCCAACTCTGAATCTGAGCTGGCTGTATGACCCAGTTTAACCAACACAACAAGGCAGAAGTGACATTGTGCCAACTTGTGGGCTTAAGTTATCAGAAGGTGTGGCAGCTTCAGCTTTTGTGCTTTGAAAACCCCTGGGTGCCGTGTAAGATGTTCAGCCTCCAGTGCTGGAGAGACCGTGTGAGGAGGCCATGTGGAAAGGGAGAGGCCTGAGACTACATGGGAGGGAGCAAGAGACCCAGCCACCAGCAGCCCAGCTGAGTCCAGCTTCCAGCTGTCCTTGCCAAGGGCCAGACTTGTGAATGAAGCATCTTGGATGTTCCAGCCTCATCCACAGCTGCACGAAGGTCCTGTGAGACATCTACCTAAGCCCCAGTCAATCCTATGGAATCACGAGAAACAATGAAAAGGTTATACCAAGCCACTAAGTTAACTGATAAATGAACCAGAACTTAAGAGGTGAGAATGGGTCTTGGCATCAAGCATTGATGAGAAAATGTTGGGTAGGGGATGTACCCTTAGCAAGCCCCACATCTGGAATCAGGAAGCAGGGAACGTAGACCAATTGGACAGACAGGGTGCAATCTAGGCATCCAGCACAACTGTACCCACCCTTGTTGATTTCACCATACTCTCCCACTCTCTGTCATCCTCACCCTGTCAGTCCCACACTTGATCAAGAGAGATGAGGCATCAACCAAGTTCAGTGTCACATCTCTCTATAGCTATGCCAGGCAGTAGGGCAAGGTGACCATCCAGCTGGCAAGAAGCTACGGACAGGAAGCCAATACTTGATGAGATGTTATAACAGAAATGGCTGAAGCCAACTACCAGTGAGTTCTCTGCTCTCTGGTCAAGGGCACAGATTTCATCCCAGTTAATTTGGCTTTATTCCATGGCCACAGACTAAACCTTTAACCCAGCCAGCTGTCCAAATTGGATTTGCTCCATTCATCTTGGAAAAGAGGATGAGACGCCATGTCCAAATCACAGCTTTTCTCAGGGAAATGCTGTGTTATGAGTGAGAGCCCATCTGTAACAGTGGCATCTTCAGAAAAATAACTGAGTTCTAATAGTCATTCACTCATCTCCTTCCTCCCCACATTCCAGCCTAAATTTGGATCACCAGCCTCTACCCAGTCCTCAGGTTTAAATTTTGACATCATTTTGAAGTCTCTCTTCTTCCCATCCCCTACACCCAATCTACACCTTGATATCACTTCTACAACATATCTCTTTTTATTCCCGCAGTTGTAGTTTAGGTACGTATAGCCTACATGGAGGGTTTCAAGGACTTCTTAACTGGTATTGCAGTTTCTACTCTCTTTTTCTTCCTTCTCCAATCTATCTGTTACATCTCTGCAAGAATAATCTTCCTAAAATATATTTTGAGCATGTTATTTTTTAGCTCACAATCCTTCAGTGGTTTTCTAATTTTTGCAACAGGACTGCAAACTCAAATAATTTCAGGTGATTTAAGTGTAAGATGTGACTGAATGTTTAGGAGGACAACAGGGAGCTGTGTAGACCTGCTGGCAAGTGAGAGTCCTCTTCTGCAACCCAGGAAGAGGGCTCTCTGAATACTTGTGTTCAGAGAATGGATCCTGTGAAAGGCATTTGCATTCCATAATTTTAGAACTACTGTTCAGACCAAATGAACCACAAAATTTCACAAAACAGAGGCCAGACTCTTCATTCTAATGGTCAAAGCTTTCTATTACTAGATTCCAACCTACTTTTCTACACCGACTTTCAATGTCAGTGTGTAGTTTAGAGATGGCATATATATAGCACATGGCTATTACTCTTCCATCCCTGGTCCATGGTAGATATTGCCACTGAGCGTGGCCCTCTTTCCTGTTGGGCTCAGATACAATCATCTAGAGAGCCGGATGGGCTTAGTGTGCCAGTTAAACCTACTTGCCATTGTGTGTAGCTCATTTCTGATCAATTCTGGCCCAGGCCGAATCTGCTAGGTTCACTTTACTGTACTTATCATGCAGACCAGAGGACCGGTAACTATAATGCACACTGACCACAAGGGGGCAGATGCTCAACACACAGGCATGGAAACATGGAACAGACTGATGAATCTCAGAGGGAAGAGGGAGCGGGGAGGGCGGGAAGAGATTAACCAAAGATCTAATATGCATACTAGAGGCCTGGTGCACAGACTCATGCACCAGTGGGGTCCCTTGGCCTGGCCTGCAGGGACTGGGCCAAAACTGGCAGTGTAACATCCTCGAAGGGTCACAGATTGCAAGAGGGTGCAGGCCAGGCCGAGGGACCCCACCGGTGCACAAATCTGTGCACCAGGCCTCTAGTTTTTTAAATAAACAGCTTGGTTTAGGGGTTTTTCTCTGGCTGACATTCTAGTCTACATCATAGGCTGCTATGCTCTAGGCTCAGTCCCCTTTTAGGTGAGTTGCCCACTAGTCACTACAGGTCATGGCAGGAGACAGATCCTAATCGTGGCAGTTTGCTCCAGAGAGAATATCAGATGAGGAAACCATCTTAGCAAAAGCAGATGTATTAGAAAGTCTCTCGTTCCCACCACCCACCTCTACCCTTGTAATGACAAATGAGACCAGCTCCACGGTGACACCGCTCCTTTAGCTGGACTCATCACAGCACAGCTGGTTCACAGTATTCAGACTGTAGGTTGCTAATATTGGGTACATAGATTCAAGCCCCATAGAAGCATCATAACTCAGGCTGGCAGATGGATTTGGCTCACTAGTGTTTGTGGTGTGTGGGAGATGGTCATACTATGAAGCCTACATCAGACTGAGTCCAAGATTTCTCCTGTGAGGTGTTTAATCCATTAGGTAATCATTGCTTCCATTACTCGCGGTCTGCTTCACTTTGTTTCTATTTAATTGGGGCCTGCATTTCCTAAAGAGCCCAGTTTTCCTTTTTGTATGGCAAGATGCTTATATTTTCTTCTAAAGCAACTGACTTCATTCTTTGTCCTAAAGGAGAAAGTAAGACAGAGTCTAATCATATCACACAAACTCTTCTTCAAAAAACCCAAGGGAGGAGAAGGAGAAGAGGAACTACATATTTTACAACATACTTCATGGAGTCAGTTTGTCTTCATGGATGATCCTCCTCAGAGGTCTTCAGCCTGGAACCTGCTGTGGTGGATTCACACCTGCTCCGGGGATATCTCACCCTAACAGCAGGCTTGGATATGGCACAATTTGAGATGATTGCCTATACAGGTTAACATGCTTTCTGCAAAGCCCTAGAATGATTGGGTCCCTGGGGCAACCACTGCTAGTGATGCAGCGGTTATGGGAGTAAATGTGTGAGGTGGTTAAATGTTGTATTAGAGCCAGGAGCCAGGACATTATGGACCCCCGTGGCTTTAGCCCACTGAGTGTCCTTTATCTGTTCAGAGTTTCTGGGTTTTGTTTGTTTGTTTTTTACAAAAAACTTTGGAATAAACTCTGCTATGGACTGAAAACTTGTGTTCCCCCAAATTCATATAATGAAGTCCTAGTCCTCAATGTGACAGTATTTGGAGGAGGGGCTTTAGAAGGTAATTAGGTCACGAGGATGGGGTCCTCAAGAACAGGTTTAGTGCCCTTACAAGAGGAGACACAAGAGACATGATCTCTCTCTACCGTATGAAGACACAGCAAGATCGTCATCTGCAAGCCGGGAAGAGGGCTCTCACCAGACATGGGATCTGCCAGCACCTTCACCTGGGACTTCCCAGCCCCCAGAACTGTGAGAAATAAAAATCTGTTGTTTACAAGCCAACAGTCTCTGGTAATTTGTTATAGCTGCCCGAGCTAACGAAGATATTAGTTATACTTGAAGAGAAAGAGCTAAAATCCATGCTAAGGACCACCTGCCAGGGAGAGTGATTTTTTCCATCAATTCCATCTATACAAGGGGTGGCGGGAGGCAATATATGAGAATCTCCCCCCACCCCCCCAGCAGAATGGGAATGTGTTAAAGTCAGGTTTTTATCTTTAATAAAGACCAAGATAACAGTGAGATTGTGTTTTTAACAGAGGTAGCTTCATGTAGAAGGCAGAACTTGATGGTTCCGGGGGAAATGAACCTTAAAACCACCCATGTTTCACCAAAAGCTTGTTCATCATTGGGATTTAGGTCAACACTGGGAGGAGAAGCCCAGGTCTAAGTAGTGAGGCATCCTATCTGATCCCTACTGGCTCAGGGGACATACACTGCTCCCAGGACCGGAAGTGGGGGGCGTGCTTTAGCCTCAAGGTCCCCAATATGCATGGAATTGAACTTCATAAAAACTCATGAAGGATTCTAAAACAAATTTTTATTTTTATCAATAATCTTTCCCAATTTAATTGATACGGTCACTATATTTGTGGAGAAAAAAACATAATTTACCAATGAAAGATACTATGTCATTCTTACTACCCCCTACCCACCCCCATAACTCTCTCTTTGATCATTTGATAGGATGGCTCTATATTAGGGTAACCCACCACCCAGTAATGAGTTATGCCAGAAATAGCCTCCCAGCTTAGGACCTGTGGGCTAAGGATGAGGACATGGATGGTAAGGGGAGACAGGAATCTGTGGTATTTTAAAAAAATGTCTGCAAACAACAAACTAGTAAGTATGTTGAAAAACTGACAAAATAATGGCCATTTCCTAATCATCACAGGGTTTTTTCATAGTTAAGATTTTATTAGGAAACTAGAGGCCCAGTGCATGAAATTTGTGCACGGGAAGGGGGGAGGATCCCCTCAGCCCAGCCTGCACCCTCTCCAATCCGGGACCTCTTTGAGGGATGTCCGACTGCTGGTTTAGTCTAAACCGGCAGTCAGACATTCCTCTCACAATCCTGGACTACTGGCTCCTAATCACTCACCTGCCTGCCTGCCTGGTCACCCCTAACTGACCCCCCCTGCCGGCCTGGTTGCCCCTAACTACCCCCTGCTGCCACCCAGGTCTCCCCAAACCCCTCTATCCCTGCTGTCCTGGTTGCTCCTAACTGCCCCCACCGGGCGGCCTGGTCACCCCTTGTTGCCCCCCTCTGCTGGCTTGGTCACCCCAACTGCCCCCCCTGCTGGCCTAGTCGCTCCACGCAGCCTGTTCAGTCATCCGTTCAGTTGTGATGGTTGCTAAGGCTTTTCTATAGATAGAGGATATTTCTTGCCTTGTCTGCTTAGTCTCCCTTAGTGGTTAATTTTGTATATTGCTCTTTATTATATAGGATAGGAATACTCAGAAAGACTGAAAAAAAATCACAAGACAGCATGAAGAATTAATTAGGACAAAGCATCGAGAGAAAGCTATAACACACAAGAGCAAATACAATTTCTCTCATGGCATCAATGGTCGATCTTTTGAGACCTCTATATTTTTCAAAGCCACCTATTATTTTCATCATCCTTGAATTTATTTCCCAAGAAATACTTAGGTTTCTTACTTATTGCCTTATATAAAGTCAACAGTACATCTACTGTGTTGTCTTGTCCCCTTTCCCCTAAATGCTATTTGAAATGTCAGGTCAGGGATAGGGTGTTTGATGTTCTCTGAGTTACCAGGAGTACATAAATCATAAATGCACATCATTCATGAATTATTCAATTTCTCTTGTGCTTTCTGTAGGCTGGGGTAGCTTTTGGTAAATGTGAATGAATAGACGACTAATGTTGAATGCTTTGAGGGCTCGCCCGGGAGCGTCATTGTCTCTTCTGTCTTGGCTGTGGGATATGAATTGAGTTTGCCTGAGGGAATTCCTGTTAAATGAACTTGGGTAAAATAGTCCAGAAAGATGGTTTGTGTGTGTTATGTATAATAGATATATATTTTTTATTCCAGATGACGGGATTGGACATTGAGAAGGACCAGATTATTGAGATGGCCTGTCTGATCACCGACTCTGATCTCAACATTTTGGCCGAAGGTCCTAACCTGATTATAAAACAGCCAGATGAGTTACTGGACAGCATGTCAGATTGGTGCAAGGAGCATCACGGGAAGTCCTTCCTCTTGAGTTGGACTTACCTGCCTGGTCCCCCAATATTTCCAAATTATCTCTTGTCTTTTCTCTTTCATTTGTGTGCGGGTCCTCTTCCAGATATTGAACCCTGAACCACGCAGGACATGAAGGGAAACATTTACCGACATCCAGATATCGGTAAATTTTCCATCAATTAAGAGATGGAAAATTAATATATAAATATTATTTGAGATGATTTATCAAAATAAATAAGGCAATAAGTAAGAAACCTTACTTATTTTGATGAGAATCAATTAATTGATGGTAAATATGTAAATGTTTCCCTCCACGTCCCGCGTGGTTCAGGGTTCAATATCTGGAAGAGGAGCCGCACACAAATGAAATAGAAAAGACAAGAGATAATTTGGAAATA
>NW_005371324.1:4482863-4489916 GCF_000412655.1 Myotis brandtii
GGTCCCACTCTGACCTCTGGGTTTCCTGGCTCCTGGATCTCTAGGGAGGTGCTAATCTAGCCTTTGCCTGAGGCTATCCAGCAAAAGCCTCCCTGCAGGGCTTGGGTGGGGCAGGTCCCACGGAATCAACAGGGCGGGGCTAGCAGTTATGGCTGCTCTCAGTCCTGCCCTCAGAGGCTTTGCTTCTCAATGTCCAGGTAATCGCTGCAAGCCCCTCGGAGAGAAAGCTGCCCTCGAGTTCCAACCGATGCCAGACAGTCCCACTTCTCCCATATGAGTCTGGGTCCCTAGAGAATCGCCCAGAACTGGAGCTCAGAGCCTGAGACTCCCTCCCGATTGAAAAAGACAACCGCGCCTTCAGCTGCCAGCCCACTCCGCATGCACCTCCGCACCTTAGTATTTTATTTCCGCACTGCGCCTCCTCTGAGTCTCCGTATGCTTTTCTCTTTCCTTCTAGTTGTAGAATTTCCACTCAGCCAGCCTTCCTGTGGTTCTGGATGATGTCCATTCCATCTTTTAGTTGTATTTTTGAAGTGGTTGTGCGAGGCAGCAATCTCCGGTGTTTACCTATGCCGCCATCTTGGTTTCTCCCCCCCTTTTTTGATTTAATTATTTTGATGCATATCAAAATCAAGTCCAAAGTACTCAAATCTTAGGTAGCTTCAGGTCATTAAAATAGCTGGTTGTTCAAGCTTATAGAAGATTTTCTTAAAAAAAAAAAAAAAAACCACACCAGTTTCTATAAAAATTCTTATCAGCTGGAAGAAGTATAGCCTGCCCTACACCTACCAATGCCACAGAAGTGATGCATTAGGCCACAGAGAACACAAAGGGCTGAGAGATACTGAGTCCTAATGTCGTGGGATATGTAGTTCAATTTTTAATGTGCATCCTGTTCAGTCTTTGGGCTTGTAGCCCAATTCCATGGCTGTCTCAAAGGATATTTTCTCCTCTTCCACAAACGGAACACAGACTGTTCCCAACTTACTAAGTCCCCAACTTACTAAATTCCAAAGCCTCATTCAGAAGTTGTTTGGATGGAACAAATTAAACACATATTCCTTAAGAGACAAGAAGAGTGATTCTGTCTCCAGGAGAACTCACAGCTTATTAACCCACCAGGTACCAAAAATATAGATATAATAATAACCTAGAACAGCGATTTTCAGCCATTGTGCCACAAACATTTTTAAAGCATGCAGTACCTGACTATTTGGTCAGGGGCACTGACCTCTTTACCCTTAGATTGCCAAATAAAAAAAAAGACAACAGCCAATACAACACTAGTCATCTTGAATGAATCAAAATTATGCCTAATTTAAAAAAATATTTTTATTGATTGTAGAGAAGAAAGGAAAGGGAGAGATAGAAACATCAATGAGGACAGAGAATAATTGACTGGATACCTCCTGCACACCCCTCACTGGGGATCAAGCCCACAACCTGGGCATGTGCCCTGACCATGAATCAAACTAGTGACCTCCTGGTTCATAGGCTGATGCTCAACCACTAAGCCAGACGGGCTGAGCAATTATGCCTAATTTTTTGTCAGATCGGCAAAATATATTTTTTTGGTGTGCCACAGAATTTTAGTAAATAGTTTGTGTGCCATGAGATGAAAAAAGTTGAAAATAGCTGACCTAGAACATGATCAACGAATACATGCATACTTCTATGGACAATCATGTTTGGCATTTCAACTTGGGAGAGGAAGAATAGATCTCTTGTCATGCCTTCTTTGTTCCTGCCCTCCTCAAATGTTATGTCACACATGTCTAGGGCTCTTAAGACCCGAAAGAGTGGAAAAACAGCAAGAAGAGAGTCAGTATATATGGGTGCATCCATATGGAGGGTTGATTCTTAATTCTAAGGGTCTCCGAATTCAAAATTATGTTTCATTCATATTGTGTGCATATAAATGTATTTTCTTTTTTTTTTGTCAATTGTTGATTTTATTTTTTTCCCAATATGAAAAACGTTTATCCTATCAAGCAAAAAAGACACAAAATGAGTGAAATTCTAACCTGCATTTTTGTTGTTTCACTGTCCATTTGTTAAAGAAAATTGCCAAAATTCATAGATTTGGCAAAACATATGCTCAGATATTTAACCAAATATAGAGATAGCAAATGCACATCGGAAAAAAAGGCTCACCATAATGCAATTGAACAACAGTGATATAGCATGACAAAGTTACAAACATTCACCTCTCCTCTGACTTGGACATTGCATTATGAGTTATTGATGAAGATAAATGAAACCTATCTCCATTTTGAGAATTATGCACAATCCCTATTAGGCCAGTAATTCTGTAGCAATTATGCTTTCCCCTAAACCCTATTGTCCTACACCCAAGTGACCATCACCCATGGAATTGCAGGCATTAGGACACATGGCCCTTTGCAAGATCTTTGAAAGTTATTCCCTTCAAAAGTATTGGCATACCCTGTGAACACTCTGATGACAACCGAAGTGACTGTTTCTGGCAAAATATTTCCCACATTCACTGCAATCCTGAGGCCTTTCTTGTGTGAACTCTCTGATGATGATGCAAGTGATTGTTGAGGGCAAACAATTTCCCACATTCGCTGCATTCATAAGGCCTTTCTCTGGTGTGAAATCTCTGATGACAAAGGAGGCTATTGCTACAGGTAAACGATTTCCCACATTACCTGCATTCATAAGGCCTTTCTCCAGTGTGAAATCTCTGATGATAAAGGAGGCTATTGCTACAGGTAAACGATTTCCCACATTACCTGCATTCATAAGGCCTTTCTCCAGTGTGAAATCTCTGATGATAAAGGAGGCTACTCCTACCGGCAAAAGATTTCCCACACTGACTGCACTCTTAAGGTTTTTCGCCAGTGTGACATTTCTGATGATAACGGAGGCTACTCCTACTGGTAAAAGATTTCCCACACTGACTGCACTCATAAGGTTTTTCACCAGTGTGACATTTCTGATGATCACTCAAGTGATAGTTCCTGACAAAAGATTTCCCACATTCACTGCACTTATAAGGCCTTTCTCCAGTGTGAAGCCTCTGATGACGATAAAGGCCAGAGAGTCTGGTAAAATATTTTCCACAATCATCACACTCATATGGTTTTTCTCCAGTGTGAATTCTCTGGTGTTGAACGAGGCTTGAACTTTGGCTAAAGGATTTCCCACAGTCAACACATTCATATGGCTTTTCTCCAGTGTGAACTCTCTGGTGTTTCAGGAGGACTGCCCTTTGGCTAAAGAATTTCCCACATTCGCCACACTCATGAGACTTTTCTTTAGAATGAACTCGCTGGTGTCGAATAAGGTTGGAGTGTTGTTTAAAGCATTTCCCACATTCACTGCACTCGTATGGTCTTTCTCCTGTGTGCAATTTCTGATGATGACGGAAAACAGAGATATTTGTAAAAGATTTTTCACATTCACGGCACACAAAACACTGTATTCCATTACAGACACCATGGTCCTGAGCAAGCGTCTGGTTGCAGCCAATGGCTTTCTTGCTGAAATAAAACTGCTTTGCACATGCCCCACACCTCAATAGTTTCAGGCTGTATTGTGTTCCCTGCTGCTCAACCAAGTGGAAAATGTCTCTCAGGACTGGCCCACAACACTCACAGGGGTGGCTCTTCTGGGAGGACACAGCTCCATTGGGGTTCTTTGCCTGTGACACTCTGCCAGAAACATGCTGTTCAGTAGGTGCCTCCACATCCTCTGCTCCGCAGCAGCAACCTAGAGAGGATATGAGTTCAAAGTTCTCCAGCATCACTTTGAGGAACAGGTGTCTCTGAGCCTCATCAAGGAGGCACCATTCCTTCTGAGAGAAGCGCACAGCAACATCCTCAAAGGTCACACCAACCTCAGCTGGGGGCCTCTGTGGGTTGAACGGGGTGAGGGTGGCAGGAGAGGAGGCAGCCAGGGGCACAGTGGCCCCTGTCCCAGGCCCAGCACTGGTCACCCAGGAGGCTGGTCAGTGGGGACCAGGACTCTTGCGCCTTCTCATTCTGGCATCTCCACCAAGACCCAGTGCTCAGGATGCTCTGACCCACTTAGGTGACCCTGAGAGAAGAGGAAATGCCCATCACAAGGAGAACACTGGAAGTCAACTATTGACTTTATTTATTTATTTTTAAAATATATTTTTATTTTTTTCAGAGAGGGGGAGAGAGATAAAACATCAATGATGAGAGAAAATAACTGACTGGCTGCCTCCTGCATTACCCCTACTGGGGATTGAGCCCACAACCTAGGCATGTGCTCTTGACGGGAATCGAACCTGGGACCCTTCAGTCTGCAGGCCAATGCTCTTCCACTGAGCCAAACTAGCTAGGGCCAACTTTGACTTTAAAAAGGGCAAACAACTGCACTGCAAAGCTTTCTATAAGAACCTCAAAGAATTTGCATGAGCACACATAGCTTAAAAAGAGCCAGTTACCCATGTCCTAAAGTACACTTGTTGCCTGGGTTTTGAAGTAATTTGCTTGAAATAAATAAACTCATGTGTTTGGCCACAGAAATACGAAAGAGTAGCTACTGATTTCAGATGAAAAGGTGTCTGGAGAAAACGGACCTTCTCACAGAAGTAATTAGAGAGACATAAAATAACTTTAAGAGAAACATATTTTCTAGGATAAAAATTTTTAAAACAGATAAAAAAGAAGCAGTAATAAAAAAGACATTCATAACATTAAAAAAAACAACACTAACTATAAGGGAAAACCATCTCAGTAAAAATGAAAATTAAATACATCATGTTTAGCTAAAAGTAAAAAATCTGAAATTGATGAGGAGTTCAACAGTGGCCAGAATTGGCAGCTCTCAGGAAGGCCCATGGAGACACATGTCACCACTTCCTCTAGCTCTAGTGCCACATCTGTCATCTGTCAGCTGTCAGAGCACTGGCTCACTCCAACAAGACTTCCCTGAGGCTCAGCAACAGATGAAGAGAAACAGTTACCATGGCACTGGAGATAATTTTGTGATGACACAAAGTCCTGTCCTATCTAGGGAAGATAAGGCTCTGTGAGAATTCTTCCTCTAGATGTTCCCCATCTCCAGAGCAGAGAGGCCTAGATGAAGCCTAGGGGTCACTTACTTGCAGGGGTTGTTTCCTCAGATACCTTACCACATTTATTGTCAACAGCCTCCTTCTAAATGTAGACTTCTTGTCTGCACAAAATGATAGTGCTTAATATGGAAAGTAAAACTCTGGAAATTTAATTTCGAAAAACATACTAATGGATTGGTACACTGGTACACCCATCAGCACATCCTCAACAGGAAGGGAAAGAACTTCACATGTGCACTAGCGCACAGACTACAAACTCCACCTTTAAGAGGGGGAGTGACTCAAACCAATTTGCCTGGGGCTGCTCTGGCATGCTAGTCTGCCTCCTGGGAAACCTCTCAGCCCTGGGAAATCTCGGCCAACTGCCATTGGAGCTGCACAGGTCTCAGTGAGGCCTAGGGAAAGTGACTGGATAGACTGCAGAAAAAAATGTAGGTTCAGGCAGTAACTCGGTTCTCCTGCTCCAGGGGATGGTAATTTCCATTAAACTAAGTGATGACATCATAGAAATCTGAGAATGATGAGGAGAGCCCAGCTGGTGAAAACCGAGCTTCAGGCAGGGAAACTGAGACCTCATCATGCCCAGGATGTGATTTTCTCAGGAGGGAGGTCATCCTGACAGGTGAGAGGGAGCAGAGGCCACTGTTACATATTCCTCTACTCAGGCCTGGATGTATTTCTGAGGCTAAAATCTGAACTATGGACTAGAACTCACCTGAGGAGTGTCTCATGGATCTTCTCCGGGAAAAAGAGCAGCTGGAGCTCAGGAAGCTTGAAGGAAGCACAGACAAAAATATTAACTCGAATACTTCTTCCAAATGTAGATTTATTGTATGCACAAAATGATAGTGCTTATTATGAAAAGTAAAACTCTAGAAATTAAATTTGAAAAAATATTAATGGATTGGTACACTGCTACACTCATCAGCACATCCAGTTTGTTTCACAAATTCCTCATTTTGGGCCTCAAAGAACTAGGAAAATATTTTCATTGCATGAAAATGTTGATTTCTTTGTCCTCTTACTCACTGCAGTAATTTCAACTGTATACTTTGTGACATCTTTTTTTTTTAAATTTTAATACTAGTGGCCCAGTGCATGAAATTCATGCACATTAAAAGGGAATTAATTAGAGGAAATACTTTAATATTGCTATTTGCCCTTTCTCTATAATAGAAGTGTCAGAGATGAAAGAAAATTAGTAAAATGTATATGAAAATCTTCCTCCTGTCAGAGTCTGGGTGTGCCATGGGACCCAGAGTCAAGTCCCCGCCCATCTGCACGCTCCTTGAAATCACACGAGACCCAGACCTGGCTGGCCTCACCCCCATTGGGCAAGATCCAGACCTGGCTGGCCTCACCCCCATTGGGCAAGATCCAGACCTGGCTGGCCTCACCCCCATTGGGCAAGATCCAGACCTGGCTGGCCTCACCCCCATTGGGCAAGATCCAGACCTGGCTGGCCTCACCCCCATTGGGCAAGATCCAGACCTGGCTGGCCTCACCCCCATTGGGCAAGATCCAGACCTGGCTGGCCTCACCCCCATTGGGCAAGATCCAGACCTGGCTGGCCTCACACCCATCAAGCCCTGCCAGGCAGGGGGCGCAGCCTCAGGTCCCCTGGCCTGGTGCTTGGTAGGGGGCACAGCCTTAGGTCCCCCGGCAGTTTGCAACCATCTAGAAAACTCTGTCTTCCCTAAACCAAGGATACTTAAAAGTCAGTGATTTACATTTTGCCTCCCTAAACGAAGGGTAAATAGCTTATGCCAAAGTTCTCAGGAAGACTGATGGGAGAAATCCAATTAGTGTCACTTGCTGTCCACACCCAAGGACAAATAAAGTTAGAAAATGAGCCTTATTTTGGTCAGTTCTTTTCTAGTAAAATAATTACATTAATCAGGTATTTAATAAAAAAGGACCATCATTCAATCATAGGAACTGAAGTTTGTTGGCCTATGTTCCTGTCTAATACACTTTAATAT
>NW_005371324.1:4490913-4492276 GCF_000412655.1 Myotis brandtii
CTGACATCCATTGACTCTCCTGCTCTGCAGTGTCTAGGAGACTAATTTGCTGTTTGGTCAATGCGGTTTCGATTGACCCTTGGCTAAGACATGGGATGATGTGACATCCCATCACTGTAGCTCCTAATCAAAGGGGTGACGTGGACACCATCGCTCTGCCGTGGTTGGCAAACCGCGGCTCCCAAGCCACACTCGGCTCTTTGGCCCCTTGAGTGTGGCTCTTCCACAAAATACTGACTTCTGCGCATGGGCCACGAAGTTTCAATCGCACTGTATATGCGCACCCGCACGTGGTATTTTGTGGAAGAGCCACACTCAAGGGGCCAAAGAGCCGAGTGTGGCTTGGGAGCCGCGGTTTGCCAACCACGGCAGAGCGATGGTGTCCACGTCACCCCTTTGATTAGGAGCTACAGTGATGGGATGTCACATCATCCCATGTCTTAGCCAAGGGTCAATCGAAACCGCATTGACCAAACAGCAAATTAGTCTCCTAGACACTGCAAAGCAGGAGAGTCAATGGATGTCAGCCGAGTTTGAAGAGTTTAAATAAAGAAAAGGGGGGAATTGTGAGAATAAACAAGTCATCTTTTCTGTCAAAGAACAGTGTAGACAGCCGCCATTTTGGGCTGCGTGACTCAGGGGCGCCATCTTGAAACAGCAAAGGCCAACCACTCCCTTTGAATTAGCCAATCGCAAAAGACTGTGCGCCTGAGCTCCAATCAGGAGCAAGGCACAGGTCACGTGAGGGGGGTATAAATCCCGAGCAGCCCACCTGCTAGGTGTGTGCCTGCTGCTTCCAGACCATGTGTGCGCACCCTTCTAAAAGGAGGTAAAGATGTTTGCCTTGCTGCCTGGCTCCCGAGTATGTTTTGTGTTCTACCAGGCCCCCTGACTTGGGGGCTCGCCTTACTTCCAACAACACTAAGCATACCTGTCCTCTATAACCTGTGTTTCCGCTGCCAAATCTAAAGCTTTCCAGTATAAGTGGGACACGATGTACCTACACACCGCTCGCAGCCAAATCCAATGCCCTCATTAGGCTCTCGGTGTTCCTCGAGGCATCGCAGTGGCATGTGACCCAGGGGGCACTCCGCTCGGGCGGAGACTCACTTCCCTCGGCCTTCAGAACACCTTTCCTCTGTCCTTCCCTTCACTCTCGACTTCTCTTCCTCCCCGTCCCTCGTTGCCCAGTGCCCTCTGGGGTGCTGCCTCCCGCTGCCCCGCCAGACTCATCTGCCGCACTTCCACTTTGCGTCCCGCAAGGAGAGGCGGCGGGCGTTCCTCGGGCTCCTCCGGACCGGCTCCCGGGGCTCGGGGTTCGCCCTGAACCTCTGAGGGGTCCGCGGCCGCCCCGCAGACGGTG
>NW_005371324.1:4492365-4502194 GCF_000412655.1 Myotis brandtii
GGTAATAATAGTTGAAGCATCCCCACCTTAGTTCCCTTAATTCCTTAGATAGTTATGTAGATCCTTGTTGATTATTGTTAATCAGTTACTCTGCCTACACTCGGAAATCTATTGATAAGCTAATCAGTTACTCTGCCTACACTTGGAAATCTATTGATGAGTTAATCAGATACTTTTGTCTACTCCTGGAAATTGTCTGCTGGTCTGTGTGTCATTGAAACTTCCTTACCCTAAGGGCTACTCCAGATCAATAAAAGATTGGAGCAGCCTGAGCATGGGTGGAAGTCCTTCGGGACTTGCCCGCCTGGTCCCCCAATATTGCAAAAATTATCTCGGTCTTTTTCTCTCATTTGTTGTGCGGCTCCACTTTCAGATACCGAACCCTACTCCACGCAGAACGTGGAGGGAGTGTTACTCGACCCAGGTGGAACCGGAAGCTCCATCCTGGAGACCCGCCCTCGTGGGCGGGGCTACCCCATCCCCCCGGGTGACAGGCAAAGCCCGACCCTGCAGGCCAGGCTGCTTGAGGTGCTCAGCCGGATCCTGGGGCTGTGGAGACCGGAAGGGGAGGCCCTGTGGTGGGGTCACGGCCTCGGGGGCGGTGCTACCCCGTCCTGCCTGGTCAGAGGCCAAGTCCCGAGCCCTGGTCTGTTCAGTGAGTGCTGGTGGCCGGGGGTGTGGTGGTTAGAAATGCTCTTGAAAGGCGCCACGGGGACTTGAAAATCGCTCGGCCAGGCAAATGTACTTCTTCAAAAGCGTGCAAGGCCGACAGAAACATGTGCCAGCCAGGCCAAAGCCTATAAACGTATTTTCTAGCAAGATAGCCTCTTCCTTTCATTCGATTCTTAAAAGGATCTCAGACCCTCAAGCTAAAAAATATATAAACAATGATGGGATGAGACTTCTTATCAGCACATCCACTCAGCATCATTCCTTCATTTTGGCCAGTCTCCCAAAACAGAATAAGTGAAAGGTTCTCCAACTCTCTGGGCTCTGCTACTATCTTATTTTTAAATCAAAGTTCCTTTCCTGTGATGCACTAGGAAACAGGGCCTTCTGTTCTGGAAGCAGTTTTTAAAAGTTCTTGCTGCCTGTGAAACCAAACCTGGAATTGAAAATTTCTTTCCAGTCTCTCTCTCTCTCTCTCTCTCTCTCTCTCTCAGAACTCAGTTAAGACCCACTTCATTTCAGAGGAACATGCTCTCAAGCCTCTGTGCTGTGTGTGTCATGTGGTTTGTTTTTGGAGTGTGTCTGTCTGTCCCGACAGTGAGAACCTGTGTGGTGTCCTGAGGTCTGGAGGGTGGGAAAAGGTGGAACGGAGAAAGAAGTCAGTCTAGGTAGCCGGAATCAATGTTGCAGAACTAGAGACTCAAACTGTTCATTCATTCTCTTATTCATTCTGCTTAGTTTCTGAGCATCTATAATATGTGGAGAATTATGCTGGGCTCTGAGGGGTGCTAAGACGAAAAGATCTGGTCCTCTTCCTAAAGAAACAATGCTGTGGAAAGATAGACATGCAAATGAACAATTACAAATTAAATGCAACTGCCACAGAGTAGGTATATACATTTAAGCAATGGAAGCAAGAAAATAGAAATACTTAATTCAGTTCAGTTGGGGTGGTGGTTGCAGTGTGAGATTCTATTCTGAGAGGAGATAAATTGAAGCCAGGAATATGCAAAGGTTTTAGTCCCAGGGCAAGATGCTGGGGTTGACCAGATCACCTTGAGAGTGAACTAAAGAATTATGCTTGGGAGAGTAAGTAGAGTTCATCTCAGATTATTTTATTTGGACTATTGTGAGAATTATGTTTGCTAATATCAGGAGTGTAAATCAGAGGGCCTTAAAAAAGAAAGCTAACAATTATTGATCATCTACTATGTGTATAAGTACCAAACATAGATTTAATCTCACAACAGCCTCCTAAGGCATTACCCTCTGGACTAGTCAGGGTTCTCCAGAGAAATAGAACCAATAGCTCCCCCGTTCTGTGTATAACTTGCATGTGACTTTATTGGCTTACTGGGGAGGTCTCCCCTAATAAACCTGGCATTGTGGAAAGACACAAACATGTGCGAGCTACTCTTTTCAGGGACATTCCCTTGCTCGAGACAGTCTGATTGCCTGGTGCTGCCGAAAGCCAGTCCATCCTTGCTGCTTGACACAGTCGCTGCAGGGAAGAAACATCCACACAGCATATGTTTCAAGGGACCTGGCATATATGGCATACTGTTCTTAATATGTTTGCTCCCCTTATTAGCGCTATGTGTTCTAAACAGGGCCACCTCCCCGAGAAAGGTTGTTTCCCCAGGTGGGGATGTTTCCCTGGAGTTAGGGATTAACGGGACTAAGGAAGGGAATAAATCAGTAAAACCCCCTAGTGTTACAGAAATACCGTGTACTACTTATGAAGAACTTAGACTAAGACTGTTGGCAATAAATTTGGGACTTGCTAGGCCCACATCCCCAGGGTTCTACCCACCAGAGAAAGTACCAAAGCCTATGAGAACCCGCAGACGCAGGGCAGTCCCAAGGAAGGCCACCAGCAAGGTTAAAAGGACATAACCTTTACTTGAGCCACAGAATAGGATAATCTCCTTCAGTTACTTCCTTGTAGCTTAATAGTAGAGCAGTAGAGTAGTGACCTTGGAATGGAGATAACAAATTAGCCATAACCTTTGGAATAGATGGATAGGATTAAAATCAACAGAGCTAGATAGAGATAAGATTTTTAGCAAAGGTCAGATAAGAAACTATAAACATAAAACAAGGAACTGTAGGTCAAGAAAGGACCCAAAACATACCATGATTTAGAAGCATGCTTATAGAATCAAGGAGTATAAATATAGCTGTAACAGGACAATGAAAAAGAACCCAACTATGCTGATGACCTGAACGCTGTCTCTGTGTCCTTAATTCTTCGCCGACGCCGTCCACACCTTTGGGAACCCCTGGACTGCTGGGGCTGGACCCCGGCATGGTGCCTAGGCCATCCTTGGGGTTAAACATTTGAATCTCAACCCTGACTCATCCACTTAGTCACGCTGTTGTCTTACAGATAAATTTCTTAACTCACTTGCCTCAGTTTCTTTCTTAGCGAAATGGCAAGTGAGAATACTACTCAGCTTGCTGATATGATGTGAGGATTAAATGTGTGTAAATTAAGTGCCTGGCATAGAGAAGGTGCTCAAGAAATGGTAGCTATTCACATTATTTAATAAGATCACCTTTGCCAGGCACTTAGCATTGTGCATAGAGTATGTGCTCCATAAAGGTGAGGTATCATCACCTCATTATTATTTAGTGGTTATTGACATCCTCTAGCTTGAAAACCCTTCACTGATTGAGAGGTGAAAACAAATGACTTCTATCTACTAACAAAAATTCTGCAAATCTATGGCATATATATTTCCATGGCTCCAATATCAGAAATGGGTAACAATCAGAGATTCTCTTCAGAAAAAAATATTCTCTTGGGATGTACCTGTGTCTTTCCATTGCTAGTGGAATAATTTCATATGCTTTTGCACACTAAGGCAGAGTTGGCTGTTAGAAGACTCATTGTATATTGTCCATGTTCCAAGAAGGCAGGTTCAGGAAGGGCCTGATTGTGTCCAGATGGTTTGGGCTATTTATATGGAACTATGTCATCAGCATTGAATCAGGAAATTTTCAATTCCTCATCAACCAGGAAAAAAAGAATTCAAATCCTTCTTGGCATAGACTTGTAATTTGCACACCTCAGTCGAGGCCTGTAGAGAGCGCCTGGGAAGGCACATGGGCATTTCTTTAATTATTGTCAGCTGAAGCCAGTGGCGTTGTTGGCAAAGCCACGTCCTGGAAACACGTTTTGCCAAAAGGCAGGAGTGTTGTCAGCTTGACCTTCAGCCCAGGTGTCAGAGAGTAGGTTTTGTTATTTAAATCCAGCCAAGTACCAGGAATGAATACGACTGGGGCCCACCCAAGAATGCACATAATCTCCTTTGTCTTGACTTTTAGTAAAACTTACTTTTTTTTGCTGTATAAAATAAACACGCTGTATTGGCTCTGGGTCTCTGTCTCTGTCCCTGTCCCAGTCAGAGGACAGTGGTCCCACCCAGCCCCAGCTTTTTTCTTCCATCTCTGTGTCTGTCTCTTTCTTTCATTTTCTCAATCCCCAGCTGCCCCTACTCAAGAACCAGACGCGAAGAAGAGAGACATATTTACTTGGGCCCTTCTATAGAAAAGTGGGATGATCTTCCTGGGCCTCCAGCTCACTCCAGGTGACTGGCAATGCCCCCACCCCACCGCTATGACTCCAGGCACTGCGCCAGCAGCATTTCTGCATTGGCATCTACCTTTCCTGATGGAATGATTCTCTCTTACTTAGGTGTCTTTTTTATATATATGTAATTGTTCAAAAAGAAATAAATTATCAAGGATATTCTAATTACTATAAACTCTCACCTTTATTTTCACAACCCAAGTAAGGACCCTAAACAAATTCCCTCCCTTCTGACAGTGTTCAGAATATGCTTCCCCAAAATATGCCATCTTGACATAGAAATTTTTTTTAAAATTTGATTTGAGAGAGAGATCAATTTGTTGTTCCATGTATTTATGCATTCATTGGTTGATTCTTTTATTTGTTTGCTTTTTAACCCTCACCTGAGGAAATGATTTTATTAATTTTTTAGAGAGAGAAGAAGGAAGGTGGAGAGAGAGAAACATTGATGTGAGAGAGAAACATCTACCATTGTCTCCCAGGACTCTCCCTGACCGAGAATCGAACCTGTCCCTTTTGGCGTACAGTATGACACTCTAAGCAACTGAACTACCCAGCCAGGGCCAACAGATAGAATATCTTTAGCTGAAGGAACTTGAGAAGCATTATGTGCAGGAAAAACTTTCCTGACTTTCCCCAGAAGCAGGACAGAAAACCTTATGTGAGAAATGCTCTCCCTAAACCTGGAGAAAAGCAGAACACAGACTTTGCTGTTTCCCCAAGATTACTACACTTAACTCATACTTTTTTCATCCTATCACATTTTCCCACAACCCTCCACTCTTCATTAAACCTAGCATAAAAAACTCAGCTTTGACTACTTATTTGGGTTTTCATTTCCTTATGAAGGTTTCCATGTCATGTAAAAATTAGTTAAATAAATTGATAAGCTTTTCTTTTATGAGCCTGCCTTTTGTTATAGGGGACCTAACCAAGAACTTAGAAGGATGCAGAATAAAGATATTTTTTCCTCTTCTACACTTGCTTTCCTCACATTCCCAAGATGCTGACTAATTTATCTTCAACCAACTTATTATCTCCACACTGAACACAATTCCTCATCAAAAACTTTTGCCCTAGCTGGTTTGGCTCAGCGGATAGAGCGTCGGCCTGTGGACTCAAGGGTCCCAGGTTCGATTCCGGTCAAGGGCATGTACCTGGGTTGCGGGCACATCCCCAGTAGGGGGCGTGCAGGAGGCAGCTGAATCGATGTTTCTCTCTCATCGATGTTTCTAACTCGCTATCCCTCTCCCTCTCCCTTCCTCTCTGTAAAAAAATCAATAGAATATATTTAAAAAAAAAACTTTGATGTCTAGTATATTTCATAATTCGAATCATTTAGAATTGTCTGGTTTTTTATAAAGGTAACATGGGACATGTACTGTGTTTTTAATAACACACCCAGCCCTGAATGAGTAGCTCATTTGGTTAGAGTGATGTCCCAATACACCAAGTTTGCAGGTTTGATTCCTGGTCAGGGCACATACAAGAATCAATCAATGAATGCATAAATAAGTGGAACAACAAATCAATGTCTCTCTCTCTCTCCTTTCCTCTCTCTCTCTCTCTCTCTCTCTCTCTCATAAAATCAATAAATTAGGCCTGGCTGGTGTGGCTAAGTGGTTGAGCATTGATCTATGAATCAGGAGGTCACAGGTTCGATTCCTGGTCAGGGCACGTGCCTGGGATGTGGGCTCAATACCCAGTGTAGGGCATGCAAGAGGCAGCCGATCAATGATTCTCATCATTGATGTTTCTATCTCTCTATCCCTCTCCCTTCCTCTCTGAAAAAAAAAAAGTTTAAAAAAATCAATAAATTAAAAAACACACTCAGTGGGATCTGGGGAAGCACCCCATAATTACACACATTGATGTTTTGGCATGAAAACATCAATAATCAACAAAGACCATAGATAACCTTGCATCAAGTCTGGTCAGATTTTGCCACCACATGAGTTTTCCACAAATGTGTAAGAAAATGTTTTGTTTCAGAGCTTTTTTGACTTTGGAATCATATAGATATAGGATTATGGACTTGCATTAACAATTTGGTTCATAAAATAATTTGGCAAGAGAATAATTCTTCCATTTTATGTTTCCTTCCAAATAAATGGTGTCCTATTAGTTCTTCTCCTAGCCTCTTTCCCTGTGGCCTTGTACTCAGCCATTGGGGGAGGCGGGGCTGGAGGGGGTTGTGCAGTCATTAACTTGATTGGTAATCTTGGGAAAAACAAACGTCATGTTCCACTCAACCCCATCCATTCTGCCCTTAGGAGGGAGCAGGTATTCTGCTTTATTAGAACTTGGCCATCTGCTTAATTTAGTCATGGTCTCTATTTCAACCTCAGAATTTATTTATATTTATTATTATTAACTAGGGGCCCAGTGCATGAAATTCGTGCACTGGCGCGCGCGGGGGGGGGGGTGTCCTCAGCCCAGCCTGCCCCTTCTCACATACTGGGAGCCCTCAGGGGATGTCCTAGTGACGGCTTAGGCCCGCTCCCTGCTCCCCTTGGGGAGCGGGCCTAAGCCGCAGTCTGGCCTCCCTTTGTGGGAGGTGACCGGGCTGATCAGGGGAAGGCACCAGCCCCATCACCCTGCTGCTGCAGCCACTGCCAGTCACCACAGCCAGCAAGGTTTTTTCATCAACACGATTCCAGTCCCTTCACCATGAGAAAATGACAACTTTCTTTAGGCATTTTTAAGATGTGTCTTTCATATAATAATAATTTCTTTATTATTTTTTTATCCTCACCTGAGGATATGTTTCCATCGATTTTTAGAGACTGTGGAAGAGAAAGGGAAAGACAGAGAGAAACATCAAAGTGAGAGGAACACTTTGATTGGTTGCCTCCTGCATGAGCCCTGACCTGGGCCCCGGCCAGGGAGGAGCCTGCAACCTAGGTACATGCCCTTGGTCAGAATTGAACCCAGACCCTGCCATGGGCAGGCCAAGGCATTATCCACTGAGCCAAACCAGCTAGGGCAGGATGTGTCATTTCTTAGCCCTCCAGCAGCGGACCTTCATTTTTTTTCACCATTCTTATTACCCAAGTTACTAAGAAAATTACCAGTGGCATACAGGGAGCTTAGCCAATGAGTGGTCAGAAAAGGTGTTTCCTCTGAAGTTCACACCAATCGCCGGCTTGGACGCCCGGCCCAGGCCTGATGCCTCTGGCCCAGGCTTCAGGCCTGGGCAGGGGACCCCCAGACCCCTCTGATTGCTGGCTCCACCCCCTGCCCAAGCCTGATGGGTCAGCCAGAGGCATCAACCCCCATCACCCTCCAATCGCCGGATCGGCCCCTTGCCCAGGCCTGACGCCTCCACCAGAGGCGTCAGGCCTGGGCAGGGGACCCCCAGACCCCTCTGATTGCTGGCTCCACCCCCTGCCCAAGCCTGATGGGTCAGCCAGAGGCATCAACCCCCATCACCCTCCAATCGCCGGATCGGCCCCTTGCCCAGGCCTGACGCCTCCGCCAGAGGTGTCAGGCCTGGGCAGGGGACCCTCATCTCCCCTCATCACCGGCTTCTAGGCGGCTTCTGGGGTCGCACACGGGAGCCTGGATGGCGGCTCTGGCACTGGCGGCTGCGCTGTCCCTCCCTGCCTACAGTATGCAAATTAGCCGCCATCTTTGTTGGTGGTTAATTTGCATATCTCGCTGATTAGCCAATGGGGGCGTAGCGAAGGTACGGTCAATTACCATGTTTGTCTATTATTAGATAGGATGTTGATGATGTTTTGGTCTTCATTTGCCACCCTTTGTTTTGTTCCCTCAATTGATTAATAACTCAGATGAGAAGAGACCTGACCCTTCAGAGATTCCAGTGTTTGGTCCTTGGCTGGGAGTGTTGAAATATTAAAACAGTGGGATTTTGGTTGAGAAGGAGAGGATTTGGGGGATGCCATGACCTGTGGCTTTGGGGCTTGGATTTGGATGTGTGGGCAGGACCTTCTACCTTAGTGGTTTCTAAATATTTGTTTGTATTAGGCCAGGCAAGCTTTTACAGTTGTGCATTTAACCTTGGCAGCTGGGGCGAGGGGTTTTAAGGAAACCACAAGGTATTTAACCTTGGCTCTAAGAGGTACAGGTGGGATATCCAGGTCCAGATGGGGTATCCAGGTGGGGTACAGAAAAACATGTCCTAAATGAAACAACAGAACAAAACTTCAGAAAAAGAACTAAAAAAAAAAATGGGAACAAGTCCTAGACAGTTTGACTCAGTGGATAGAGCATCAACCCATGGACTGAAGAGTCCCAGGTTCAATTCCAGTAAAAGGCACTTACCTCAGTTGCAGGTTTAAGCCTCAGCCCCAATCAGGTGTATGTGAGAGATCCATGTGTCTCTTTCATATCGATGTTTCTGTCTCTCTCTCTCTCTCTCTGTCTCTCCCCCTCCCTTCCACTCTCTCTAAAAATTAATGGAAAAATATCTTCATGTGAGGATTAAATAAATAAATAAATAAATAAATAAAATGGAGGCAAACAATCTATTAGATACATAGTTCAAAATTCTGGATTTAAGGATGAACTTAGGAGAAGAGTAGATGAACTTAGTGAGAACTTAAACAGCATAAAAAGGACATGGAAACCATAAAAAAGAACCAGTCAGAAATGAAGGATACACTAACTGAAATGAAGAATAATTTACAGGGAATCAACTGTAGAATAGATGAAGCTGAGAGTCAAATCAGTGATTTAGAATATAAGGAAGCATAAAAACACCCAATCAGAACAGAAAAAACAAAAGAACTCCCCAAAATGAGGATAGTGTAAGGAGCCTCTGAGACAATTTCAAGCACATCAACATTTGCATCATGAGGGTACCAGAAGGAGAAGAGAGAAAGCAAAAAATTGAAAACCTATTTGAAAATACGACAGAAAACTTCCCAGGAAATGCAGAGAATCCCAAACAAGATGAACCCAAAGAGGCCCACACAAAGACACAACATAATTAAAATGCCGAAGGTTAAAGACAAAGAGAGAATCTTAAAAGCAGCAAGAGAAAAGCAGTTAGTTCTCTCTAAGGGAGCTTCCATTAGACTTTCAGCTGATTTTTCAACAGAAACTTTGCAGGCCAGAAGGGATTGGCAAGAAATATTCAAAGTGATAAAAATCAAGGACCTACAACCAAGATTACTCTTCCCAGCACAGATGTCATTTATAATTGAAGGTCAGATAAAGAACGTCCAGACAAGTAAAAGCTTGAGTTCATCACCACCGAACCAGTATTACATGAAATCTTAAAGGCTCTTTTTTGTTTTTCTTAAATCCTCACCTGAGGATTCTTTTCCATTGATTTTTAGAGAGAGTGGGAGAGGAAAAGACAGAGAAATATCAATGTGAGAGAAACACATCAATTCGTTGCCTCCTGCATGAGCCGGGGAGGAGCCTGCAACCAAGGTTCATGCCCTTGAATGGAACCTGGGACCCTTAGGTCTGCAGGCCAATGCTCTATCCCCTGAGCCAAACTGGCTAGGGCAAGGCTCTTCTTTAAGAAGAAGAAAAAGAAGAGGAAGAATAAGAAAGAGGAAGAGGAGAAGGAGGAGGAAGAGGAGGAGGAGG
>NW_005371324.1:4502211-4503053 GCF_000412655.1 Myotis brandtii
GAAGAAGAAGAAGAAGAAGAAGAAGAAGAAGAAGAAGAAGAAGAAGAAGGAGAAAAATCTGAACAATAAAATGGCAATAAATATATATCTGCTCAGCCAGTGTGGCTCAGTGGTTGAGCATCAACCTATGAACCAGGAGGTCATGGTTTGATTCCCAGTCAGGTCACAGGCCCAGTTTGTGGGCTTGATTACCAGTGTGGGGCATGCAGGAGGCAACTGATCAAAGATACTCTCTCATTATTGATGTCTCTATCTCTCTCTCCCTCTTCGAAATCAATAAAACTACATTAAAAAAATACATATCTATCAATGATTGAATCTAAAAAACAAAATAAGCAAATAAGCAGAAGAGAAACAGACTCATAGATACAGAGAACATTTTGACGGTTGCCAGATGGGAGGGGCTTGGGGGGACGGGTGAAAAAGGTGAAGGGATTAAGGAATACAAATTGGTAGTTACAGAAGAGTCACAGGTATATAAAGTACAGCATAGGGAATATAATCTACACTAATAAAAGAGAAACATGGTAATTGGTGTACGACCGCTACCCTTCCCATTGGCTAATTAGCGAGATATGCAAATTAACCACCAGCCAAGATGGTGGCTAATTTGCATACGGCAGGCAGGGCGAGACAGTGCCAACCGCCAATCTCGCCTCCATCCAGGGCTGGCGGCAGAGGTCCCTGCCCTCATACGGGCCTCCCGCGGGGGACCAGGGGCTGGCGGGTGGGACCCTGGCAATCGGGCACCTGCTCTGCCCTCATCCGGGCCTCCTGGGGGGAACCGGGGGGCTGGCAATCAGGCACCCGCTCCGCCCTCATCCGGGCCTCCCGGGGGGAAC
>NW_005371324.1:4503224-4503943 GCF_000412655.1 Myotis brandtii
AGTGGATTAGAAAACTATGGTACATCTACACAATGGAATACTATCTACACTAATAAAAGAGAAACATGGTAATTGGCGTACGACCGCTACCCTTCCCATTGGCTAATTAGCGAGATATGCAAATTAACCACCAGCCAAGATGGCGGCTAATTTGCATACTGTAGGAAGGGCGGGACAGTGCCAACCTCCAGCTCCCCTCCATCCAGGGCTGGCGGCAGAGGTCCCTGCCCTCATCCGGGCCTCCTGTGGGGGACGGGGGGCTGGCGGGTGGGACCCAGGCAATCCGGCACCCACTCCGCCCTCATCCGGGCTTCCCACGGGGGACCGACCAGGGCTGGCGGGTGGGACCGCAGAGATCGGGTACCCGCCCGGGTATCCCCTGTGCTATGGGATCCGGGGCGGTTGCAGCAATCTGCTGGCCGGCGCATCCCATGTGCGACCCAAGTAGGGCGGGCAGGTCGCGGGCATGCCCGGCAGTGGCAATAGAGGTGGCTGCAGTGCCGGTGACCTGCCTGCCCAGGTGTGAGCGGCCCCAAGCGGGCAGTGCTTTCCATCAGCCGCTGGCTGGCGCACACGCATGCAGGTGAAGTCACCAGCGTCTCCTTTCCCACAAGCCTGAGGGGCTCAGGCCTGTTGGAAAGCAGGCGCCCTGAGCTGGTGATCCCAAAGGCCTGATAGCCAGGCAGTGGAGGCGGTGTTGGGACTGGGGAGTGGTGAGC
>NW_005371324.1:4505520-4511231 GCF_000412655.1 Myotis brandtii
CACCCATGGCTCTTCCCCCAGGCCACTGGCCCTGATCGCCACCCCCCAACCCATTTGGGGGTGGTGGTTGCCCAGCCCACCAACCACAGCCCCTCCCCATGGCCAGCCCCACCCCCAATCAGCCCCCCAACCCCAATCAGGCTGGCGAGGGGGGGGCAGTTGGGAGCAATCAGGCCCGTGGCAGGGGGTAGTTGGGGGCAAACAGGCTGGCAGGGGAGGCAGTTGGGGGCGATCAGGCCAGCAGTTGGAGGTGATCAGGCTGGCAAACAGAGTGGTTAGGGGCAATCAGGCAGGCAGGCAGGCAGGTGAGTGGTTAAGAGCCAGCGGTCCTGAATTGCGAGAGGGATGTCCGACTGCTGGTAAAGGATCGGGCCTAAATGGGCAGTCTGACATCCCCCAAGGAGTCCCAGATTGGAGAGGGTGCAGGCCAGGCTGAGGGGCCCCCTCCCCCCAGTGCACGAATTTCGTGCACCGGGCCTCTAGTCCTATATAATAAAAGCCTAATATGCTAAGTGTCTGGTCGTCTGGTCATCAGTTCAACCAATCAAAGCATAATACTGTATGCTAATGATATGCTAAGGCAGCTCAACCGCTCGCTATGACATGCACTGACCACCAGGGGGCAGACACTCTGACTGGTAGGTTAGCTTGCTGCTGGTGTCTGGCAGATTGAGACTGAGTGAGACAGGCCAGACATGTCCTGGAGCTCTCCCCAGCTGGCCAACCTCCTGTGTCCTTCCCCAGCCCCGATCGTGCACTGGTGGGGTACCTCGGCCTGGCCTGTGCCCTCTTGCAATCCGGACTGAGGGACCCCCACCCACAAAAGTGCACGAATTTCGTGTACCAGGCCTCTAGTCAATAATATTCTTAATAACTATGTATGGTGTCAGATGGGTAGGAGATTTACTGGGATGATCACTTAATAAGTTATATAACATCTAGCCATTAGGTTGTACACCTGAAACGAATATATAGTTTGTATGTCAACTTTAATTTAAAAATGATTTTTTAAAAAAGAAAGAATTCAGCAACTAGTGGGGGACAAAACATGACATTATTTCGTGAAACCAGTTTGTCAGGATGAACAGGAAATTGAATTGGGGGCTTTGGTGGTTTTGCTCCAAGAAGATGAATAGCCTGAGCCGGATAACCTCTCCAGAGTGTCTGTGCCAACATGGAGAGCATAGCCTACGAGGATTCTCAAACTTGAGAAGTGGGTGGCTCATTGAAAGTGTAGATTCCAGGATTCTGATTGCTTGGTTCTGATTTGTAGACTTACCTGGGGCCCAGGCACCTGCATTTAAACATGCTCTGAAGCTGATTCTGGTACAGATGGTCTATGAGCCACACTGTGAAACACAGATAAAGTCAGAATTCTTTTTTAATGATTAAAAGAAAAACATGTTACAAATGCAAACACTAGCACTTCCTCTGGGTCACGAGGTCAAATTCCAGGCCCCTGCAGAGCCCGCCTTTGTGTCCCACCCACAATTCTCTACTCATTCATGCAACCTGAGATCCTGACCCTCACCTTTTATGGAGCTCCCCAAGCCCAGGAGCTGCTTAGATGGCATGGAAGGCCCTGTGTGAGTCCAAAAGCTATTTTCTCTCATGCAAATAGTTCTGCTAGAACACCATGTAACTATTGTTTTGTTTTGTTTTTCCGTGAAGTGGTAGGAAATAGGGGAATGTGATAGTCCTTTTTCTGGGTTCAGGAAGGAAGAAAGCAGTTGACTGACATGTAAGTCTATGAGGTTGAATTTTTGCACATGCACAGCAACTTATAAAAAAACATTTTAAAAATACTTTCCCCAAACAGTTGAAATGTAATTACTTCTGCCAACATTTGCCATGTAATAAATTAAAGTGGCCAAGGAAATATCTACCATAACTGGTCATAAGTAAAAGGCTACTCAAGAAGCTGCAGAACATATAAACAGCCCTTTTCCAATCCTAAGAGGTGGGAGACAGACAACCAGTCCAACTGGTGCTTGGAATATGTTTACAAGAATGAAGTCCATTTTCTTTTTATCTTTCTTTTTTGGTCAAAAGTCATTTTTCTAAATTGTTATTTTGCATGTATATGTCCCCCAAAATGAATGTGTTTGAAGGTTACATAATTCATCAGCTTTTTCCTGTTTACTCCGAGTTTCAGTTGAAATTGAAAGCTGAGAACAACAGCTAAGGAGTACAAGTTCTAAAGAGAGAGGTGTTGGACATGTCAGCTTAGGACTTGCTAAGAGTGGCCAAATGTGATCGTGTGACCCTCAGCCTTTTACCTGCCTTCAGCTTGTCTAAGGAAGGATAGATATTTGGTGGAGAAAGAGGCTTTCTTTGAAGAGGGTTGTCCGTTAGGAGAATGGGCTCTGGACTGCCCCTGTATCCCAAGCCAAGTGAAGGAAGCAGCCAGAGAACCTCTCAGAGCTGGGGGTGTGGTGTCAGTAGAGGAAAGGGACAGCTCACCTAGTCCCCACCTAGGTGCTCGCTGAGGTGCGGCAGTCCTACCAGAGCCAGGAATCTACATGTGACCACAAGCGTTTGAGTGTGGACATGAAGACAGATGCTGCCCTCTACAGCCACTGCTGGCCTGATCTTCTAGGTTTCAGTGGGGATGGGGAGTGAGGGAGGTAAGCCTGTACTATGTATTCAGGAGGCCAAGTGGACACCAGGGAAAGAAGCTGGCACAAGAGAAAGAACTGTGTGGGGATTAGACAAAGAGTGCATTAGAGTAGAAGTCTGGATGTGGTCATGGAGAAGTCCTTCAAAGTACCTACAAATGTTCCTCACGAGGAAAACAAGCCAGCCTTTGAGCTTTTTCAAAGAGAGAGAAGGCATTCGATGGTCAAGAAAGATGTTCTAACAGTTGGTTTAATAATCACAATTTGCCCCTTTTCCTACCATCCTTCCTTCCCTCCACCCCTTTCTCCCACAGTTGATAGAATCCTAGAGGACAGGAGAGGATGTGGAGTCACACAGACCACAGTCCCCTTCCTGAATCCAGGGTCTGAGCATAGGTTAGACATGAGCTAGGGAAAGGGAAGAAGGTTTGAACTGGAGGAGAGAGCAAAAGTCTGGCCTGACTGGTCACATTTCCCAATTACAGGAAATAAGAGTGTTCTAATGCTTGGACAGGTAAAGCCAAGTTGTCTGCCTGAGATACTGTCTCAGGGCAGAGAAGGAAAAAGCAACAGGACATCTGACGTTAGTGATAGAGGAAAAACAAAATAACACAAATGTATACTCCCTGCTCAAATCCTCCTGAGTCCTGCCCACTTATTAAACCAGATACCTTTGCAATGTGCACTGGCAGCAAAGGATAGAAACTGAATAAGGCCATTGCTGTCAGCAGATAACTTGCACAAGTAGGACAGGATTCCTTATTGAGAAAAGAACCTGTCACTTGTTTTCTGATTTCTCAGCCTGCACCAGACTAAGAAGAAGGCTGGGCCCACTGACTCTTTTTGCCTCAGGGAGGTTTGTGTTTTAGAGTAGAAAGCAAAATAAGAGGAAGACAATTTCTCCTATTTTTTTTGAGTGTGTGAAAGCTTTATAATTTTTTAAAAAATATATATTAGATATCTAGTTTTAAAAAAAAAAGGCAGAGAAAAAAAGAGCATCTTTGAGAGGGCTCCCAAATGGAAAGGGAGTAAAATTCAGCTGGATCCAAGGGTAGTTGGAGCCTGTCCCTCCTTCCAACAGCACCATAAACAGGAGGACAGAGCTTAGGGGAGAAGAATGGACCATGGAGAGAGGGTACGTCCCAGCCAGTGGGCTCCCTTCAAGAACCGCAAATGCCTGGTTAATGAGACCAAATGATGGGCTAGAAACTAAAGGCTCATAATCCTCAGTCTGGGCTCAGTGGTACCATTTAAGCTCCTTAAATTTTCATTCATCCCTAGGAAAGATTGAATTCTCTAGTAACCTGAAGGTATTTGGATGTGGAATCAGATATAATACTGTTTTTTTTAATTGGCATTTATTGACCATCTGAATTTGTAGTTGAAAATTCATATCCACTACAGGAGAAAAGAAACAGCCAGCTGTAAATGTCTTGATAAATGCGACAAGAGAGGTATGCGTTAAGAGGCTCAAGGAAAAATTTCCCAACAAATCCCACTATGGAGGAGCTAGGATTTTGAGATAAACTTTGCATGACTCACAGGACTCCAAACGGCAGCAGCGGCGGAGGGGTGAGTGGAAGGCATCTGGTGTCAGAAAAGCACGGAGATGGAAAAGTCCAAAGGGAACTGTGTATAGAAGCACTTTACGGTAGTTATTCATAGAAGATGCTACGGAAGATCAGGGATGAGAAAGGAAATTGGGTGGGACTTGAATGCGAGCCTGAGGGTTTGTATTTATTTTGGCAGCAACAGGAAAACATTGACAGTTTTTAAGGAGTAATGTGGCATGATGAGAGCCGAGCTTTAGAAAAACGTAATCTGGCAGAAATATACGGGATGGATGGAAGGAGAAAGTGACTGAGATGGGATGGGAAACAGGAGGCTGTTGCTGGAATCCAGGTGACAGGTCATGAAGGGCGTGACGGAGTGGCAGTGACCTCGGATTGTAGGAAAGGCTGTGGAAGACATCGAGGAGTTAGATCTCCCACCTGCATGGGTGTGAGACAAGAGGGACTTTTAGGCATCAAGCCCAGCTGACAGGAAATATCGTTCTGCTATTATAGAAGTGGGAAATCGTGGAAGAGGAGCTAGTTTACAGTGGACAAGTTCTAAACTTAAATTCGTTTAACCTGATATCTGGATTTACAACTAGGTAGAGATGTCAGGAGAGAGGAAGAGCCTAGGGATGAAGAGCGAGGAGTGCCTTAATAGCAAAGTTTCCTATCTCCCTTAGGGGATGTCTCAGAATGATTTTGGGACAGGGAGGGTAGGGCTGGGCTGTGGCAATGGAGGCAACACACACACACACACACACACACACACACGGCTTGGTCCAGATAATGAACCTGAAAAGAGCTGGGTAAAGAGTTTTCTGGTTTACTTGGAACTTACCCTCATTGCCTGCAGTGTTGTCCCTGGGCCCCTATGTCTTTCCCAGCACCTTTCAGGCTTCCTGTCCCATGGATTTTCTCAGTGGGATGCATATACTCCTGAGAGGCAACTAGACGTCCTGAGTTTGGAGCGGCTCTGCCACTTTTGACTTGGGGGAGCACTTCTTTAGCCCACTGGTCTCAATTTTCTTGCCCCCCCCAATTGTTTTAATAATAAAATGAAAATGAAATTTGTAGGGTTTTTCTTGTAGAGAAGAAATGAGATAGTGCCTAACAAAGCACCCGATAGAGTGACTAGTAAGCATTAAGCCCCCAACAAACATTGTCCCCTCCCTGCTCTTCTGCCTGCACCTGTCAGTAGTAGTTGCTGGTAGAGATGAGGGCCCCTCGCCGGAGCAGCTCTGAACTGCACAGAGAGGAATGAATGGAGACCTACAACCCTATTCAGCCCTACAGATGGCAACTCCATTCTTTTAGTTGCTGGGGCCAAACCCTGAAGTCATCACAGATGCCTCTCTCGCTCTCACATCCTACACACATCCTCTTCGGCGAGTCCTTCTGGCTTCAGGCTTTACCATCAAAGGGTGGCTGGAACCTGACAGCTTTTCATCGCCTCCGCAACAGCTACACACCCGTCCACCAGACTCTCTGCCCGGATTACTGCAGTAGCCTCTTATTTGCTCTCCCAGCCTCTACCCCT
>NW_005371324.1:4511254-4519422 GCF_000412655.1 Myotis brandtii
GCCCCCACCCCACCCCCACCCCACTGTTTTCCACACAGCAGCTGTGATGATCCTTGTAAAATATAAATCAGATCACACTCCTCTTCTGCTCAAAACTCTCCGGTGACACCTCATCTCACTGAGGATCAGATCCCAACGCTGGACCACATTTGGCACAAACTCACTCTGGCATCATCCCCTGCCTCTCTCCTGCCCCTCTGACCTGCCTACAGTGTCTGCACAGGCTGGGCCCTCACTGTTACCCTGCCCTTTGAATGTTCTCCCTGAGATCCTGTACAGCCCCCTTAGTCTCTCTGAGCTATCTCCCAATCTCTTAAAAAAAGGAAAGAAGTCCTCCAATCTCATTTCGTCAGAAAAAGCTTCTCTTTCCCCCTTGGACCAAAAAGCAACCTCTCCTCCCGCTTTACTTTTTTCTGTCCTGCTTTATCTTACCCTTCCTAGCATTTACCATCACCTGCATTATGTGTTTACTCACTTAGTTGTTCTGTTGTTAATCTTCACCCAAGGATATTTTCCCATTGATTTCTAGAGAGAGTGGAAGGGAGGGGGAGAGCTAGAGAGACACGTCCATTGTTTGCCTCCTGCAGGCGCCTGACCAGGGCCAGGGATGAGCCTGCAACCGAGGTACATGCCCTTGACCAGAATTGAACCCGGGACCCCGCTGGGGCTAGTTGTTTTTTTAATCTCTTCCCAGTAGACCGGTAGCTCTATTTTCATATCCTCTTCTGTGTTTCCAGTACCTGGATGGACATGGGGCCTCATTTCTTTTAACCAAGAAGAATATCCCTGGATGGGCTTCCTGAAAAGCCACTCCGGGGCTACTGCTCTCACCCCAGGCTCCCGCAAGGCATGGTGGTTCCTTGTCATCCTGGGGCGTTTGATTACTAGTGTCTCCTCAGAGAGCTCTGAAGTGGTTTAAACCCGCTGGCCCTCGTCTCTGTCCCAGGACAGGCATCCCTGGCTGTTTGGCAGTTCGCTTTCTGCCACTTTGCTTTTATAAAAGACCTACATTAATACCTGCGTTTGCTAACGGAAAAAAGTCCAAAGCAGATTTTTGCTTTTATGAAAAAGGGGGAGAGGGGAAAATAGCATTCAACCTTTGTTTTGCAACGAGCTGTGGTGGCTCCGCTCACCTCCTCCCGGAACCACACTCAGCATCTCAGCATCAGGCCGCTGTGCTCTGAGCCGTGTCTGTGAGCACCTGGGCTCTGCCTCAGCTTATGTGGTGCATCTGGTAGCCAGATGTGCCCTGAGCTCTCAGGAAAGCCCCGGGTATCAGGAAGAGCTCGTGAGGGTGTTAAGCTGGACATACGTAAGCATATTTGGGGTGATTTGGTAGGTTATAGTTTGGGTCTTGGAACACGTAAAAATATCTCATATAAATGTGATAGTAATTGATTTTCCGCTTTTTGCCATTTTGGGGTATGAAAGGTTTCATAGGAATGCTCTACTTTCGGAAAGCGAGGGATACCTGTGGCTGTTTCTTTCATTTTTAGATTTTATTGGTCTGTGGACTCTTTTCCTGACTGTGTTGCCATTGGCATGTGAGCACCATGAGGGCTGGACTGGTGGCCTTCCCTCGGAGCAGGCAGCTTTGGCACAGCGGCCTGCACACAGACAGTCACTGCTGTTGGTGGGATGGTGAGTGCACATGTGTGCGTATAGTGGGAGCGGGAAGAGAGCGTTTCCATCAAAGGAAAGTCTGGCTGTACTTGCTTCCAGCTTCGGAAGAGGTGGCATCGTTCTCATGAGGAAGAATAGACTTATGCTGCCCCCTTCCCAGTTAAGGAGATTGGTGTGACGAAGAGTTTGCTCTCATTCAAAGAGACTGATTTCTCAGCTTCTGTGGGTGCTCTGTGCTGGGAGGGCAGATATCCCAAGAGAATGGCCTATTGTTCGAGGAGCGCCTTAGCTGGAAAGGATTTACCAAGGGAGGCTTTCACGAGTTCAGAGCAGTGAAGCGGAGCATAAAACTGTTCTGCGTGAAAATGAGTAGTGTGTTAGCTGGCTAGGGCTGCCATAACATAGTACCACAGACTGGACAGCTTACACAACAGGTATTTCTCACAGTTCTGGCGCTAAGGGGTCTAAGAGCAAGGTGTTGGCCTCTCTCTTTGGCTTGTAGTTTGCCACCTTCTCCCTCTGCCTTCCCATGGTTGTTCCTTTATGTGTGTCAGTGTCCTAATCTGCTCTAGGGCCCACTTTAATGACCTCATTTTAACTTAATTACCCCTTGAAAGACTCTATCTTCTCCTGTGACTGGCTTATTTCACTTAGCACGATGTCTTCCAGGTTCATCCAGATAAACCTGGACTTGGCTTCTGCGTATTGTAGGATTTCCTTCTTTTTAAGGCTGAATAGCTCCAGTGCATGTGTATAATTACCACTTTTGCTTTATCCGTTCAGTTAGGTTCTTTCTGTATTTTTGCTGTTATGAATAGTGCCGTAATGAACATGGGGGTGCAGATATCTCTAGGAGATCTTGATACCAATTCTCTTGGATATAGATCCAGAAGTGGGACTGCTGGATCCTAGGGCAGTTCTATTTTTAATTTGTTTGAGGAACCTCCATTATGTTTTCCATAACAGTTGCACTGTTTGCATTCCCATCAACAACATAAAAGGGTTTCAATTTCTCCACATCCTTAACAACAGTTGTTTGTTGTCTTTTTTTTTTTAATAATAGTTATCCTAACAGGTGTGAGGTGATATCTCATTTTGATTCCACTTATATAAGGTATCTAAAATGGACTCATAGAGTAGAGTGGTCATTATAGGGGGTGGGGGAGGGTAATAATTTGCAGTTGTTCAATGGATATAAACTTTTAGTTATAAAGATAAATAACTTATAAAAATCTGCTATATAGTATAGTGCCTATAATTAAAAATACTCTGATGTGCACTGACAGCTTTGTTAAGAATGTAGATCTCAAGTTACATGTTCTCACCACAGACACCCACGCGTACACACACAAAAGGACGGGGGCAGGAGGAAGCTTTTGGAGGTGATCAATATGCTTATTCCCTTAATTGTGGTGATAGTTTCATATGTGCAAACCCATCAAATTGTATATATTAAATATGTGTGGATTTTTGTATATCAATTACACTTCAATAAAACTTTTAAAAAAGAGCCTATCGCCCTAACTGGTTTGGCTCAGTGGATAGAGTGTCGGCCTGTGGACTGAAAGGTCCCAGGTTCGATTCCGGTCAAGGGCATATACCTTGGTTGTGGGCACATCCCCAGTAGGAGGTGTGCAGGAAGCAGCTGATCGGTATTTCTCTCTCATCGATGTTTCTAACTCTCTATCCCTCTCTCTTTCTCTCTGTGGAAAATCAATAAAATATGTTTTTAAAAAAAGATCCTATCTTCAAGCACAGTCACATTCAGAGGTACTAGGAAGCTGGGTCTTCAACATATGAGTTGGGGAGGGACACATTCAGCCCATAATGAACAGGTATCAGATTGAGGTTGGGAACATGAGAATAAGAGACAGAGGGGGGAAGATGGAAGCCCCACCCCATGGAGGGGACCAGGGATCCTGCGGAAGGGGCAGACAGTGTGGTAGTGCCTGCTAGGTGTATGCCCTCCTTCCAGAGAAATAGTGTTGGGCTGGGCATGTGGCCTCCAAGCTAGAGGCTGCATGTTGTAGTCACCCTGTGCATAGGTGTGGTCAGGGACTATGGAATGTGAGTGAAAGTGATGTATGGAATGTCTGTACTTAGGAAATCCTGACCCTCCTACAAAGGCATGTCTGTCGTTTCCCCTGTCTTTGGACGTAATTGGAGGCAAAGAAATGTGGACTTGGAGAAGTTTGGAGGCTCAAGATTTCCTGCAGGCTCAAGATCAACCATCCCACATAGAAAAAGAAAAGAGAAAATCTGGTCGCCTGCATTCCCACTCTGTTTTCTGTGAATGGTAGCACCTCCTTCTCTGCAGCCCACCTATGACTGAAGTCAAGGACCAGGCCCCAGGGGGAGGCAGGGAAACAAATGCAAGGAGCTTGGGCCTCTGCACCTCCATGTGGAGCCATCCCACCCATCCGAATACTCCCCTCAAGACTTATGTGAGAGTGAAATAAGTGTCCTCATTGTTAGTTCCTGTATTTGGGGGATTGTCCTGCCAGTACCCTAACTAATGCAGACAGCAAAATATATTTCTAGTCCCCATGATTAATGTGTTTAAAAAAAAACAAAAACTCTTGTTATGAAAACTTTGTAACTTAAAAATAGGAAAATGGTATAATTAACCCATTGTAATCATCTAGTTTTAGACTTTACTAACTTTTCAGCACATTTATTTCATTTGTTTTTTAAGAGGTTTCAAGAAGAGGCATATTTTATTTTTTTATTATTATTATTATTTTATTTCTTAAAGTATTACAAAGAGTATTACACATGTCTCCTTTTCTCTCCCCCTTGACATTCCCCCGGCTTCCCCCACCTCCCAGTGTCTTGTGTCCATTAGTTATTCTCATATGCATGCATATAAGTCCTTCGGTTGATCTCCTACTCCCCCCAACCCTCCCCAGGGTTCCCACTGTAGTTTGACATTCTGCTCAATGCTGCTCTGCCTCTGTATCCATTTTTGTTCATCAATCTATAATGTTTCTTATTATCCATAAATGAGTGAGTTCATGTGGTATTTTTCTCAGCTTCCCAGGGGCCGTCTCAGTCTCACAGGGGCCAACCTCACTGAGGCCGTCTCTACCTCACCAGGGCCGATTCAACCTCACCAATGCTGTCTCGACCTCAGCGGGGCCGATTCAACCTCACCGGGTCCGTCTCAGCCTCACAGGGGCCGTCTCGACCTCACAGGGGCCATCTCAACCTCACAGGGGCCGTCTCGACCTCACAGGGGCCGTTTCAATCTCACTGGGGCAGTTTCAACTTCACCGGGGCCGTTTCAACCTCACCGGGGCAGTTGCAACCTCGCCGGGGCCATTGCAACCTCGCCGGGGCCGTTTCAACCTCATCGGGGCTGTTTCAGCCTCCCCGGGGCCGATTCAACCTCACCGGGGCCATCTTGACCTCACCGGGGTCATCTTGACCTCACTGGTGCCATCTCGACGTCACTGGGGCCGATTCAACCTCACCGGGGCTGTCTCAGCCTCACAGGGGCCGTCCCAGCCTCACTGGGGTTGTCTCGACCTCACCAGGGCCGTCTCGACCTCACAGGGGCCGTCTCGATCTCACCGGGGCCGTTTCGACCTCACAGGGGCCGTTTCGACCTCACCGGGGCAATTGCAACCTCACCGAGGCTGCTGCAACCTCACTGGGGCTGCCTCAGCCTCACTGGGGCCATCCCAGCCTCTCGGGGGCTGCCTCGGCCCTACAGGGGCCATCTCAGCAACACAAAGTTTGGCATTCTGTCCTTTGTTGGGCGGCTCCTTGCTGGACAAAATCTCCAGGCATTCCTGGTGGCTGAGGAGTATCTGGTATGCTTGCTTGGATTTTGTTTTCTACCAAGTGCACAGATTGCCTGTCTGCCGTCTCCCAGGGTCCCATGTAAGACTGGATCTGGTGGGCCTGCCTGTGCGTTTGCTGGTACAGCGGTTCCACGTCACCGGCCCAGCCGTGTCCGGTTCCGGCTTCCTTCAAACCTGATTCTGCTTCTTTATTGTGTCCCTTATGTATGCGAGGAGTTGAAATCTGCATTCTGCTGGGCTGGGCTGCAAAAGCGCTGGTGGGTCTCTTTGTGCCACTAGCACAGCTTGGTTGGGGAAGTAATTTGAGTAGGGCAGGGTCCCCAGGAATCACCAGGGCGGGAACAAGGACAATGGCGTCTCCGAGTCTATTTGCCTCTCCGCAACTCAGCGACTCGCGTCCCCGAGTGCCGGCGAGCAGTTCCGCAAGACAGCCACTCTCGCTTTCCGGGTCATTGCAAAACCGTCCCACTTCTCCCTGTAGGGGTCTGGGACCATAGGATCCCGCCCCAAACATGCTCAGTGGATTTGAGAGTCTGCATCCCCTTCTGATTGAAAAAAACCACGCATCCAGTTGCAGCTAGCCTGGCAGGAGACTCCGTACCTCCGTTCTTGGAGCCTCTGCACAACCTACTCAGCCTCAATGTTCTTCTTTCTTTCCTTCCAGTTGTAGAGCTTCCACTGGGCCAGCTTTCCCATGGTTCTGAATGACAACTGTTTCTTTTATAGTTGGTAGTCTCGATGTTGTTGTGGGAGGCAGCACGCACAGGTCTGTACCTTACGCCGCCATCTTGGTTCTCCGAGGCATATTTTATTTTAAATTATCTGTAAAACTGCTCAGCATTGTAAAACTATTGTTTCAAAGTTCACTAAATGTCTGCTACATATGAACTTCTTCACATGTGTTGGTGAAAAAAAATCAGAAATATGTGCTGTTTGCCCCTTGTAAGGTGATGGTGCATGAAGAGAAGAGAAGAAGAGAGGAAAGGAAGGGAGAGAAGGGGAGAGGGGAGGGGAGAGCAGGGGAGGGAGAAGAACCATAAGAAGTGGATGTTAGCTGGATTGAGACTTTAGTGGAACCAGGAAGTCTGAGCAAAGAGTGAGCACAGCCATGGAAGCAGCTTGGGTTTGCAGAAATTTTGGGAAAGCACTGAACTCTCCACAGAATGTAGGATAGGGATTCAGCTGGTTTAATTTAAACATCTATATATATAAAGCCTAATATGCAAAGTGTCCCCTCGGGAGTTCAACAGAGTTTGATCACTCATTATGACATGCACTGACAGAATAAACCAGGGGGCGGTGTGGAATGAAGGAAGGCCCTGGCAGTAGCCGGCAGCCACTAGGGACCCTACCTGTGCATGAATTTTGTGCACTGGGCCTCTAGTTAAATATATAAGCAACTACATAGACGGGAGGACTTACGGACTTCAAAAATGACAGCCTACATGTGTTTAGTACATATATGCATAAAGCGATGGATGGAATAATGGACCTCGTACTGTACTACTGGGTACAATGCCAACTTTGATATTTAAACCCCAGGGGCCATCCTAGACCAGTGGTCAGCAAACCGCGGCTCGCGAGCCACATACGGCTCTTTGGCCCCTTGAGTGTGGCTCTTCCACAAAATACCACATGCAGGCACGCACGTACAGTGCAATTGAAACTTCGTGGCCCATGCGCAGAAGTCGGTTTTCAGCCTAGGCGAGTCTATTTTGAGGAAGTGGCATTAGAAGAAGTGGGGGGTGTCGGTCGGTCGGGTGACAGGAGACGTGGCACAGGCGGGCTGCGGGATACGCAGCACGGGGGAGGCACGTGCGATTCATGCACAAGTTGAGTGAGCCAGTCAGTCATCAGTCTCATTGTGCAGTGGTTAGTGCTAGTCGCGTCCGCAAATCACGCGCGGGTGACAAAATTACCTACTCGAAGCATAAAGTTACCTGTATTTTTCCAACCAGCTGCAAATCCTACAGGTATTTTTGTCATCAATTTAAGAACTGTAATTATTTTGTGTTGGTGGCTTTATTATTATAAAATGAAACATTTTTTTAGGTGCCCTGTTTGACATGGCTACAAAGAAGAAGCAAAGAAAAATGGAAGACGAAGGCTACAAAGAAGAAAAATGGAAGACGAAAACCGTGAATTTAAAGTTGAATGGACCAAGACTTTCGCGTTTATTCACAACTTCACAACTCTTCCAACCTCTTATTTGTCAGGAAAAATTGGCGCATAACAAGAAATCAAATTTGGAGAGACACTTTACAACTAAACACGTGTCATTTAGTACTAAATATCCTGTCAGTGATGCAAGGAAGAAAGCAGTTGAGGAACTTCAGAAGAGTCAAGAAAAATCAAGTTCTGTATTTAATTACTGGATGCAATCTTCCAACAATGTTAATATTGCAAGTTTTGTGGTTAGTCAAGAGATTGCTAAGAGAGGAAAACCATATACAGACGGCGAATACATAAAAAGTTGTTTTATAAATGCATCCAAAGAGCTATTTTGGGATTTTAAGAAAAAAGCAGATATTCTAAAAAAAAATTAAAGAGTTACCATTGTCTGCTAAAACAGTGAAAGACAGAACAGTCAAAATGTCTTCGAATATAACCAACCAGCAAGACGAAGATCTTAAATTGGTTTCAGCTTTATCAATAGCAGTTGATGAGTCTTGTGACATAAATGATACAGCGCAAGTTTCACTTTTTGTACGATTTATTTCATCTACAGGTCCTAAAGAA
>NW_005371324.1:4523347-4537135 GCF_000412655.1 Myotis brandtii
CTCTACTTGGACACAGAGCAGTCCAAGTAAGACCCCAGAGGCTTGAAATAGTGTACAAGTTGGGGAATTATGATGTGTTCCAACCATAAAGTGAAAGAAAGGATGGAAGGAGATGAGGTTGGAGAAAGGGGTCCCAGGCTGTCCTCACATGAAAGTCATTACAAAGCCTCTCTTTCCCACACTCCCTCCTCACTCTCTTTCTCCCTTTCACCAGGTTCATCTATTTGCTTTAAAATAACCCCTCAATTGAAAATTGAAAACAATTATTTTTGAGGTTGTTTTATCTTCCTTCTAAATAGCCCTGACTGGTTTGGCTCAGTGGATAGAGCATTGGCCTGTGGACTGAAGGGTCCCAGGTTCGATTCCCGTCAAGGGAGAGAAGGGGGAGGAAAGAAGGGAGAGAAGGGATTGAGGAGTCCACAATCTAATTAAAAAAGAGGATCAGAGTGATTATTTCCATCCAATATGACTAGAACCATGACAGAGATAAGCACTGGGCCCCACAACCTTTTTTTATTTTTTTTTTTACCAAAACGCTTTTATTTACACATGAGTCACCGCGAATGACGCTGACCCTCACCTGCTGAGTGCACCTGAACAAGGAGCACACCTCTCCCAGGGTAAACTGAGGCAGCAGGTGGGGCCTGGGCTTTCCTCAGCCTGGGCAGGGACACCCTCTGCCTGGGGTCCCAGTACAGTGGACTGTCCACTGTTAAACACGCAGGTGTCCTCAGAGGGCCAGGCTGACCAGCAACGCTGCTAACCTGTGCCCCACGCCAGCCGCCCAGACCCCTGGCGAGCAGGGGGCTCTCCCCACTGCGCCTGCAGGCCCCACAGTGCACACCCGCGTGAGGCAGAGCTCACAGCCCGGAATGGTCCATGCCCACGCACATGACTGTCAGGTCAGGATGGGCTGAGGCGTGGAGGTGCACCTGCCCAGGGGACCACCCTGGGCATCAGCTCAGTCACCACCCACCCATGAGCACCGCTCTGTCTCCAGGAGACACGGGTCCCGATGATCCCAGGCCAGGGCTCCTGGCCGACCAGGCCGTGTCCTCCCAGGGCCGTCCACTCCCCAGCGACTCGGGGACGTGTCAGAGGCTGGCTGGGGCGGGCACGGCAGGGACGGGCACATCCAGGGCCGGGGCTTGGTGGCCGGGGCCGGGCTGGGCTTGCGGTGGTCCAGCTGCTCCAGCTTCTCGCTGAGCTGCGAGTAGAGCTCCTTCACCGCTTCGCTGCTCTGGCCGCTGGGTTCCAGCACCTTCTGCAGGGCCTGCAACCTGGTGGGCGCCACGAGGTGGTGCAGGTGGAGGAGGAGCCGCAGCACGTGCCGCTGCACGTTCTCCTTCCTTGGGGAGGCGGTGAGCAGGAAGCCATCGAAGAGGCTGCTGCAGAAGTCCTCCAGGGCAAACTCCTCGGCCAGCAGTGCCAGGTTCCCCGTGAGCAGGTGCAGGAAGATGTCGCCGAAGGCCAGGTCGCTGAAGGTCTCCACGAGCCCGGGCAGCAGGCGGAGGAGCGCGTTCTTGTTCCTCTGCTTGGTGATGTGCAGCACGTAGTAGAGCCCCACCTCGCAGGCCATGCGCTGCTCCTGCAGGAACCTGGTGAAGCTCTCGGGAAGAGCGCTCGGGTAGGCGGCCGGGGCCCGCTCCTCCGCCGGGAGCTTCTGGTCCACGTTGAAGGCGAAGTCGTCCACCATGAAGGACATGAGGGTCGGCAGGAACTTGGTGATGAGCTCCACCTCCATCCTGGGCTCCTTGAAGACCTGGCTGTCGATCATGTCCCAGGCCCCCTGGCCCAGCGCCAGGAGCCTGAGCAGCAGCAGCAGATCAGGGCTGTCCCTGGGCAGCGTCTCCTGGCCGACCAGCTCCTGCAGGTGCCGGAGGGTGCTCAGGGACAGCGTGTTGATGGCGAAGGGGTCACACAGGATCATGGACAGGTCCCCCAGGACTTGCTCCTGACCCTTTTTCACTCCGTCGAGAAACCCCTGCAGCTCCCGCGCCCGTTTGCTGTCCACGAAGCGATCTCGGATGCAGGCGTCCAGGCACCAGGTGAACTTGTGGCATGGGTCCACCGAGCAGATGTCGCCCACGTCCAGGTCGTGCAGGGACATGAGCAGCTCGGCGCGCAGCGTGCAGTAGTGCGCATTCCGCGTGCGCAGGAAGAGGGTCCACAGGAACTGCAGCACCATGTTGTACAGCTTCACGCTCTTCCCCACCATCTGCGTCAGCTTCTGCACCACCTCGCCCTGGCGCCGCGTCCGGGGGGAAGGACTGAAGAAGTTGTGCAGGACGGAGAGCTCCGTGCTGAAGAGCGCGCGCTCCTTCTCCAGGATGTACTGCTTCAGCAGCGGGGCCACCTCGTCGCCAAAGAGCGCCTGGTTGTCCTGCCAGATCTGCCGCTTCACCTCCATGGCGCAGGCCCGGTACAGCTCCTTGTCGGCCATGACCAGCTTCAGCTTCTTCTCAGGGACCTGCGGGACCACACAGGCGCCCGTGAGCAGCGCCGGGGCCCCAGCGTCTGCTTCCAGACAGGTCAATGGGGCCCGGCCGGCGCGGCTCAGGGGTTGAGCATCGACCTATGAACCAGGGGGTCACGGTTCGATTCCCAGTCGGGGCACATGCCCGGGTTACGGGCTCAGTCCCCAGTGGGGGATGTGCAGGAGGCAGCCCATCAACGATTCTCTCTCATCATTGCTTTTCTATCTTTTTCTCCCTCTTCCTTCTACTCTGAAATCAATAAAAATATGTTTTAAAAAAACCAGATAGATCAATAGGCCTCAGCAACACGCCCCCTGGCGGAGACACCTCAAACCCAGCCCCTCAGGTGCAGGCAGCCATGCTCAATGCACACAGCCTTTCCCAGAAAGGGGCCCACGCCCCCAGCTCAGGGCTCGGGTGGCTCCCTGCCGGGAGAAGCCAGCCCAGAGGACACAGTCCCAGGGACACACCCCCGGGGCAGGCGGCTCAGGGAACCTCCCGGGCCGGGCTGCTGTGCTGACCTCTGGCTCTCACCTTGGGCAGGTGTTTCATGACGCACATCACCACCGGCTGCAGCGACGGCATCTTCACCAGCGAAAAGCTCTTCTCCAGCAGGTCTTCCAGCTTCTTGTACCTGGGAGACGCGGGGGACTGAGACGCGGGGCAGGACCCAGTCGGCTGAAGGCACAGCATCCACAGGCGGGACCCAGGGGGGGAGGCCCTTCTCCGAGGGGGACGCGTAACCGAAGGGACAGTAACCGAGGGGACAGTAAGTGCTGCGGGCCGTCCCCTCGGAGGGGGCTGCACTGCCGCCTGCGCCCACCTCTCCTCCGCCTTCCCCTCCGCGGCGATGGCCGACACTCGCTCCAGCAGCTTCTCCCGCAGCTCTTCGAACACGGACTGGTGGAACTCCAGGCGCGGCGTCCCGTGCAGGTCCAAGAAGGGCAGGGCCGACTGCAGGGAGGGCAGCAGCACGCCGTTCTCTGTCTGGAACTGCTCGATGGCCTTGAGCGGTTCCGTGCAGTTGGTGAGCATCTCCTTCAGGTCCTCGCCATTGGCCACGCCCAGGTCCTGCAGCCCCGCGAACAGGGCCGAGGCCCCAGTCCCAGGCCGGCTCGACACCCCGAAAAATCCCCACCTGGGGAAACAATCTTTCTCGGGGTGGTGGTCCTGTTTAAAACACATAGGGTTAAGAGGCGGAGCAAACATATGCCACACACGCCAGGTCCCTTGAAACATAAGCTGTGCAGATGTTTCTTCCCTGCAGCGACTGTGTCAAGCAGCAAGGGTGGATTGGCTTCCGGCAGCTTTTAGCCCTCAAGATCTGCACCTCAACAGGAACTTGATGGGAAACCTGCTTCTCCTACTCCAGTTATCATAGACTCCCACACAGCCAACAAAGAAGGAAAGAGTTTACTTGAACTAGAAGATTTGGATAATTTGGATTTAGAAGATATTGACACAACAGATATCAACCTGGATGAAGAGATTTTGGATGATTGAATGTAATGTTTCCCATTTACACGACTAAACAGATTATTATGGACAGGTATTAATTGTTGCCCTGACCGCAGTGCTCTGGGACTCTGAGAAGAAACTCCTTAAATTGTATGTAAACACTGTTGTGCCCTCCTGGTCTTAGGAAGTTTGTGTGGCATCTACATCACTGTGTTTCCTTGTCTACTAAAATAGACATGGACTTTGATTTTTTTCATACTGTCATTAGACCATATCTCATAAAATCTTTTGAGTTAATGAAAAAAAGAGAGAGAGAGAGAGAGAGAGAGAGAGAGAGAGAGAGAGAGAAGGGAAAGAAGGGAGAGAAGGTAGGCCCTCCGGAATGAGGCCCAGAAATCAGGATTTTAAAAAGATTCCCAGGTGATTCTAATGTGCAGCCAAGGTTGAGAACCACTGACCTAGATCATGGAAACATTGGACAGGACTAGTTTAAAGCAAAGATAAACCCTTTACTAAAGAAGTTATATGCCTTGGGCGTGACTACCCACCATGACCAGCCCAGATAGAAATTTATGATTAGATCACTCTGTGAGGTTACTTTCCATGGAACCCTTTTTTCATCCACATTCCTTTAGGCAAATGATTGTCAGGGAAGGAAAAATAATTTCCCCTCTACTCTTCTAGGTTCTTGGCTAAGACACTCTAGTAATAATAGATTAACTGGGGGGGTGGGGGGAGGAGGGGGAAAACCAACAGAATGTTTAATAACTTATATATCTCCTGTATACTAGATATCTAGAAAAGTTGAGTATTTCCCTCAAATGGTCCAGCTACCATATTAAATAACATCTTCAGCTAAAGACAAAAGAAAATATTATGGGTTCAGGGAGTTGAGTTATGGGAGGTTACCTGTAGGGAGCGGCTCTAGGGTCAAGCCTTGGGCTGACCTGTGGCAGGGCCACAAACAAGTCCCAGTCTGGAGGGCAGAGCTCTCCTAACATAATTAAGCCTGACTTTGTAGCCCTCCCTAATTCCTTCCTAAGTAGCTAATGGGCTGTGGAAGGTGCAGCAAGTGTTGCCAAAACAAGAACATTCTTATACATGTTAATCTACCCTTGTTTTAATCAGACTATAAAATAAAGCATCAGCTTGCAGGCTGGGTCTTTTGTGTCCTCATCCAGGTATGGGAGATCCACCGAGCCCCAGCTGTATTCTCTTGTCTGTCTTTTCTTCAATCCTTCACCGCTCCTCCTCAGGTTCACCCTTGGCCGTGCTGGCTTGGCACAGTTACCAGGAAAAGCATAGTAAACAAGGTTGTTATGCAGATTTAAGTTGCTTTAATAAGCATTTTTAGAGATTTAGGGTCGTTTGCCTCTTTCTCGTACAGAGAGAAAGACAGCCTTACATATGGAGATTTTCCATATAAATGTAAGAACTTTCACTTGGCTTTCCAAGCTTCTCCTGCTTCTGCTATTTTAAAAATAATCCTTATGCCAAGGAAGCATATTTTGGGGTGACAAATTTGGCTCCCATTTATGATATTGATATTGTCTGATATTCAAAGAATTATTTTATCAGCCTGGTTATCTGATTTTCTTGGACTCATTATTCTTTTATGTGAAATAGCATAAAATTGACTGTAAAATTTTTCTATTTGTTTGACTATAGTAGATGTAGCAATGGAAAACTCTCCCCTTTTTTCCTTCTAGGTTCTTTGGGTGGTCTAATGACCAAGTTAACAAAAGACACATTAATAGAAGAAAAACAAGTTTTGTGTATATAGGAGACCCATAAAAATATGACACTCCCTGGCAGTAAGGTCTTAATACCATCCTGAGCAGAGGAGAAAAGAGTAAGGGTCTGAATCTTGAAAGGATAGGAAAATTATTCACAGAAAGATGAGAAGAGCGGAAGTTTGGTAAACAAAAGCTTGCCATGCTATCCAGATAAGGCCTAATGTAAAAAGCTATTTCTGGTAATAGCTCTTTTTCTGATACAGGATCCTTACCTAAATTCCCTTAGACCAGTGGTCGGCAAACTCATTAGTCAACAGAGCCAAATATCAACAGTACAACGACTGAAATTTCTTTTGAGAGCCAAATTTTTTAAACTTAAACTATATAGGTAGGTCCATTGTTATTAACTTAATTAGGGTAATAACAATGCTAAATACCTAAGCTGGCCTTTGCTAAAAAAGTCCTCAATCTGAGGAGGTACGTTCACTGAGGTCGACCCCTTCCAACTCTCCCATTCACACTCGTCTTGTATACTTGTTTCATCTATCTCCTTTCCAAAAACCGACTTCTGCGCATGGGCCACGAAGTTTCAATCGCACTGTACGTGTGCGCCCACACGTGGTATTTTGTGGAAGAGCCACACTCAAGGGGCCAAAGAGCTGCATGTGGCTTGTGAGCCACGGTTGGCCGACCACGGACCTAGACCATTAGGGAAGCAAAATCAATGGGGCACACCTGTCTGAATCCTCTCAGTCTTCTGACCCTTCATCTAGAATTTCAACTGGGGTCCTTCACCTGGGCCTGTATTGGACCTTCATTTGGCTTTGGCTTTGCAGTTACTGACTCAGTTTCTGTCTGCACCTCCTCCCAACTGTGAAGGGGGCTGCACCCTATTCGAGAGGCTTATTTTCCACCTGCACGAGGTGTTTCATTTGCGTTATTTGGCCATTCTTCTCCCAGTAAGGAGTAACGAAATCCAGTGTGAGCTCTGAGGAGCAATCCCATCAGACCATGAGCATGTTCATTTCTTGATCCCTTACCAAACCAAAAGTGTGCATCATGTTTCCTGATACAAAAAGTCAGAATGAAATACCCAAATATAAGTACCATGTGCTTGAGAGGCAGGTGGGGGCCTGAGAAGATGGGTGCTGGTTTTCAAGTATTTTCTTCATGACTTTCAGGCTTTCCTCATTGAGGTACAAATCCCCAGTCATATATTCTGTTATGTCTAATTTTGAAATAATAAACCTATTTCCTCCTCCTCCAGAAACCCTATTTTCTGAGACAGCACATGAATCTCAAGGTGGGTGCCAAGGCTTGTGATGAGTTTCCCAATGAGCCTGGATAAATTGCCCTAATTAAATTAATGGAGAAAACCAGATATTTAGGTGGTTATTGTGTTGTCACAATGCCCATGAATTGGATTGGGAGACCGTATAAAAATAGAAGAATAATTTTAGTTTGCCATATGTGGCAGTAAATTTCTCAAATTTGGTTATTCAAATCTCACTTCTATTTTAGGCACGCTGTAGATCCTGTGTAGAGGATCAGATTGCACAGATGAAATTCTTGGCAGATTCTTTAAAGACCCTTCCAGGATTATCTGATTCTATAGAGGTCTGTGTCTTTCATTGTTCTTGACCAGTGATTTTCAACTGGTGGTTTGCAAGAATTTTGAAAACATGCAACATCTGGCTATTTAGTCAGGGACACTGACCTCTTTTCCCTGAGATTGTCAAATTAAAAAAAAATGACAACAGCCAACACAACAATAGCTGTCTGGTGTGAATGAATCAAAACGATACATATATTTTTTGTCAGATTAGCAAAAAAATATATTTTTTGGTGTGCCACAGAATTTCAGTAGTTTGTGTGCCATGAGATGAAAAAGGTTGAAAAATCACTGTTCTTGGAAAACTGATAGTGATGTAACTAATTCCCATTTTTAGAAATACAAATGAATTTTGTTTAATGAAGTTGCATCAGTTTCTACTCTTCGGAAGAAACCAGTTTTGCACCGGTCAGTAAATTCAATTCAGAATTGTTGATACCTATGTATTTGTTTTTCCTTTGGATTCTCCTTTGAATCAATTTTTGCTTCTTACTGGTTTCCTCAATAAATAGTGAAATAAAAAATCTTTGACACATTCATTTTATATTTGTACGAGAGTCACAATTTTTTTAATGTATTTATTTATTTATTTATTTATTTATTTAGGAAAGGAGAGAAACATCAATGACAGAGAAACAGTGATCGGCTGCCTCTTACACTCTCTCTTTTGGGAATTGAGCCTCAAACCCCAGCCTTGACCCAGAAATCAAACCAGTTACCTTTCGGTGCATGGAACGATGCTCAACCAACTGAGCCACACAGGCCAGCGTGAAAGATACAATTTTTAAAAATCACCTTTTAGCACCCTGATTCTCTAGCAACTTAGTTCATCCCCAAAAATAGGGTTGGCAAGGGGCAACTAAGAATTTACCCAGAAGAGACTAGTGAATGAGCTACTTATAAGGGCAAGATGTTTACCCTCCTTCCTGGACATAGAGGCTCCAGATTTGGGTTTAATTCGGTATTGAATTATAAAAAACACTATATGTTTGCACAGCCAAATTTGAGGACTGCTGTGATTCTCTTTTCAATCCTACATTTTAACTAGTTCACTTATATAACAAAGAAAATGGTAATAGCAGATGTCGTGATGGCCTTAGAGAAACAAGATAGAAAAACAAATACAATTGGATCTCTCTCTCTCTCTCTCTCTCTCTCTCTCTGTTTCCCCAGCAATTATCCCGCCACCTGTTCCTACTGTTAACTTCATTCTCCCAGGCTGCCTTCTCCACAAGTTTTGACTTACCAGCTCTAGCATCTCAGTATCTCTTACTCATATCCTTTGTGGAAAAAAACAAGAGCAACATTAGCATAAGTTTTTTTTTTTTTTTTCAAAACTGTCGGCATGAGGAGTGTTCTAACTTGGGAAGGAGGGTGGAATTTTTTATAGTGCTTCAGCAGGCAGGGTCAGATGAAGTTCAGCTAGTTTCAAGAATACTTGTTCAAAGCTGGTTCTAGGGAAAAGGAGAAATTATTCTCACTAATTAGCAGCCATTATTTGGACAATTTGGATTTACCAAGAGGAATGAGAGGAAGCATGAAGGGCTGAGGTCATGTGCAAATGAGGATGCAAAGCTACAGTGGACAATGGAAACTTTTCAGTCATCAAACCATAGACACCCTTTTCTCACATGCAGTTGGCTAAATCCTAGGAAAGGCTTACTATTGATTTGAGTTGGAACATATGCCTATCTATGAACCACTTACTGTGGTCAAAGAACAGGGTTAAAAACAAAGAGGCTGCTCTCAAGCCAGCCCAAAGGTTAGAGCAGGGGGAGGAGCAGCTCTTGAAAGGGAGTAGCCTAGACCTGGCCCATGAGAGTATCACAGTGAGCAGGGCAGCTCCCACCCTTTCTCTCCATTTGTGTCCATGATACCTTCCTTTTCCTCCTTCCAGGTGAACAGCTCAACTTTGTCTCTAGGGGACCCTGCTTAAAGAGGACCACTCAGAGGACATTTTGCCTAATGAGTGTGAAGAGCAAACCCAGCCGCAGTGGTGAAAGCTTCTTCCGGAGCAGCTCCAAATAGAACTGCTGGAAGGCTGTGTTATTAAAGACAGAAACAGACTCAGCCCGAATGCCCAGACTTCCTCTTCTGAAATCCTTGGAACTTTTAAAATGATCATCACGGTCGCTTAGGGAAGAAAAACAAGTTTGGTTTTAATATACATCTGAATAGTGGCTGTGCTCTGTGCCTCTTCTTTCTTTTATCTGTTTTTGGCAGCAAAACCCCTTTCAAGTATCCAATGCCCATTACCCCTTCCTTTTCCTATAAAAATAAAACAGATCTGCCCAATGAAAAAAGTAAGTTACCAGTGAAAAAAATGAAGATTGAGAGAAAGAAAATATCTCCCCTTACCATTTATATTTTGCTAGAAGAACAAGTTGGTTACATATTATAGACTTTAAAGTAAAAATCACCAGAATTTGAATCCTGACTTCTCACTTACTTGCTCCATGACCTTGGGCCAACACTCAACCTCAATGTCTTAGTTCTCTTATTTCAAAAATGAAGAATAGCACTTACCTTAAAATGTTAAAGGATTATGTGTGTAAAGAACACACCATTGTATCTAAAATATATTAAAATTCAATACTTATTGGTTTTTGATTATGATGACGGTGATGATTATGAAGGAATTAAAACCTACTTGTCTATATGTTTTCACACCCCCCATTAGTGTTTTTTAAGTAGAATTTCAGGATTAGAAGGGAACTCACAAATACTAGTAACATCAGCCAGTGGTCAAGCCTCTCTCTCTAAAGAAACCTCAGTTACTACAGGGCCAGGATGGGGGAGAAAAAGATGGATGGAGTTGAAGAAGGTGGTGAGTGAGCCAGGGAGCCAGGGACAAAGGAATCCTTGTTTTGGAGAGATGGGTCCAAGCTTTCTCTTTGTGTGTGTGTGTGTGTGCCCGCGCGCGTGTGTATGTCCATGTGTACATTCAAGGGGTGTGATGACTAAACAGTATGTAACATGAAGAAATTATCAACATTGCCCTAACCGGTTTGGCTCAGTGGATGGAGTGTCGGCCTGCAGACTGAAGGGTCCCAGGTCCGATTCCAGTCAAGGGCATGTACCTTGGTTGCGGGCACATCCCCAGTGGGAGGTGTGCAGGAGGCAGCTGATCGATGTTTCTAACTCTCTATCTCTCTCCCTTTCTCTCTGTAAAAAAATCAATAAAATATATTTAAAAAAAGAAATTATCAACATTGACACTGATTACAGATGCTGGTGAATTAGCAGTGTAGAAAGGGAAAATAAAATATGGCTTAGCTGTGAAAAAGTAATACTAATTACAGTCATTTACATGAGCTCTTACCAGTTGTGTTGAATTACCATGCAGCACAATCATAATCATGTGTATCATTAAATATGTGCCCAGTTAACTTTCATGTAAGTTGTCTTGATTAGTCGCCACCTCTGCTCCACTTAGACAGTTGCTCAGGGACACGTTGCTTAAAGTCCCCGATACTTCTGGGGCTATCGAGAGGGACCTGATGCCCTGGAGTTCCAGAAAAGACTGCAGGTTGTACTGACAGCTTACTCTAGTTTGAGAAAACAGTCCTCTCAATCACATTGCAATGCAGGGGGAAGGATCTGCACGAAGGATCTGAGGTCTTTCCCCCTTTTCTTTTCTACTAGAAGGTCTTCAGAGAGCCCAGGGAGCTTACCTCCCACAGCTGAGGACACACACACACACACACACACACACACACACACACACACACGAGATAGTAATAGATACAAAGAGAAATAGAGAAGGACATGAACATCAAGAGACAAAAAGAGTCAGAAAGAGACAGATTCAGAAAGGCAGACAGAGGTGGAGACAGAGGCAAGTAGACAGATGATAAAAAAAATGGGATAAAGACAAAGACAGAGTCAGTTCAGTAAGGAGAGTATATTCACCATATGATTCCACTTACATGTGGAATCTAATGAACAGAATAAATTGACGAACAAAATAGAAACAGGCATGGATGCATGGAACAGGCTGACAGCTGTCGGAGGGGAGGGAGGGACTGGATGAAAGAAGGTGAAGGGATTAACCAAAGATCATACATGCATAACCCATCGACACAGACAACAGCGTGGTGATGGCCAGAGGAAGGCGGGGCGGGGCTTAGTGGAGTTGGGCAAAGGGTGGGAAAATGGGGACATCTGTAATAGGGTCAACAATAAAAAATAAAGTTAAAAACAAAAAGGAAAATATACTCAGAGGCCTTTACTGGTTGTTTTTCTTGGATACTTCAGGAGACAAACATATTTCCCACAAGCAGACCCAGCCAATTGTAGGGTCTCTCATTGTCTTAGATGATAAGGTTACAGGAAGAGGAGATAAAAAGAAGATAAAAAGAAAAGGGGGGGTAAGGAGAAGAGAGAGAGCTGGAGCAACAGAAGGAGAGATGGAGAAAGACACACAGAGGAATCAGGGAAAGAGAAGAGGTATGTGAGGGGGTTAGTGAGTCTGCTGGATGCTTGGCCAGTGCCCATCTAGTGAAAGGTTGTGGCGACAGAGAAACATGGGACACACGCTCATGTTTTCTTTTTGTTGTGATAAAAGTTCCAAGTCCTTAATGATCATTTCTTGGGCACCTACCATGTCCCCTGAACCAGGCTAAGTGTTTTTACCTATATTGACTCATTTGTCCTCAAGATGACACTATCTGGCAGATACTATCATGATGCCCATATTATGGAAAAGGTATGCAACTGGATCAAAGTCATCCAGGTAGTAAGTGAGATTAAAATCCTGATATTTGGCTCCAGATCCTGTGTTCTAAACCATAACATACCACCAACAAAGCCAGGTATGTAATACATAATAGTTAAGGAATCCATGATTTAAAAGCACTCTTGCTAATTATAATTTATTTCAAATTAACCTAATATGCAAGTCAATCAACCTTCCCAGAGCATAACATTTTCATTTCCGCCAAGACTGTAACACCGGTCAGCTCGGTGAGAGAAGCAGGGCAGAGCTGTGGTGTGTGGCTGACAGAGGATAGAAGCCTCGAGGGGTTGGTGACCTTATGACTGCCACGCAGGGAGATGAGCAGGTTCCAGTGCCCCTCCTCCGTGGGTCCCACCTGCTGCAGTGAGTCTGGGTTCTGCTGCTTTTCTGTTGAGAGACCTTAAAGGGACTGGAATTTGGTTCCTCGGTGACTCCAATTTCCCCGGTGGAAACTCATGAAAAATATATTCATCAGCTTTCTAATCTCTATATATATATAAAGAGCCAGGGTCCGTAACGTCTGCAACTACCAAGGCTCCACTGAACACTGGAAGTCAGTGCTGGGTTGCCGTGGCGACCCAGCACTGACTGCAGCCAGTGTGGTGCAGCAACCCAGCACTGACTGCCGAAAGGGCTGTGGATCAGGCCTGGAGAGAGGCCTGCAGAGAGAGAGGCAGGGTCTGATCTGCAGCCTCTGTAGCAGCTATTGATCAGCCACTGCCTCTCTCTTTCTCTCCGGGCTTTGCCAGCAGCCATGCCTCTGTTTCTCTCTGGCCTCCGGAGGGCTGCTGATCAGCCCTGCCTCTTTGATCAGGCCCAGAGATAGGCCTGGAGATGCTGACTGGCATAGAAACCAACCAATCAGAACCTAATCTGGGTGAAGTGCAAGGAGCCTATGGCTGCCTAGGAGGCAGAGCTTTTGACCCTGATTGGCATAGAAACTGACCAATCAGAACCTAATCTGGGTGAAGTGCAAGGAGCCTATGGCTGCCTAGGAGGCAGAGCTTTTGACCCTGATTGGCATAGAAACTGACCAATCAGAACCTAATCTGGGTGAAGTGCAAGGAGCCTATGGCTGCCTAGGAGGCAGAGCTTTTGACCCTGATTGGCATAGAAACTGACCAATCAGAACCTAATCTGGGTGAAGTGCAAGGAGCCTATGGCTGCCTAGGAGGCAGAGCTTTTGACCCTGATTGGCATAGAAACTGACCAATCAGAACCTAATCTGGGTGAAGTGCAAGGAGCCTATGGCTGCCTAGGAGGCAGAGCTTTTGACCCTGATTGGCATAGAAACTGACCAATCAGAACCTAATCTGGGTGAAGTGCAAGGAGCCTATGGCTGCCTAGGAGGCAGAGCTTTTGACCCTGATTGGCATAGAAACTGACCAATCAGAACCTAATCTGGGTGAAGTGCAAGGAGCCTATGGCTGCCTAGAGGCCATTGGGGGAGAGATCAGGCCGGCAGGGGAGGGCCATTGGGGGCAACCAGACCGGCAGGGAAGGGCCATTGAGGGTGAGATCAGGCTGGCAGGGGAGGACAGTTAGGGGTGATCAGGCAGGCAGAGGCAGTTGGGGGTGAGAAGAGGCCAACAGGAGAGAGCAGTTGGGGCAAGATCAGGCTGGCAGGGGAGGGCAGTTAGGGGTGATCAGGTAGGCAGGCAGCTGAGCGGTTAGGAGCCAGCAGTCCCAGATTGAAAGAGGGATGTCCAACCGGTGGTCAGACATCCCCCAAGGGGTCCCTGATTGGAGAGGGTGCAGGCTGGGCTG
>NW_005371324.1:4537303-4554842 GCF_000412655.1 Myotis brandtii
GCCGTGCAAGAATTGGGGGCAAGATCAGGCCAGCAGGGGAGGGCGGTTGGGGGCGATCAGGCAAGCAGGCAGAGAGGTTAGGGGCGATCAGGCAGGCAGGCAGAGAGGTTAGGGGAAATCAGGCAGGCAGGCAGAAGCAGTTAGGGGCGATCAGGCAGGCAGGCAGATGAACGGTTAGAAGCCAGCAGTCCCAGATTGCGAAAGGGATGTCTGACCCTGTGGGATCAGGCCTAAACTGGCGGTCAGACATCTCCCAAGGAATCCCCGATTGGAGAGGGTGCAGGCTGGGCTGAGGGAACCTCCTTCCCCCTGTGCACAAATTTCGTGCACCCAGCTACTAAACCTATATAATAAAGAGGTAATATGCAAATTGACCATCACACACTCACACAAGATGGCCTCCCCCATGTAGTCAAAGATGGCCACCACAAGATGGCCGGTAGGGGAGGACAGTTAGGGGCGACCAGGCCAACAGGGGAGGGCAGTTGGGGGTGACCGGGTCGGCAGGGAAGCAGTTAGGCATTGATCAGGCTGGCAGGGGAGTGGTTAGGGGCAATAAGGCAGGCAGGCAGGTGAGCGGTTGGGAGCCAGCAGTCCTGGATTGTGAGAGGGATGTCCGACTGCCGGTTTAGGCCCGATCCCACCAGGATCCCCTATTGGAGAAGGTGCAGGCTGGGCTGAGGGACACCTACCCCCCAGTGCACAAATTTTGTGCACTGGGCCTCTAGTCCTATATAATAAAAGGTTAATATGCAAGTAGACCAAAAGGTGGAATGACCAGTCACTATGACGTGCACTGACCACCAGGGGGCAGACACTCAATGCAGGAGCTGGCCCCTGGTGGTCAGTGTGCTCCCACAGGGGGAGCGCCCCTCAGCCAGAAACCTCTCCTGCCTCCGTGGCAGTACTAAGGATGTCCAACTGGTGGCTTAGGCCTGCTTCTCATGGGGAGTGGGCCTAAACTGTCAGTAAGACACCTCCTGAGGGCTCCCGGACTGCAAGAGGGTGCAGACTGGGCTGAGGGACCCCTGCCCCCAGTGCATGAATTTTGTGCACTGGGCCTCTACTCTGTTAATAAATAATGATAATTAAAAAATAAATCATTTGGGGGGGCCAGGGGATTGTCAAGGGCGGGGAAGAAAGAAAAGTACACATATGTAATACCCTTTGTAATACTTTAAGCAATAAAAAAAAAAAGAAACAAAATCCAAAAAATACCTGCATTATTCACTAACCACGATATAAGTATATTTATAAGGAGGAGTTACATGCTCTATCTCTCCTATTTAGAAAAAAAATCTATTAATTTAAAAAGCCATATTCAAAGAAAGGCAAGCATTTTACAATAAAACTATACATTGAATGAAAAAAAATCATTTGGTTATTATCCTTGGAGATTAATTGGGTAATTAATTTCAGCTAAGTGTTTCATAAGTCTTAAGGATATATGGTCCTGTGTCCTCGGTAGGCTGTAGGATGGAGATGCTGATGATGAATGCCCCTAATCCAGGCTGACTCTCACATGATTGCACAGAACCCCTCAGAGAACTCACTGGGAAGGCAGATGATAGTCAGGGTCATTTTTACTCCCAGGACTGAAAGTCTGAGCACTGAACTGTAAATCTAAAGGAGCTGACAAGAGAGAATTCAGCTTCCTGGTTGCTCAACTGCACCATATTAATTTTCAGTAGGGGAATCGTTTTTGGGGTGGTGGTGATGCAAACGGCTTCTTATGTCCATGGAAGCCTTGCCAACACAAGGACCCAGGGGATACTGGTGCAGTTGAAGCCCATGCTCCTTCCTATAGCTGCTGACTTTTGAACATATTGACAACTAACATAAAAAAAATGGGCAAGAAGGTGACAGTATTGGTCAGTGATTAAAAACATGAACTTTGAGGTCATCCAGCCTGGGTTTGAATCTGGCATCACTGTTCACTAGCTACATGTTCACGGCTTTAACCATTACTGCTATGTAGATAACTTCTAAATTCAGCTAATATTTATTGCATAAAAATACTATGCTAGAATTTTTAGGGAACTTGGTGACTGCAGTAGACTTAGCCAAAAAAAATAAGATGTGTCTACCTTCTAATCCCCAGGACCTGTAAATATTACACACACACACACACACACACACACACACACACACACACACACACACAAACTTATATGGCAAATGATGTGATTACATTATGGAGGTGTTTACCCAGAATTATCTATGTGGGCTCTGGATCTGATAACAAGTGTCCTTATAAGAATCAGGCTGAAGGCAGAGGGAGATTTGGCAGAGAGAAGAGGAGGATGTGACCATGGAGGCAAAGACTGAAATAATGTGGCCATAAACCAGGGAACTCCTGGAGCCACCAGAAGCTGGAAGACGCAGGAGACAGATTCTCCCCTGTAGTGTTTGGAGGGAACATAGCTATACTGACACCTTAATTCCAGACTTCTGACCTCCAGAACTGTGAGAGAATAAATTTCTGTTGTTTTTAGCCACCCAGGTGGTAATAATTTGTTACAGCAGCCACAGGAAACTGACACATGGCTAACTGGATGTGGGGAGTAGGTAACAGGGCAGGGCCTGAGATAGCTGCCAGTTCCTGGTTTAGCCTTTCACCAAAACTGGAAACAGAAGCACTGGTCTAAGGAAGAAGTTGGTGAATTCGGTTCTGCTGACTGCTGGCACAGACAACCTTCCCTGGGTCTCTCCCCCACATCTTGCTGAGTGTGTGAAGAACGCAAGGCTCTGGCTGCTCTTTACCTGGGTCGTTTCTCCAGCTTGTTTTGGCAGTGGGTAGCCTTGGGGGACTCCTCCTAGGACAAGAGGCAGGCTTGCTCACTGTTTGCAATAAAACAGCAGGTTCCTCAAGCTCAGTGTCCCTCTCCTGTCACTCAGTCCACTGCATAAGAGGCATGTCATCTGGCCCTCCATTCTACCCTGTGGGACCTGGGGCAAGGAGACTGATGTCAACAGGCTGCGGCTCATGCTGCTTGCTGTGCTGTGAGCAGTAGGTCCTTTGTCTCTGAACAAGAGTCTTGTTTCTTTCGCCTGCATCTTTACAACAGTAATAGGCCAACTCACTGGGTTGAAAGTGGGGTGAAATCGACCTCAACCAGAGCCCGAGTTGAGGGTCTATGAGTCCTGGAAAAAACAAACAGAGAGTTGAATAAATGAGTCTGCAGCTCACCAGAGACATTTGGGCTAGAGATAAGAGATTTGGAAATCATCACCAGAGAAGTCATAGTCAAAGCTATGAATCTGAATCATGTCATCCTGGAAAATTTTATGAAGTGGGAAGGGAAAGGAAGAGAGGGGGCGCTAAGGAAAGAAACCTGAGGAACACTGACATGTATGGGGTAAGGAGAAGGGAACTCAAAAAGGAGATTAAAATGATGCAAGTGTTTTCCTACTTAGTCTCTGTATCTCAGTCATCTTTGATTCCTCTGCCTTCTTCTCCTGCATCTAATTGGTTGTTAATTCCAGCTAATCTTTGAATCACACTTTGTCCCACACCCATCTCTTCTTTCCATTCCTAGCTTAGACTCCACATCTGTTGCATAGATTCTTTGCAGTAACCTCCAATTATTTGCAGTAATTGGTCTCTTTGCTTCAGTTATACCACAACAATCTATTCTACACAGTGCTGCCAAATTAGTTTCCTTAAAATATCACTTGGATTACCTCACTCTCCCTGGTTAGAAGGAATCCACAGTTTCCTGGTATGTCTGGGAGTCCTATTTTATCTGAACCCACTGACTCTGATTCTTATCACAGAACAAGAATTTGCATTAGATGCCCTGGCCGATGCCTCAATTGGTTGGAGTGTCATCCGATACACCAAAAGGTTTCAGGTTCAATTCCTGGTAAGGGCATATACCTAGGTTTTGGTTCAATCCCCTATAACAGTGATGGCGAACCTTTTGAGCTCAGCGTTAGGGCATATACCTAGGTTTTGGTTCAATCCCCTATAAGGACACATATGGAAGGCTACTGATTGATGCATCTCTCTCTCTCTCTCTCTCTCTCTCTCTCTCTCTCTCTCATAGAAATTTTTTGATATTTGCAACCATAGTAAAACAAAGACTTATATTTTTGATATTTATTTTATATATTTAAATGCCATTTAACAAAGAAAAATCAACCAAAAAAATGAGTTCGCGTGTCACCTCTGACACGCATGTCATAGGTTCGTCATCACTGCCCTATAAGGACACATATGGAAGGCAACTGATCGATGCATCTCTCTCTCTCTCGCTCTCTCTCTCTCCCTTCTTCTTCCTCTAAAAATCAATAAATATATATGCTCGGTGAGAATAAAGAAAGGATTGACATTAGAAGGAATAAAATTTAATTGTGAGAGAGAAATAGGAAAAGAATAAGGGTGGGGGAAAAATGAAAAGGACACAGTAGGCTGTGAGGAGGAGTTGTCATTGTCCACTATTGGATGAGTCTCATTCAGGTCTAAGTAAGCCATGACCTACATGCCAAATCCAGCTTTCCACCTGTTATTATAAATAAAGTTTTATTGGAACACAGCCACTTCCAGCATTTGCAGTTTGTCTCTGATTGCTTTTGTGCTACAACAGCAGAGTTGAGTAGTTGTGGCAGAAACTATCTACCCCGTGGAAATTTAAAATATTTACTATCTGGCCCTTTACAGAAAAAATGTGCCAACCCCTGGTCTAGTTACAGCTGCAATATGTGAGATATTAGAGCTCCAGGAATGTAGAAAAGGATATTTTAAGAAGTGATGCTCAGAATTACCAATTGGATGGCTCCCTGCTGACAGCCTTTGAAAGGTTCCAGTAAAGATCTGAATTACTTTTAATGCTGGACAGTTTCTTTGACTATGCGTTTTCAGAGTTGGAGCCACGGCACCATCCCAATAAATCCCCTTTGTGTATTAATCCTTTGGCATCTCTGTTTACACCATTAATCTCCCTTCTTAAATTTCTCTTCACATTTCCATGTCTACTTTATTCCTTTAAATTCCTTCCCCGAAATTCTAGCTCAGTTTCTGTGTCCTTTGCTTTCCCTGTCCTTTACTGAACATAGTAAATTTACCTTGCATGCCAATAGCTGCATTTAATCAGAGCTTCCTCATTCAAACCTTGTAGGCTGCTATGTACTTTTAGTTAATCTTTTCATGGTGTGGACCAACTCCCCATAGATCACCAGCTTATTGAAGCCAAGGAAGTGTCTTCTATATCTTTTTGTCACTTCCACAGCTTCTGGCAAAGGGACTTAAATAAAACTGTGTTTGATAAATTTGCTTATAAATAGTGAAATCATCAGAAATACTAGAAAACAGATTTTCTAACTCCCAAGCTCTACAGAAATGTATGCCCAAACATTTTCACACAGTCTGGGTCAGTTTTTAAAAAAAATATTTTTTTTATTGATTTCAGAGCAGAAGGAGGGAGAGAGAGAGAGAGGGAGAAATATCAACGATGAGAGAGAATCATGGATCGGCTGCCTCCTGCCGATCTCCTACTGGGGATCGAGCCGGCAACCCAGGCATGTGCCCTGACGTGGAATTGAATCGTGATCTCCTGGTTCATAGGTCGATGCTCAACCACTGAACCAAGCTGGCCGGGCTGGGTCAGTTTTTAAGCTACTGGATTACTGTGCAAAATTCCAAACCTTACAACGAGAAAGTGAGGGTGATCGGCTCTGATTACCTTGTTGATGGCGAGGCTTGGTTGGTGCCCCTTAACTCCTTACCCTCCCTGAGTGCTGCTTCCTAAAGCCCCTGCTCGGAGAGGCGGCCTCCTCAGGGAGGAGGGCAGTTCTGCAGCCGTGTGTGTAGCAGCCTTCCATTGGCGCCATCCGTGACCGTGGTGAAAGCCGGGGCTAATGTCCCCGTTTTCTGTTTTAGGAAACATGCTTCCAGGAGTTGTTTCATAAATTTCATTTTTAGTTAAAAAATACTTTTCAATGAAATATAACATTCACCTATAAAAGTATACATATCATAAATGTACAGCACAATGATTATCACACACTGAACACACCCGTGTAACCAGCTCCCAGATCAAGAAACAGAACGTTGTCCATACCCGTCAGTGGCTCCCCAGCCCCCCTGCTGGGGTGGGCTCTACTGATGTGTCACAGAGTTGACTAGCTTTGCCAGGGGTTGTACCTTATAGAAACGCAATCATACAAGATGCACGTTTGTACAAGGCTTCTTTTGTTTGTGAGATTCACCCACGGTGTGAAGAACAGTTGTAGGCTGTTTCCCATTGCTTTGTAATAGATAAATAAAATGTGGTAAAGGTATACAATGAAATCCTATCCATTTTTTTCATTGACAGCATTTTATATTGGAAATCTCAAGAGCTCAGCTGTTGGAAGTGAAGTCCAATGCTGCAACGAACATGGTGCTATTCTCGAATCTTTAATTTCACAAAAGCTTAATGGCATCAGTGTCTGGCCTAAGGATAAGATTACAGGCATTCTATCAGCTTCTGAGCCAGGAAAACCTGTTCTACTTCGTGTCTGTTATTGTTTTTGTATCAAATAATAGTCTCTTAAATTCCATTGTTAAGCATCATTGTTGATTTTGGAACTGTATTCATACAGCAATATCTTTTCAGGATAAAAATAGAGCAACCAAAAAGGTCAGCACGTACATTAAAGTAACTTGATTTATCATCTCTGAAAACTCCCTCCCTTCATGCTTTACATAGTTGTAAACGTCTTACTTTTAATGACAAAAACTGTACTATATTTAGTTTACTTTGATGTGTTTATTCCTCTCACCAAAACACACACACAGCTCAGTCTCACTGACTAGGGTTTTAGCTACAGCACCACTAGGCAGGTTAAACTCCATCGAGACAGTCTTCTGTTGATTAACATTCTTTGGAAAAAATCCAAAACCCATATTAGAGGAAAATTCACAATGTTATAGTACCCCTCCATAAAAGTGTATATTTTAAAACTCAGGCTTATTAAGGTATAATTTATGTATAGAAAAATTCACCCTCTTTACTCTACAGTTCTATGATTTCCAACAAACATACACTCTCGTAACCACTACCACAATCACGATAGAGAACACCCCTCATCCCCTAAAGTTTCTCACGCCCCTTTGTAGTCAACTCCTGGCAGCCGCCTATCTCATAAAAGTATACGAAATGTTTTCTCTCCTTTGTCAGACAGAACAAAGAAGAGGCTAGTAGTTCCTAGCTACCTCTTCAGCCTTTGGTGGCAGCGCTTCCCCTGCCCCAGCCACACCCACCGCCCTGTGCCGTGTCCTCTCCCCACTTACACACACACAGCTCACCCTGTTGTCCCTTTTACCCAGAACCCTCTTCTCTTCCTCCTGCACCGAGTCAACTCCTACTCATCTTTGAGATCTCAGTTCAACATCATTTCCTCACATGCGAAGTGATTTGACATGGTTAATGTATTATTAGTGTCAATCTTCCATTACACTGGGAGCTTCATGAGGGCAGGGACTCTGCTGGATATTCTCACAATCATATTCTTATCATGCAGCTCAGTAGTAGGTGCTCAATGAAGACTAAGTCGATGAATATTTACTTTAAAGCCAGCACAGTTCTAAATGTTTAACTTTGATTTTTTCAAGGGTGCAATAAAATAAATACTATTATTCCTGTTTTACAATTGTGATCATCTGAAACCATAATTTTTTTTTTTTTTGCTAATAGGTATAGCCTATTCCCCTCCCACTGAGTGGGAGCGGACGCAGTGACTCACTTCTAATGACGAGAATACAGCAGAAGGGACAGGATCAGAAAAGCACTTGGGCCTCCGCCTTGCTCTCTCTGTCACTGGCTGGGAAGCCAGCTGCCCTGCGGTGCAGGCACCTCAGCAGCCCTATGGAGAGGCTCATGTGGCGGAGGCACTGAGGCCTCCTGCCGACAGCCCTGTGAGTGAGCGAAGTGCGTCCTTTCAGCCAGTCGTCTCCTGACCAATGCCTGGCCTCTGACAGAACCTGGGCCAGAAGCACCCAGCTAACCCACTCCAGACTCCTGACTCACAGAAACCGTGTGAGAGGATAAATGTTTGTTATTTCGAGCTACTAAGTTAGGATAATTTGTTATGCAACTATAGATAACTGAAAGAACTGATGAGGGAGGTAAAGTTCAGCAAGGTTAGGCAAGTTGTTAAAGGTCACACAACTAGTAAATGGCAGATCCAGGATCCTAACGCAGGTCTATGAGGCTCTACAGCCCGTGTCCCCATGCCACGCTGCCTCCTAAATGTGCTTAGTGTGGCAAATGCAAAATCATTTGACTGCGCAATTATAAAGTCTGCAGATTGGGCCATGTTACAGTTTCAGGAGGTTGCTTTCTGGATTTCCAAAGAAGCTGCTGACTGGAAGAATTTCTGAAAGAATGGTGAATAAAAAGGCATTCTGATGAAGAAGTTTAAGTGCACAATGCTATTTAAAGAAATTCTGTGAAAGACATTTTGTTGTGAAGACATTTTGAAGATGAGACTGAAGCAAGTTTGTTATAAATTAGAAAAGAGATAACTTGAAAGTAACCTTTTCCTTAGCTATATTATGGTATTGTAAAATAGATTTCATAGTGTTAATGAATTATACTAAATTGCTTTTTATATATATATATACTAGAGGCCTGTTGCACGAAGAGATTCGTGCGGTTAATTTGCATATCGCGCTGATCAGTCAATGGGAGGCGTAGCGAAGGTACGGTCAATTACCATGTTTGTCTATTATTAGATAGGATTTGTGTTTCATATTATTTATTATGTATCTCTAATATATGTATGCATTTGAATACTTATATTTAGTATTTATGGAGGAATAACTGAAATTCAGTATTTCCCTGAGATTTCTGTTACCATTCCCAGGGTCCAAGCCGTGTAGTGGACACAAAAAGCACCAAACTTAAAATACAACCTTAACTGGCCTTTTAAGCTAATTATGTGCATGCCCCATGGTCTTCCAGTCTACACTGGTTAGACCTGATATCTCCATCCCATCATCCTGGAATGACTCATTTCCCTTTCTCTCTCTCCACCTTCCACTTTCCTAACCAAATTAATAAAACATTCCTCTCATTAAATCACTCCGCTAATCTGGATTTTCTTTCCTGTTAAAGCGTTGCCACTAGTTCCCTTCTCCTGCAGGAACACTGCTGAGTCAGGGCAGGCTCTGGAGCTGTGAACTGGAGAGAGCTCTCTCTTCTCTGTCTGTGATTCCATCTTTATGTATCTGGCGTGGGGTTGATTGAAGAATCTCTATTCAGTGGTACAGAACACAGAACACCTAGGTTTCCCAATAACTTTTCTTTTTCAGAGTCTCCACTCACCCTGGAGCTGGAAAACATTTATAATGCCCAAAACAAAACAAAACAAAAAAACGCCAACACTTGGGTCTCTTTGGCCAAATGAAGCCCATTCTAGTGATTGCTTTCAAAGCTTATGATTAAAATCCAGTCTCCTGTCCATTTCACAGCCCTTCCCCCAAGGACAGCTCAGCTGTGTGATGGGAGGCATGGGCCTTCCTTCTCCATTCCTCTCCCTGGGCCTGCTCCTGGGTTGGTGGCGTGAGGGGAGAGTTCAGCCCTGTGAGCATGTGAGCGCTGGCACACTGGTGGTGACAATGAGGACACTGTCCAGTTTCAGTTGGTCCTTGCTGCTACTTTACCTGACACTGGCAATAAAAAGCTGGCAATGTCTGTAGGGATGGAGGTTTAGGGGACCGAATAAATAACCCCCCTCCCACTGGATGGCAGACATGGGAATCAGGCGGAGGGAGATAGGAACACAGCAGTAATTCCAGCTGACGCCTGTGCTGGACGGCAGGGCTTAGAGGGCTAAATGGAGCAGGCTGGTCAGTGTTCCCTCTGCATCATTCACACCCACCCAGGTGTGGTTTCCAACACGACCCACTCCTGTCACAGGCCTACAGGGTTGAAGCTGACCATGTTTCCTTTCTCTTAACCAAGAGAAAGGAGTGCTGAGCCAAACTCAACAGTCAGGTGAGTCCCTTTATCTCCCTGGAGGGACAGTGAGTGAGACCAGATGAGAGGAATCTCAATCAAGTAGGTCAGAAACAATCCATTAGCACATTATGTGTATGTATGTACATTGGTATATGATTTCATGAGCAGCATGGTGAAAAATATGGAAGAAGACCTGGTAGGTAATTTACAGGATTATCTGATTTGGGCATGGTGATGGGGGTACAATGTGAAAGGAGTGGGGAGGTAAGCAAAACAGGAAAAGAAAACAAATAACTAAACACCATATACATGGTGTGATCACTACATATATATAAAGCTGGCGATGTCTGTGGCAGGGATGGGTTTTTATTTTGTGTGTGTGTGTGTGTGTGTGTGTGTGTGTGTGTGTGTGTTTGCTATTGCATTAAGAACATTTAAGATATTAAAAATTCTTCAATCTGTATTGAATGGTTAATATTTCACTAATTAAAGTGGACCCTAAAGAACTGGGTCATAAATGTATTTTTGGAATTTGTATTAAGATTAAATATACCATGTTGTTGCAGCAGGGACTTCCCTATAGTTGGGGCACAGATAACGGAGTTCATCATAATATGAAACCCCCTAAGTAGTTCACGGAGCACCCCCAATCAGAAACTAGGTAGACTTAACCTGGTCATGTGAACTTTGGTTGCAATGATCAGGGAGGTTTTCACCCAGACATCTATATATATAAAATCTACACTAATAAAGAGAAACATGCAAATTGGTGTCACTCCACTACACCCACCAGCCAATCAGAGCAACTATGCAAATTAACCCAACAAAGATGGTGGTTAATTTGCATATGCAGGCACGGAGCGAAGACTGAAGACTGAAGACTGAAGACTGAAGACTGAAGACTGAAGAGGCTTGGCTTCTCCACTGCAGCCGGACCAAAGGTCCTGGGTGCCAGAGGAAAACCGGTGTCAGCAGCCCAGGGAAGGAAGGCCTATTGCACGAATCTTCGTGCAACGGGCTTCTAGTCTATATATATAAAAGGCTAATATGCTAAGTGTCCATCTGACAGGTCACTATGACATGCACTGACCACCAGGGGGCAGATGCTCAACGCAGGAGCTGTCATGATGCGCACTGGCCATTTACAGAGAAACGGCACCACGGACCTGGTGCCCACACAGCAACACCTAGCTTCCCCCAAGTGGGACACAGGCCCCACCACCACCCCAGAGCAATACCCCACCAAATCGCAGCTGATGCTGTTGGGACCCCATGGTGCAAAATGTGACCCACAGCTCAGCCCAGCCCAGAAACGGTGGCTGTGGGCGCCGGGTAATGATGTCACGTAACAACGTCTGGCTTCCTCTCCCTAGCGACTAGCCTCCTTGGAGTTTCTTCAGCCCAGGAACACGATTTGCTTTATAGCCAGGTGGAAACATTTTACACTTTAACCAAATGTCTGTGAAGCATTTTCCCGTGCCTCATCTCATTTGGTCCTCAGAGAAGTCCTGGAGTAGGTAGATAGGAGACTCGGTAGAATCCTATTTTCTTTTCATTAGCCTGGAAATGGAGATTTAGAAAGTTTAGAAACTTAACCCAACTGAAAAGAATTAAGAAATGGTGGACCTTGAAAATGACTTCAGGTTTTCTCACTGCACAGAATATAGTCAAACACTGCTGCAGTTAAATATTTTACTCTTTGTTCTTCCTGTGTGAACTACAATAATAATTTGCTTTGTGTTGATATTTACTGCTGTGTTGCTGACAATTGCCTGAAAGAGAAGTTGGGGTGCTTCACTGGGCTGGAAAAAGTTTAGCTAAATCAGAAAGCAGGTCTAATTAAGCAAGTTTATTCTATAAACTAGAGGCCCGATGCATGAAATTCGTGCAAGAGTAGGCCTTCCTTCCCCTGGCTAACGGTACCCAGGACCTGGGCTTCCCTCCAGCCGCCAGCGGGCACCCGGGATCCGGGCTTCCCTCACAGCCCTGGCTTCATCTGGAAGGACGCTTGCTCTAATTAGCATATTACGCTTTCATTATTATAGATATAAAGCTCTCGCTGGCACCAATTGCACACGTGTTTCCATCTGTCATTGTCGATCGTGAATTTGGTTGACACTTCTATTATAAAGGGCGAATAGCGGTATTAAAATATTCCTTCTAATTAATTTCCTTTCAATGTGCATGAATTCCTGTACTGAGCCAATAGTATATTTATAAAGAGATCTGGAATTGGTGGTGGAGGGATAAGAATGCCCCTCTTTTACCTGATACTAAATATATCCAAAGGAGCAGTTGTGAATGACAAGAGACTGGAAGAATTATGCATATTTTACCATAATGTTAATCCATAACCATAAATGTGATTAGACCATAACACAGTGTCATCAATACATGGGGCTATAGACTTGGAAATAAAATTTTCTACTGAAAGCTCCTCTTTAAAAAGAACAGAGACATCAGTCATCTGGAAGAAACAGAATGGCTCTCAGGCCTGTAGGATTCTGCAGGGATTTGGTATTTTGAGAAAAAACTGTCCATCAGAGTTTAGGCGCATTGGAAACAAACAAAAATGGAGTCACCGGGCAAATGTTGGTTGGGTCTATCCCATCACTGCTGAGGAGAAGGGAACCTCAGCCAGCCTTTCAGTGGGTCCCATCCTATTTATTCACTGATTCACTGAACTTTATTGAACGCTGACTAGGCCAGGCACCATCCTACACGCTGGAAATGAGTAAGTCAAAGTCTTCATGGACTTTGCATTTTAGTGGGAGAGTCAGTCAATAAACTCTTTCTGTCTCTCTCTCTGTCTTTCTCTCTCTCAACATGAAGTCAGTGTTTAAAAAAAACGTAACAGGGAAGGAAGATAGAGATTGAATGAGGGAACATGATATTATGTCAAATGGAAAGGCCAAAAAAGGTATCTCTGAGGAGGTGATATTAAAACAGAGACAAGTAAATAAAGTGTGGAAGTGAGCTACCTGAAGATCAGAGGGGAAGAGAATTCTAAGCAGCCAGATCAGCAAGTGGAAAGCTCTGAGGCTGGAATGAACTTGTGTGTATCCAAGGAACAGAAAGGCAGCTAGTTCTGTACTTGTTAGTGCTGCTTGTCAAATGTTCTGGTTGTCTCTCTTTCCAAGCACAGAGTAGGACTGCACTGCCTGGTTCCTCTGTAGATGGGTGGGCCATGTGGTTAGTTCTGGACAGTGAGTCATGAGCAGAAATGACATGTACCATTAATGGAAAGACCCAATGAAAGTCCCTTTAGAGCACCTTTTTGTGTGTGTCTCTGGCATGGTGATGGAAATGCTCTAGATCAGCGGTTCTCAACCTGTGGGTCGCGACCCCTTTGGGGGTCGAATGACCCTTTCACAGGGGTTGCCTAAGACCATCGGAAAACACATATATAATTACATATTGTTTACAGTAGCAAAATTACAGATATGAAGTAGCAACGAAAATAATTTTATGGTTGGGGGTCACCACAACATGAGGAACTGTATTAAAGGGTCGCGGCATTAGGAAGGTTGAGAACCACTGCTCTAGATCAAGCATGTCAAACTTGTGGCCAGCAGGCTGCATGCCTCGGCCCACTGGCCACAAGTTTGACATGCTTACAGCTGCTCCATCAGTCTGAATCTAAGAGTGAGGAAGAAAACAGTGTGCAAACAGAGTCCCCAGCTGATTCCTAATAAATATGAATGTGAGCAAGAAATAAAAGTGTGCCCTGGCTGGGTAGCTCAGTTGGTTAGAGCATCATCCTGATATACCAAGGTTATGGGTTTGATCCCCGGTCAGGGCACATATAAGAATCAACCAGTGAATGCATATGTAGAACAACAAATCGATGTCTCTTTCTCTTTCAAATAAAATTTTACAAAATTAAAACAAAAAAAAGGAAATTTCTGTGTTTCAAGTCTCTGAGGCTTGGAGTTGTTACCTCACTATGGCATAATCTGTCCTAACTGGTATAGTGTAGCTGGTGGGGAGAAAGCTAGAGGGGGAGTGGTAGGGGATGAGGGCTAAGGTATAGGTAAGGGACAGATCATGCAGAGCTTTATAGACAATAATAAATTTGGATTTCATTCTGTGTGAATGAAAAACCTTTGGAGGACTTTGAGCAGGGGAATGACATGATTTGCATATAAAAAGAATCACTCAGTCATGTAGGGGAAAGTCCTTGTTCATGGGAAATACATATTGAGGTATTCGGGGATAAAGTATAATATCTACAACTTATTCTCAAATAGTTCAGTAAAATGTGTGTTCTGTTTGTGTGTGTGTGTGTGTGTGTGTGTGTGTGTGTGTACATGCACAATGGGAGTAAAATGGTAATTGGTGTATCTAGATGAAGGGGATGTAGATATTCATTGTACTTTTCAACTTTTTTGTGGGTTCAAAAAATTTTTAATAAAAAACTAGAAGGAAATCACTTTAGAGAACTACATAGTAAGAGAAGCAAAGAAAACCATTAGGAGGCTGCTGAGACCTGAAGTGGTTTGGGCTGGAGTGGCAATGGTGAGAAACAGGCGGATTTGAAGTCTACGTTGTATGTTGAGCCAGCAGAATTTGCTGACAGATGGATTGGTTGTGGGATGTGAAGGAAAGAGAGGAGTCAAGTTATCTTTTAGGTTTTTGTCCTGAGCAAGTGGGATATTGGTGTTACCATTAAGTGAGATGGAACAGCAGGGGAAGGACAAGGTTTAGGGGATGGGAAATAGCAATTCTGTTTTGGACACATGGATGGTGAGCATCCCAGTGGGGACTGAATTGGTAGTTGGATAAATGAATTGGGAGCTCAGCAAAAAGACTGGCTGGAGTGAAACAATTTGGAATTATCAGCATGTAGTGGTAGCCAGGTCATGGACAGAATCCCTCAGGAAGCAAGTGTACGTGGAGAAGAGGATCAGGACTGAGCACATGGACAGATTGGGGGGAGGATCATGAAGTTAAACGGATTTCTCTTCTGATTCCATGCCTGCTGAGTAACCACTTGATTATTACTTTGACTTCCCATATCAGTCCATCCATAACGGAAAGACTGGTCAGATGGAGTTGGAATATTCTAGTTCTCAGGACAGTTTTCATTGTAAATAAATTGATCACGCTCACAAGAGTGGTTTGAGTCAGCCCCTGAGACAGATCCATTCCCAGTGTGTTGACAAAAGCTGATGGTCAGTCTGCATAAGAGGAACAGACCCAGGGCTGTGGAAATTCCCCGAGGAAATGAATAACACACTGCTTGCTGGCACTTTTCATTAGCTCACAGGAGCCGCAAAGAAGGAATGTTCCCAGAACTAGTGAGAAAACCTCAACCCAGGTATAGATAAGAGAATACTCCTCTTTAAGTGTATACCTTTTCAAAGTTCTATTGATTTGTCCCTGTGCTGCTCATGTAGTTTTTCTTCCATGCTGATCTTGCATTTCTTTATAGCAGAATCCCTATTACTTTATTACTATTTGGAGAGTATGCTCTATGTGCTTGCTCTTAATCCAGCTTTTAAATTTTATTTCATTTTTGGATTGTATTCAAAGGGTTTAAAAATAAAAATGGTATAAAGTATACACTGAGAATTCACCCTCCCGCCTCTTCTCTATGCATGTTTCCCTCCCAAATCACTGCCACTACCCATTTATTTTGTGTATCATCTAGAATTTGGGTGGTTACCAATCTCTTGCTGCCACGGAAAATAAATAAATACATATACATACATAAACATACATGGTGAGGCAAAAGTAGGTTTATAGTTGTTCATATGGAAAATAATACAATAAATAATAATACAACCATAAACTTTCCCATACTCACAACTATAAACCTACTTTTGCCACACCCTGTACATATGGTTTCTGAGCTGTAGTTTTTGTGTTCTTTGTTGTCCTGTGGTGATGGGAAAGATGTCATATTCCTTTTGGGAGGGAATGAGTAATTTCTGATCAAAGTTCAGGCTCTAATTACATTCCTCTCCCACTTCCCTTTTAGTCTGAAATGTGGACACCATGACTCTAACATGATTACATAGCTCCTCTAGCTACAGCAGTTCAGGGATGTTCAAATTCAACTATTTAATGCCTATTGTTTGGGGGATAAAAAAGGCTTGTGCTGACCCAATGAAGAAAAAAAAAAAGAGGTTCATAAAGGTTATTGGAGAATATGTACTTATGGGAGGTGGACTAAGATGTAACTTAAGAAAATAATTAAAAATTCAGCTAAGAAGTTAATGCATATATTTGTCCTCTTTTCTCTCCTATGATGTAGCAGGCTATAGCTTTCAAAGATAGCAGCCTCAATATATCTCATCCCATATGCTCTTCTTATGTGATATTGCACTCTTCCCATTGGTGGGGCCTGTGTTCCCTCCCCTTGAACTTCAGCTGACCTTTGGGACTGCCTCAACCAGAATACAGTGGAAGATGTACAGCTAAGTTCAGGCAACTCCCAGAAACAAGAGAAGTATTAATAGTGATTCAAATCTAGTAAGTTTTAAGGTTATTCATTATACAGCAATAGAAAACAGGAACATGGTCCTGACTTTTTAAAAAATTTCACCCAAGAATATTTTTTTCATTTATTTTTTTAAGAGAGAGTATAAGGGAGGGAGGAGGGGAAGAGAAAGAGAGAAACATTGTTGTGAGACAGACACATTGATTGGTTATCTTCTGTATGTGCCCTGACTGGGTCTGGGGATGGAACCTGCAACCAAGGTACGTGCCCTTGACTGGAAATAGAACCCGCGACCCTTCAGTCCATGGGCCAATGCTCTAACCACTGAGAAAAACCGGCCAGAGCAGTCCTGACTTTTAATCGTCTTTACATTGTCTTTGGTCTCAGTTCCTTAATTTTTTATTCAAATTTGTAATTTTGTCTTTTCTTATTGCAGGCCATCTCAAATCCTTTATGGAAGAGGGTTTAAGTATGATATAATTACATTTTTTAAAATGCTCTTCTATCTAACCCAGTGATATAAATTCCCTGGTGTTATTCTATAACCCATGAAAGCAAGACTTACCACAATTTTTAAAGGATTTTTTTTAATTAAAAAAAAAAGATTTGCTTTGTGTACATCTCTTCTACATTTTTACCTTCTACTCCCTCCAGGTTCTTTTCCATGAAACCTTGATAGAAATAATTATGACCTCATCTATGAGAAACAAATGACTCACTCACCAAATAGTTCCTCAACAGACATTGTGTGCCAGATATTAGACCAGGTGCCAAATATACAAAGACTCAGTACCCAGCTTACATAGGGGCTCCTAAACTAGTGGTAATTCATAGCTATAAAACACCTACCATATGTAAGGTAATGGGCATGTCTGGAAAAGTCTTTGAATGCCCTCAATGATGGAGAAGTATTTAAAACAACAACAAAATAATAATAATAAAGCAAAACTATCAAATGACCTGAAAGGCAATTAAAAAAAAGTAAATGGAAAAAAGTATACAGCAATTTTATAGTAGGTTCACATAACTATGAATTCAGTATAAGAAATAGAGCTAATTTATTTATTCACAGAAATAAAATAATGTTATGGCATAAAGCTTATAAACTAACTAGAGGCCCGGTGCACACAATTCATACACTGCGAGG
>NW_005371324.1:4555814-4591576 GCF_000412655.1 Myotis brandtii
ACCCCTTCAGGGTGGGGGTCCCCACTGGGGTGCCTGGCCAGTCTGGGTGAGGGACTGAGGGCTGTTTTTAGGCTGGCCGGCAACTGAAGCTCCCAGCCTCTCCTTTTTTTCTTTTTTTTTTATTCTGGGATTTATTTACCTTCTATAATTGAAACTTTGTTGCCGTCACTGGAGCTAGGAGCCGGCTCCAGCTCCGTGGCCACCGCCAGCTGAAAGCAGGTATCTGGGGTTTGTTTAGCTTCTATAATGGAAACTTTGTTGCTTTCGGAGCTCAGAGCCGGGCCACGTTAGGTGGGGAACCTTGGCTTCCTCCATCACTGGAGCAAGCAAGCCTCCTGCTCGCTTCAGCTGCGTGGCTGCTGGCCGCCATCTTGGTTGGCGGTTAATTTGCATATCATGCTGATTAGCCAATGGGAGGGGTAGCGAAGGTATGGTTAATTACCATGTTTGTCTATTATTAGATAGGATTTATATTTATTGTAAGAGACTATGAGATATTGCATTATAAGATGTTGGAGTATAATTTCTAAATACATTATTAGTCTCCACTTTTTCAAGTTTAACTGTAATTAAATTTTTAAAAGTCAGTTTTCCTAAATTTAATCCCAACCCAAGTAGTGTCACTATCTACCCATTCACCGTTGAGGAAAGGTGCATGAAGGCAGGAATCATATCTACAGTATTTGTTTGCCGGGGTCTATTCAGCACCTGCATATTGTAAGCCTCCTCAAGAATTTGCTGAATTACTACATTGGAAATATGTACTTAGGAGAACAGATTAAAGATAACAGTTTTATTCAACAAACACTTCTGAGTACTTGGTATAAACAGCATTGTCGTGGGTGTTACAGAGAACTAAAAGTAGAAGACACTGTCTTATTCAAGGGTAGATGCACATTACTTGCATTTATAACCCCTTCAAATAAAATAAAAACATTTAAAATTCACACGGGAAATAAGTAATTCTTAAATTATTTGTTACTACTAACGTCTGGCCATGCACTAAGTACAAGAAAAAAACAGCAAAAACATTATTTTTACAAGCTCTTAGGGGCCAGGAAAAAGTTAAAGTATGAATTCATGTCCTTTCTGGAATTAACTTTTAACTACAAAAATGAAAATAAGTTCACAGTGCACAAAGTCCTATTCTGAGTAGCATATCTTCAATGGCGTATGGAGGGTCAGACACTCTCCAGGCTTTCCAATGCAATGGAAATAAACAAGGGACCATATGAAAGTACAAACCAATTTGATTTATGTTTTTTGAGAAAGGAATAGAGATTTTGTACTCATTGCTTTAGAAATCATGAGTAATTATTTTAAATGAAGTAAATAATATATTGTAAACAATTAAAATAGGATGGCACCTGACCGGTTTGGCTCGGTGGATGGAGCGTCGGCCTGCGGACTGGGGGGTCCCGGGTTCGATTCTGGTCAGGGGCGTGTGCCTTGGTTGCGGGCGCATCCCCAGTGGGGAGTGTGCAGGGGGCAGCTGATCGGTGTTTCTCTCTCATCGATGTTTCTGGCTCTCTGTCCCTCTCCCTTCCTCTCTGTGGAAAATCAATGGAATGTATTTTTTAAAAAAATAAAATAAAATAAATAAAAAAATAAAATAGGATGGCATTTGAAGACCTCATCCAAATCTGAGATTAAATGATTCTATGAACTAAATACAAACAGGCGAGGGAACAGAGATGGAGAGTGAAAAGGCGCTCTAATGAAACTCCCTCCCCTAAACACACAGACTGACACAGAGCTGAAACACAGGGACATTAAGAGGTGTCTGTGTGGGGGGAGGAACACACTTAGTCAGGTCTTAGCTTCCCTCAGCCAGGAGGCTTTATCCTCAGAATTGTTCCGTAACAATCTAATATTTGTGTCTGAATGTCTGCTGGCCTCTTAGTGTACTTCCTCGAAAGACTTTTTAAATCATGCTGTTTTCCTACCTAGACTGAACTGACTTGAGAATCAATAGTCATATGCCTGCTTTGCTTTTTGGCTTGAGTTGGATTATAACTGTTTTTTAATAAAGACTTTCCGACTTCATAGCTCTTCTTCTGACTCTTGATCATAAATTTCCTGAGGCTGTCTCTTAATACTGATTACCAAATCAATGGCTAAAATTTTTGCCAAACACTGAAGAACTGAAGTTAGTAACTGGTATTTACCAGATACTGATTCCAAACCTGTCTGACTGCTTCCCATGGGTTGGTTGGTTTGCAGTGCTTGGAGAGCTCTTACATATACTTGTGGAAAGCTCTGATTTCCTTTCTTAGATTTATACAGGATTCTGGGAATGCCTAAAAGTGCATTAGCTATTATCATACCAACCATGGTTGCTTCAGATTGCTGGCATTTTTTGACATAGTTGAGAAGATAGTAATGTAACAAGATCTCAAAATTACCACCCACTGGCAAAACACAACCTGCTGGTATAGATGAAAAAGAGTAGCTCTGGGAAGCACCCATCTCCAGTGGCTTACACCTCACTGGTAACATACGACCCTTTCCAGCCATTTTCGTGATCGATAAATTTTCATAAGAAGCTTCTACTCTAGTGTTTTCTGCTGTTGACTCAGTAGTAGGATCACTCTCAATAAACAAATCACGATCATCAATTATCCTGGTTTTGTTTGCAGATAAACATCTCCGTGTTTCATCTGTCTGGTGTGTATCTGCTGGTATCACTTTTGGTGTTGAACAAGAAATACATGTTTCTAATCCTACACTTGGAACTACCAAATTTGAATGTACTTTTAAATATGTGTGAGTTTTTGCCAGTTCACCTTCGTTCTTTTCAACTGTGCCCTGAGGTGGCCTTTGTATTGAGCCACTAACAATTTCTGGCAACTGATTACTTTCCCTACTCTTATAAGTAAGAGGACTTGATGTATAATTTTGGCCACTGGTTTGTGTCGTGTAACTCAGATCAAGGTCTTTAAATAACTGCCGAAGCATTTTAAACGCTCCATGTAAAGCACCCTCATGTTGTTCAACAAGACCCTGCACTGGTGCACAAAGAACCATACAGTGTGGTATAAATGAACATGTGCTAATCAAGCCAAGATGAACATACCTTTTGGATCTAAGGATAAGGGGCTTACAAAATTTCACCAAAGCAGTGCTGGAGATTTCATACTGCGAAGAGGCTTGTGGCAGTACAAAGGGAGAAAGACCAATGATCCTTTGAATAAGAGAAATTTCTTCCGATGATAAACATTCCACCACTGATATGCCATTCAACCCTGCATAATAAATAACTAAGTCTGGTTGTTTCACACTAGATAGGAGCAATTTTACATTTTGACTCTGTAAGCTTTTCATGATTGCTTTTGTCCTTTCCATAATCCAAAATTGAGAGGTCTGAAACTGTGCCTCTGAATTTAGAATGAACTCTGATCCAGAGGTTGAGAAGAGAGGCTGAATGGTTTCCGTTACGAACGCTATTCTTATGTCACCATCTGCTGGACAGTACACAGAAAAGTCTCTGTGAAGTACAAGCCCAGCCACGATCCTGGAATCTGAAACAGGAAGGCCAGTGACACCAATGTTCAGCTCTACGAAACAGTCATCCACTAACTCAGATACCTCTTCACACCCACTTTCACAAGCCATACACTGGAAAAAGTAGTCGCACATCAACTGTGAAATAAAGCTGTGATTATTTCTTCCCACTCTTCCACCAAAGTATGCTTCTAAGAGCAACTGGAAAGAGCTCCTACACAGCCTCCTCCCTTTAGTGGAGGAAGAAAAGATGGACAGAAAGTGTCTACTCAAATATTGGTCCACAACACGGTCTAATACTTGTGTCTGAAACGTTAGAAGAGCTTGGGAAATAAATTTCCACCGACAACAAGTTTTCCAATGCCTTCCGTGAGTGTGAATATGTTTGGAAATCAAAGAATCTTTTTCTTTGTCTGTGGCTGCGTGAAGTCCTCTGAGCAAATGGCAAAGAAAGATAATGAATGTCTTAGCACCGTCTCCTGTTTTTCTTAGATGGCTGGAAACACACGCCACCATCACCCTGCACAAAAAAAAGAAATAAAGCAACTCAGATTTTCAGTGGCTGCCTTCCTACATCTAGACCAAATTGAAACCACGTTTTCACAGCTGTCGGCATAAAATGAGGATGCTGTCCCTCTGCTATGCCCTTAGGTTTAGTTTTTCCTTCTCCAAGTTACTGGGAGTCCTAGAGCCTGGGGTCGGCTGCGGCGGGAGTGAGAAACGTTAGGAGCTGGTGAGATCTGGTGTCAGTGCGGTGTTCGCCGGGGCAGCGCTCCAGCCCTGCGCACACATGGCCTCACCCAAAGGTAGTTTTTTCCAGCAGCACAGCCGCAGGGGCACGGAGCTCCGGGAGGCGGCCTGGGCGACCGCTCAGAGGGCGCTCCGGGCGGACGGGGGACGCGGGTACCTGGCCAGGGGATGCTCTAGGTGAAGCGCCGCCAGGAGGCGGCCTCCGTCCCGGCTGAGCAGCACGTCGCCGGTGGGCTTCGTGCACAGGACCTGCCGGCCCTCGGGCCCCACGCAGCCGCTCACGATGGTTTCCAGCGCCTGCGCGACCTGCAACGCCGCCTGCACAGACCCTTCGGCAGCCATAGCCCTGCGGGTCGTGGTCGGGCTGTTGGCAGAAGCCCCCGGGCAGCCTGGAGGGGGCGGGGCGCGGCATGGCAGGAAGCGGAAAGGGCGGGGAGGACGCCGGAAAGCGAGGCGAAGAGACGGCCCCTCGGCCCCTCCGCCCGCTCATCAGACGGCTGCGCGGCGGTCCAGTAGCCCGCGATGATCAGGAAGCGTGTGGCCTTCCCGGGGCTGCCCAGCCCCGAACCCGCGATCCCTTCCCCTTCCCCAGGGCGCTGGGTGGGTGCCCCCCTCCCCGGTTCCCGCCGCCGCCCGTCTCCCGTGTCCTTGCTCCCGCCGTCGGCGCGGCAGTGGAGCCCCTGGGAGGGAGGGGACGGACGCGGCGGGGCCGGCTCGGCTCGTTCCAAGGTCCTCGTGGTTTCGCAGCAAAACCTCTGCCCTGGACCCACATCCGCCAGCTGCTCTCCTTCCGTTCACGAAAGCGATTTGGGGTTGCAGGATAGAGGGCGGGGGCCTGGGTAGGGTCACCAGCTGCAGGCTCTCTGCTTTGCGCAGGGCTCCTTCCCGCACTTCCTGGACTCGGGCATCACTGTGACCTGCCCGCCACCGTAATTTTGTTGAACGTTAGCAGAAGTGACGTGAATACTTGGCCACATTGGTTAGTGGTCAGTGGGATGCTTTAAACACAGTGCTCTAACATTACTGGGTACAGTCCAGCGGCAGGAAAGGAAAAGTGTTAGGCAGAGGAACATACTGTTTTACGTATTAAGACACTCAAAGATGAAGTGGTCAAGAGCATGGGCTTAAGGTTTAGATCTGGGATTTGCTCTGCCATTCATCTGCCAGCAAGTATTTCTGCCTCCAAAATCTCTCAGATTTACACAAATGGAGAGAATAGGATGTATATGAAAAATCTCAAGGTTTTGAGGAGGGTGACAGTGTTTACAGAGTGCCTTTTTGCATGGTGCCAGCATATTCTAGGCACTCAACAGTCTATAAGAGCTCACCCACCAAGTTGCTGTGACATGTCACCTGTATGGGCTTACTATCTACAAGAAAGGGATATTCTGTAAGGTGCAGAAGAATCGATTAGGGTAATAGCATAACAGGACATCCCAGAGTGTGGCCAATTATTAGTAAGAAAAGCATCTTGTAGATTTTTTTCATTGAGGTTGAACAGTGAGGGGCTGTTTTCCTTGCTCCTTACTCCTGTGTTCTAAAAGCTATAAGCCCTTCCCTCCCTTCCCCCAATTAACAAGACAGAACCAACTGACTATTAGCCAGAAGCCACTGGACCCTGAGGAGAGAGCAAGAAGGGGAGGGCAAGAGGATGAGGAAAACCAGAGAAGAGTCATTTCTTGGAACTTATCTGATATCATTATAGACATAAAAGTGATTTAAGAGGAAAAACCTTTTTCATATGGGTTTTGTGTGTATGCTTCTTTAATAGTAAGTTGTGTTGTTGTTTTTTCTGGTTCTACCCATCGCAAAGGGGTTACATTACTCAATAAAGATTAGAGCAGAGGATTATTCCAAACATTTAAAAGTGGTGCAGAGTTCTCTTTAAGTGCAGTGAAAAAGCAATGGACGCTGCAGTTAGACTTGGATCCAAACTTGTGCTTGTTATTACCCTTACTCTATGAAGCTTTTGGAATCATTTAACTTCTCTGAGCCTCAGATTCTTCCTTTATAAAATCGGGTTAACTTCCACTTACCTTAAGGTTATTATGAGTAGTCGAAGAGAAATGAATATAAAGTACCAAGTAAAGCAAGCATTAAGGATTCTGTTAAATCCCTTCCAAACCCTGCACCATCCTTCACAACTATACCCATTAAAATTTTTAATTAAAAAATTAGGACTAGTAATTTAATGTGTTATATTCAAAGTCATTTGATCACAATTTGCTTTTTTAAAATTTTATTTAGAATGCCTACTTGTAGAAGTTAGCATAATTTTACAGATCATTAGAAAAATTCAATTCTTTGTCTCTGCACACATAATAGGTTAGGAATAATAGATTAGAAATGTAATACATTACAAAACAGTAGCCTATGACTATCTGTACATTTACGATGCACCTCAAGGAAAAGAATTTGACAGTGTGCTGTACTTACACTGCAGATAACATACTTTTATTCTGTTATACAAACTGACCAGTGGTAGTGTGAATTTATAAGTGGCCATCAATCAGAATATTTAACTTAGATGTATATTTAGCATGCTAAAAAGTGAAAAAATTTTCAACTGACATTCTGTGGCTCATCAGTTCAAATGTCTTGTGGCATTTTTCTTTAAATAAATTTCAACATTATAATACTAAAATAATTTTACATGATAAATGCAGAAAGATAAAATTTTCTGAATTTTTTAGAAAGTATATTCACATTCATTTTGTCATGGGGTTCTTGTGGCTCTTCTAACTATGTAAATCATATTAAGGAGATACTGGTCCTATACAATTTTAATAGTCTGTCTTCAAATAAAAACTGTAACAAAACAAGCTATATTAAGAGTAACAAAAAGTAAATTAAATATACTAAATTCACACTATAGGTAAACAAAATGAAACCAAATTACATAATAGCGGCAGATTATATATTTTTAAAGAATCTCTTTTTCCATGTAATCAGAAGTTGAAATGTAAACTTAGTGATTTGTGTGGGGTCCCCTCCCACCATCGGTTCAAATTGGAAAATTTGGTATAAATGCTAATTTTAATATTTTAGTTCTGTACATTTAGCATAATTCAAAATAATCTAGAGCATCATATATGGCTCAACAGCAATGTCATTATCAACTTATGTCAAACAAACCCCAAAAATATATTCACTGCTCACTAGAAATGCTAAACACTAGGAAAATGGAATTTTATACATTTATTTTCTTAAATATTTGACTAAGATATTCTTCAAAAAGTTAAAACTGCCTTTCACAGAATTTTGTGTATTTATGGCACAAGTTGACACCCAAAACAGTGTGAATTCCATCAGAAAGGCACTGTTTACAATACTCAGAATAATCTCACAAGTCTACTTCAATGATGTTGAGAGTGAATATATTTGAAATAGGTAAATAGACAAACCCTTATAAAAGTACAGCATTACCATTGAAATATACTTAGCTATATAAAAGGAAATAAGGTGACAAAGAGAAATGACCCTTTATGACACGTAAGCCTATAAACACTTTGAATCATATTATATAGTTCTGTAACACAAAATGAGTAAAAGTATTTTCTTAAAGGCACAAAAGCGTGAATACTACTAAATGAGGGTTGTATTTTACAAGGCCAACTTTTTCAATGGAATGGTGACAAAATTTACACTTATAAATGATACAAAAAGTACTGACATGAAATACAGTAAATATCTATTGCTGAAACTTACTTATTTCACATGCCCTGTTTATTGTCTTTTCCTGGGCCAGTTACCCCTCATTAAATGGTGAATAACTGAAAGTATAATACACTTAACAACCAAAATAGAAATGCACATGTCAATTATTACCTTAATTTTCATGTGAAAAAATAAAATTTTTGATCAAATGAAAATAAACAGGATATAAGATCTTAAATCCTAGAAATCATTATAAAGTTCTCAGACAACTGAGAACTGTAAATCACAATTTTTATGAATCCATGTGTGAAGGAAGAGTAATTCCAGGTAGAGAACATTCAAAGTCAGTAACATATATGGCTAACTACAAAGTTAATTTTGTGTTTTAAAAGATTCACACACTAAACCTGGTATAAGCACTGATCTAAAACTAAGCCACCAATTCCTGAGTTTTGTGTTCAGTTTGCAGAAAGGAACTCATACAACTAAAAGCATAAGAAGACCTTTGGATTAGATATATGCTTTTAGTGTATAAGGAACAGTCATAAGTAACCCTGCTTTCTCATGAAATAGTTTTTGACTCGTTGGGTAATCAGAACCCATAACATCTGCCCTAAAGGAAAATAATAAAGTAAATAAATACGTTTCCAGTCTTAGAAGATACCTATACAAATAAACACTATTTAGACCAAATGTAAATAACCCACAAGCAGCTAAGACTAAAACCCCAAAAGGGGGTTACCAACAAAAATGTTAAGTTTTCAGGGTTTAATGATGAAATGACTTTGTGATCAGCCAATTAAGTTATATGTAATATAAATTAATACTAATTTAAACCATAAAAAAGATCAAATTGTACAATATTTACAAAATATATATCAGTGAATAGGCAGTTGAGCATAACATTGGTAACAGAGTACAAAAATGGTATCAACAAGAATGAAATACAAGCAAAAATCCCCCACTTGTTCTAGTGTAATCACATTATACCTATACTTATACTAGGTATAGGTACATCTTATTTATGTTTTAATCAATTTAAACTATGTTTCACATGCACATATGGAATACATTTTTTTGCCAAAAATACACAGGAAATGGCTCTTCATAAAACTTTAGAATATTTAAGATAGCTATAATGGTTAGGGGGAGGGGGAAAGCAGGCTCCTTTTATCATTTTCAATTTTCATAATTTAGCAACCATTCTTTGATTTTATATTTATCATGGCAATAAACAGCTGATTGTAATTTTACTAGTGTCTAACAGTCTCTTCTTAGTCAAAGGCAAATGTAGCCAGAGCAATTATTCTGTCTTTATTTTCAAAATTGATATTTTCAGGTTTCTAACATATATCTTAGTACACGTTCCTACACTTAATTTACATTTGTAAAAATGGCTTTTGAGGACTACATTTATGTAAAAAACATAAAGTAAAAATATTAACCTGAAAAGAAAAGTAGGAAAAGTTTGAGCCTGAACAAAAGGAATCTTGAAGAATTATGGTTTTGTAACAGAATGAAGTTACTAAGAACCAAGGAGAATAAAAAATTAAACTTCAGAACTTGATGCTCTTCTTAGATGCTCAACTTATTGCACATTTTAAAGAAACTAATTTTATTGTACATATAAATGCCACCATACAAAGCATCTTTCTTTTATTCGGCTTTTAAAATAAAATGTTGGTTATAATTTCTCCTATTTATTCACTGAGCACACTACAGTCTAAATGAAAGCTAAAATAAGTTCTTCATAATGAAAAAAACATGAATTTTCAGCATTTCATATGCCTTATAATTACAATTTTCAACCAGTGTACTGTGGCAGGCACACTGGTGTACCACAGAATTTTTTTTTCTGCAAGAATTTTTAAAACATGCAATATCTGACTATTTGGTCAGGGGCACTGATCTTTTTTTCCTTAGATTGTCAAATAAAAAATGACAACAGCCAGTACAACAGCTGTCCAGTGTAAATGAATCAAAATTATATCTATTTTTTGTCAGATCAGCACAATATTTATTTTTTGGTGTGCTACAGAATTGTAGTAGTTAGTTTATGGGTGCCATAAGATGAAAAAGGCTGAAAATCGCTGCCATATAAACATCTCTAGAATTTGGCCTGTGTTATCAGATTGAATTAAAAAAACAAAAATAAGAAAAAAGGACAGCAACCAATTTTGACCACACTTTTATCAGCAAGTGCTTAAGGTAGTATTAGATAGATGTAAGAAAGATATAATCAACAGATCCAAGTAGCTGTATACCTTTTTTTTATATTGACATACACCTGTGTACATTTGTACCTTTATAAATATTAAATTCGAGGGGGCAAAAAAAATAATCTTGTGTAAACTTTAAAAAAAGCAAGTTGCCACCTTGTGTCTCTCAATATATCAATTTTGACCACTTTTTCTTGTTTTATCTAAGAAGACTATTGAGCTAGGTGCTTGGGAATGATTTTTTAAAATTTATTTTTATTTTGGGAAATGATTTTTTTAAACACTAGAGTGTATTGAACTATTTATAATATGTTTATTATCCCATCATTTCCTATTTTGTAATTCCTTACTGATAAAAGTTTGTGCCTGTTATGAAGAAAAGAGTTAATACACATATTTATAATATTGATAACATTTTTGTTATGACCATTAGTGCTATATCTCAGAACATACTATAGAATACAAAGACTATCAGGTATACATAAGACACAGTTGTGTATACATGTGGATTTATTATACTCACATGTAAACACATTCTCACAAAAACTAGAAATGTTCTGGCACGTAACACATAGCTCACTTTAATAACCAAACAGAATAGCTCTTGTTTCAGGTTAAAGATAAAAGGTATGAAAGATCAACACCTCTGCATTTATCTCTAAGGTTTTGTTTCAGAAATATAGTGATGTTTTAATAAAACTGAACCAACTTGAACATTGATCCCAGGCCGAATCTGATCATTCCAGTTCATTGAATAGTTTACTGTAAAGAACTATTTAAACATGAAGTTTATTACAACTTGAAGCAAAATCAGGAGGAAAATGATGAAGTAGTCTTTTTGTTGCAAAAAATAATCCGTGGTAGGTGCGCTTGAAACTAAATGATTTCGAAGAGCCGTAATATTTCTACAAAAATAAGCAACAGTAAATTTTTAAATTATTTGTGAAAAATGTTAGCACAGAACTCATAATTTCATATATGGCCACAGAGCACTTAATTACAGTAACAAAAGTAACTATCTCAATCACTGCTGCCTGAACAAGGAGCTGATTATGCTATGTGGAGCTATTATTAGGTCTTGTCTAAATCTATATTCCACATTGTACCAAATATATTACTTAATGCTGTGCATCAAACATAATTATTAGTTTGATGATGTAGAAATATATCACCTTCTCTGTTATTACAGTGGCTTTAAAACAAAAACTTTGCGTCTTAGTTGGCCCACCAAGGTTCTTTATCTTTACTTTCGGAAGACAGAGGTGGAATTGAAGAAAAATCCTAAATTACCCTGAAAAAAATAATGCAACAGATTTCATGACGTTCATAACTTAGAGAATGCTCTATGGACATTTCATATGCAAATAAAAATAAACTGTCAATTTAGTTATGAAGTGAGTTTAAAATATCCTCATGCCACCCTAACTGCTTTTGGCTAAAAAGAGCTGATTAGTGAAGACCTTTTCTTTTTCTGACTTCTTCTATTAAAGTGTCTTACCACTATAGAGAAAGAAAAGGAGGCAAAACAAAAAAGTAGACTCAATTTATAAATATAATTAAATTAGAAAATGTGAGCACATTATGTTAGGGTCAATGATACCAAGATGCAGAAAACAGGCTCTCTGCTCTAGAGGAGCTCATGGTCCAGCAGGGATAAACAGACACATACAAAAGCTTCAATTTTTATCGAAGCATACGTTTATTTTGATAGAGTCATGCTCCAAAGGAATATGTAGAGAGAGCTAAACAAGCTGAGTGGAGGCATTAATAACCCTACAGGGGAAGGTAAGTGATGAGACATGTTACAAAAAGGGTGGCATTTGAGTTATATTCTGAAGGATAAACAGGGATTTTTTGATGGCCAGGGTGGGAGGAAGGGCCATCTAAGAAGTGGGTTCAGTGTGGGCAAAAATCCAAAGATGCGAGAGAAGAGTATAGTCTGAAGATGTGAGGAGATTCATAGGACTTAAGTATGGGATAGGTGTAGCGCAAGCATGTCAAACTCAAGGCCCACAACAAAAGTTTTTGCGGCCCAGCCAATATAACGGTATGTAAGAAACGTTTTAATAAAAATTTCGTAATTTAATTTTTACAATATCCTGTTACACATAATTATTAAAAATGAACTACAACGTTCACTAATGACTGATCACTATATCATAGGACTTAAGTATGGGATAGGTGTAGCGCAAGCATGTCAAACTCAAGGCCCACAACAAAAGTTTTTGCGGCCCAGCCAATATAACGGTATGTAAGAAACGTTTTAATAAAAATTTCGTAATTTAATTTTTACAATATCCTGTTACACATAATTATTAAAAATGAACTACAACGTTCACTAATGACTGATCACTATAATTGTATAATTGTGTTTTCCCTTACTCGCCTTATGCACAGGCACACCATTTCTCTCCACTAATACCAGCAGCGAATATTTTAGCAGCTAATGGCCAAGTCATTGATCTTGGACTGACTTGTTCAGTGTGCGTAACAGGAAATATTTCGCTTTCAGAGAACAAGAAAAATAGGTTTATTTGCGTTACGCTTATTAATTTGTGCAGTTATTCAGTGTCTGGTAAATTAATGCTCAAGAAAAAATATTAATTTTTATTAAAATGTTCTATTATTTTATGCTAACAATTACTCATTTATTTCAGCCCTTGTATTCAGCAAGTCTCTATCAAAATAAACCTAAGCTTCGATAAAAATTGAAGCTTTTGTTTTTTTGTGGCCCACATAAACTTAAACCTTGTTTATTTGGCCTGTGTTAGCCTTTGAGTTTGACATGCTTGGTGTAGGGCAGTGGTCGGCAGACTGCGACTTGGCAAACTACAGCTCGCGAGCCACATGCGGCTCTTTGGCCCCTTGAGTGTGGCTCTTCCACAAAATACCGACCTCTGTGCATGGGCCACGAAGTTTCACTCGCACTGTATGTGCGCGCCCGCACGTGGTATTTTGTGGAAGAGCCAGACTCAAGGGGCCAAAGAGCCGCATGTGGCTCGTGAGCTGCAGTTTGCCGACCACGGGGTAGGGGAATGGCAGGAGATGAGGCTGTGGATGAAAATAGCAGCTAAATATGAGTTATAAGATCACTATGAAAAGAGAAAATATCTTTGAAAAAAATCTTCCAGAACATCTAGTGCTAAGTACTGAATATACAAAAGCAGGTTGGCTAGTATTAAAAAAAATTAACATCTGATACAGCAATGGGAGACAATTGATCTGAACTCATGCTAGCTTTAGCAAGGCGCAGTGTAAGTTCCTTTTCCCTCCAAGGAACCTGTGTAGGTGTTAATGACTTTTAGTTGCTGGATCTGGGAGGTGTGTGGGGAAAAGGTCTGGGACTGCCAGTGGGGCACATGAAGGTCTCAGGGTAGTGGCTCTTTATCCACATGTGAAAGTATTTCAATATTTCAACTGGTGCATTGCAATTAAATATTAGCCATGAACAAAGGAGACTGCAGAAGCCTTTGTTAATGGCCTTTCTCAGAAATCACCCACTTCCACATCCAGGTCAGCTGCATTCTTAGTATGCTACAGCAATAAGATCAAGAGATTCCAATTTCACACTCAGAGATGAGAAAAAGCAATCTCAACATCTCCCCCAATATTTTAGTGCTGAAAGATTTTCATGCATTTCAGTCATCAGGTGACAGAAGCCAAGGCTCTATTTTAGTTTAGTAAAGATATTAAAAATGTAAATGATTTGCAAAATATTGGCCTATGATTTCCTATGTAACAGGATTCTAAACTACACCTCTGGACTCAAATGAATAGTCAGCATGTATTACCTTTTAATTTCTTCCTGTGCTTGTTTTATGGATTCAATGGAATTCTGAATGTCTCCCAAGTCTATTCCTTTCTTTCTTCTTGTACTTGGTTTTACTGGTTGAGCTAAAAGGATATTTAGAATAAACATGGTGAAAATAGTGAACATATTTAATTATAAACAATCTACATTGTAGCTTAATGATTCTCATATAATAAAAATTTTCCCAGGCACCATTTTTATGGTTTAGAGATTAACATAATAATACAAATACTCTACATTTTTGAAGTTTTAATCATATCATTCCAAAACTAGAACACTACAGATATATTTAAAGTAACCACAAAGTAGTAGTTTTGGATGGTATCAGTTTTATTTTTTAACTAATTAAAACAGACAAAAATAGCTCAATAAATACATATATTAACTTGGGAAGATATTACTCTCTTCTATCTCTTTGCCCATTTGCCTTCATCTGAGGAAGTCAGCTTTTTGAGCCCCTTTTTCAATTTTATATTAGTTGTTAATGTTATCTTTATTCCCCTAGTCACCCAGACTTTAAACTTTTTCAATTGGTTTTGATACTTCTATACACTTTTATTATCAACGAGCAAACTGTACTGGTGTTTTGTTTTTTTTCTAATTCCCCGAATGTATCTATTCCTTCCTTTCCATTTTTGTTCAGATCTTAGCCTCTCTCCAGGTCTCAGCTTTCTCATTTGTAAAATGGGTATAATTAACACCCAAATTTCATAGTAGTAATGTGTGTTTAACATCCAGTTTGGTACACTTTAAGTACTCAATAAATGACAGCTGATACATTATAGGTAATATAGTGGAGGGATAAGAGAAGAGAGTAAATTAAGGAGCCAAAATATCTGCTTATATAACATATATATTGTCTTATGGGATGATATATGTCCTTGGGCAGATTAACCTGTATCTTAGTTTCCTTTTCTCAAAATGGGAGCAACAGTGTATCAAACACTCCCTCTAGCACATGGGTACCATGCAATTCCTGCTTTTAAACCTTTATTCAGTCTATTCCTCGTTATTCCAGTAGCTTGTTCCCTACCTGCAGTTCTCAAGCTTATATTATAATTCATTATAAATTCATCAGAGTTCCTCTAAGAACATTTCCCCAAACTGAATTCAGCTACCTTTCAACTCTTAACTATTTTTCTTCTACTACTTTCCTGGTATTTATCATTTATTCACCTCAAGTGTTAACCTCTATAAAAATGAGCTCCCCAGTTTAGTGTGAGATTAAAGACTATGCCTTTAAAAAACCTGTTCTCGCCCTAGCTGGTTTGGCTCAATGGATAGAGCGTCAGCCTGCGGACTGAAGGGTCCCAGGTTCGATTCCGGCCAAGGGCACATGCCTGGGTTGCAGGCTCGATCCCCAGTAGGGGGCGTGCAGGAGGCAGCCAATCAATGATTCTCTCTCATCATTGATGTTTCTATCTCTCTCCCTCTCCCTTCCTCTCTGAAATCAATAAAAATATATATTAAAAAAAATCACAAAAAAACAAAAAAACCTGTTCTCATAGTGTCTCAGACATTACTTTAATCCTTTCTTGATTATAGCTCTGTGTAGTTCAACACAGTTTACACATCTGATTTGAACAAGAATGGCACACTAGTTAATTTAGCCCATAATTTTAGTATAGCTATATATTTACTTGACTTCTATAACTACAACAATTTATTTAGAGAATGAAAAACTTTTTAAAGCTCAAAAATGCTTCCTGAATTGAATCTAGGAAGCCATCAACAATTTTTCAGAAGCTTAACCAGGCATAAGAGCAACACTACAGTGTGGTTCTTGATTTGCACGCTTCCCCCCTTTTCCATACCCCATGCCTTTACCTGTGGCCTGGTCTTAAAATTTATCTATAATCTAAAATAGGGATTAAAAACATTTTTTTGGCACACCATTCCTGCCCCCACCAAAACTTTTACATATCTTCTTAAATTAACATAAAAAATTTTCATCTATCAAACATAGTATAGTAATATCTTTTTTTAAAAATTAGATTCCGATAGTGAATAGTCTGCAATAAATATTTTTACCTTCACTTCCAGATGAGTCCTGGATATCAGGTTCTGGAGATGAATAGCCTTTTGCCACTTTCTTCTGTTGTCTGGTTGGCTTATGTTTCATTTTCGGGACACTAACCTGAAAACAAACATGCTATTATGTGAATTTGCATTGAATTTTAAAGACCAATGTACAACTGTTGAAACTATCTGTTCAATGGCACAATACTTAGACATAAAAACAAAGGTGATATAGTCTAATTAAAACTTAACAAATTATTTTATTTACTTTTTTAATCCTCAAGCAAGGATATGTTTATTGATTTTAGAGAGGAGAGAGAGAGAGAGAGAGAGAGAGAGGTATTAATGTGAGAGAGAAACATCAATTGGTTGCCTGCTTCCTGTACACACCCTTACTGGGGATTGAACCCACAACTTTGTGGTGTAGGGACAATGCTCCAACCAACTGAGCTACCTGGCCAAGGGCTATTTTATTTCATTTTAATAGAAAATATTAATTTGGCACAAATATCAAAAAGCATAAAAGATATACAACGAAGAGTTCCTCTCCCACTCCTGATCCCTATACATTCAGTCTTCTCCCCCCACCCCCCCAAATAGATAGTCACTGCTATTTGTATATCCTTTAAGAGACATTTTAATACAAACACAAATATAAATATAGATCCACCACTTTTCTAACTGCACCAGTTAGTACCTCTAGTTGAATGTTAAATAATAGTGTTCTTTTAAATCATACTTATCTTGTTCCCAAAATTATAAACATTTCCACTGAATGATGTGTTTCCAATAAAATTATTTACTAATAGTATCTGATTAATGTAGAAAGCATCTTATAATAAATGATATCATTCTGAAACTAAATTTTAAATGGTGGTGGTCAAAGAACCTAGTAAGGATTTAAAACATTTTTTATGCCTAGCAGATCTAGATACTTTTTTTATTACATACCATTGGAGTGCGATGTTTCACTTTGGTCTGGATAACACCATCTTTTTCGAACTGTATCATATCATTAAGTGGGTCCCATGGTCGAGTACTACATAGGCAATAAAAACACCATTTGTTTAATGATTAAATAAAACACTTAACATTTTCAAAGTTTAGATTAGATTTTCTTTAGTAATTATAAACCTAGCAGTAAAATTAAGATATGTCATATCTAATTTTCTGATCCTCAGCTTATTTTATAGACTAACAATTATCATGGATTCAAATTTATAATAAATGGAATAAGTTTAAATCTCACATTAATTTACACACACACTCACACACATTATACATATATATACACACACACACACACACACACACACATATATATGGCTTAATAAAAAACTAACAAAAATTCTAGAAATAAAGGCAACAAATTATGCTGATAATTACTTACTCTGCAAACTTGTAATGCCATTCTCCTGTGAGTGGCTCAAGTTCAAATAACTTGCAAGTCCACTCTTCATTTTTTGTTTTCCGATCTCTGGCAGATTGTCTTTGAGCTTCCTCTAAAACATACTTCTCTTGAGTAGCTTCTGTTTGGTCTTTTGCATTTATGGCTCGAGTTACTTGCTGCCAAAGTCTAATACATGTACAAAAATAGTATAAAAACCAACAGAAAATCAAATCTACATTGAACAGGTTTAAATCCCCTTTAAAGAAAATGATACCCCTGTGTGTTTTTGTCTTTGACAAAGCTTATACTGAGATGCTTAGAAATGAGTGCAGATATAAAAAATGGTCCTTGAGTAGAGCATCAGTGGAAAATAATTTTTTTTCTTGGCAATAGAAATTTATTAACATGGACTCTTTTTTAAAAATATATTTTTATTGATTTCAGAGAGGAAGGGAGAGAGATAGAAACATCAGTGATGACAGATAATCATTGATCAGCTGCCTCCGGCACGACCCCCACTGGGGATCGAGCCCACAATCCAGGCATGTGCCCTTGGCCGGAATTGAACCTAGGACAGTGATGGCGAACCTTTTGAGCTCTGCGTGTCAGCATTTTGAAAAACCCTAACTTAACTCTGGTGCCGTGTCACATATAGAAATTTTTTGATATTTGCAACCATAGTAAAACAAAGATTTATATTTTTGATATTTATTTTATATATTTAAATGCCATTTAACAAAGAAAAATCAACCAAAAAAATAAGTTCACGTGTCACCTCTGACACGCGTCATAGGTTTGCCATCACTGACCTAGGACCTTTCACTCCACAGGCCCGACGCAGCCAAACCATCTAGGACTGGACTCTTAAACATATGGCAATGAATGGTACTGACCCAAGATGAGAGGAATGTGGGAATGGGCCCAAGTATTTTTATTTTTTTTTTTAAATAAATTTTTATTGCTTTCAGAGAGAAAGGGAGAGGGAGAGAGAGACAGAAACATCAATGATGAGAATCATTGATCGGCTGCCTCCTGCACGCCCCCCACTGGGGATCGAGCCCACAACCCAGGCATGTGCCCTTGACTAGAATCGAATCTGGGACCCTTCAGTCCACAAGCCAATGCTCTGTCCACTGACCCAAACTGGCTAGGGCCCAAGTATTATTTTTTTTAATGTTTCCCAGGTGATTTTAATGTGCAGCCAGTATTGAGAACCACTGATTTACCAGAAAAGACTACTGAGATAAAATTTTTCCCCCTACTAAAGTTTAGTTTTATGTCAGAAAAATAAAAATATAGTATCTATATTCCACTAATCTGGGAAAACAGTATGTTGGGACTGAAAGAACAAAGGCTTTGGAATTAGACTTGGGTTGAATCCTAGATCACTTCTTGGACACGAACTTAAAGTTACTTACACTGCCTCAGACTGGTTTTCTTCATCTTTAAAATATGTTAAATTATGTTCTCACCTCAAAAATTATTGTATGCCTTGGCAAAACTTCATTCTAAATGAAGAGCATCATGTGGTTATAGCTGAAACAGAATTTTAGGACTTGTGCATACATATTATTCCATCTTTGACAACCTCAATTTTAAGTGTAGAAGGAAAGTACACAAACACTTGAATCATTTAGAGAGTATGATAACGCATTTGAGTTTACTAAACTGCATAATGTGTATCAAGTACTCAGTATAGTGTCTTTTACACAAACACCCCCTTCTAACACAAAGAAATATACTGTAGTAAGGCCCAGCTGGGCTCAGTGGTTGAGCAGGAGTTCACGGTTCAATTCCCAATCAGGGCACATGCCTGGGTTGCGGGCTTGATCCCCAGTGTGGGGAATGCAGGAGGCAGCCGATCAATGATTATCTGTCATCATTGATGTTTCTATCTCTCTCTCCCTCTCCCTTCCTCTCTGAAATCAATAAAAATATAATAAAAAAAAGAAATATAGTAAGAAAATTGGATAATGTGTATGTAATATATTTGGTTTAAAAGATTACAGATCTAGCTATCAAGAATTTCATGACTTTAAGAGCAGAAACTATGGCCTTAATTATTACCCAACTAATGCAAGTCTGCACATGCAATGGCATTATTCATGTATTTTTAAAAAATGAAACAAAAGTAGATTTTGTGCCATATCCTTCACCTAGAGTTCGAGATGCCCTACCCAGGTCAGAAAACAGCTGCCAAAGAATCATTAATTAGTGCCATAATTGTATGCAAAAAAACCTAGAAGTTCTTTTATTTGACATTCACATAAACTACAACAGAATCCTGACACATCCCACAAATGTTAAACTATTTTGCTGAATTAAAATATAATTGAAGGCAGAGAAAAATGACTACACTTTTAAGGGATTAAAAATATACTCTTTATCATCATGAAATTAGCTGAAAAATGGTATACTTACTTCTCTGATTCAAAGTCTCCCTGCTCTTCAAATTTTACAGTGTGTCTTATTAATCTCCATTGCTTAATGTCTGGTGTTGGATTCCAGAAAACCTCTGAATTTTCAGTCTTTTTGTCATTAATAAAAACTTCACTATCCTGTATTTAAAGAATTGAAACATTAATGTGGAGAATTATCTTTATTTAAAAAGGAGATTATACAATATAGTAATGTAATAATAATATGTACTGATACTTAATCCCACAGTTAAACACATTTTAAAAACAAATATAACTACCATTTTTCTAAAAACCCCAAATCTTTCCTCATTTTTAGAAAATCACCAAGGTTAAATATGTAATACTAGAATTTTAAAATCTGATTGAATACACAGGAAGTTCATGAGATTTCACAAGTTTTACTTAATAAGCAAATTTCAAACAAATACATGCAAAGCCTCACCAACCATCTCCGAATTGCCACAGTGGATCATAGTGTTTGCTACAGCTACAAGGAGATGACTATTTATACATCCAACATATGTAGAAAAACCTGAAAGAGCCTTTCTAAGCATTAAACATTTGAGCACAATCTGAAAAATTTCATTTTTTGAAAAACTTTTTATCATTTTTCCAAATGATATTCAGATAGAAGTAAATTAAAAAAATATTTTTTTATTGAATTCAGAGAGGAAGCGAGAGGGAGAGAGATAGAAACATCAATGATGAGAGAGATTGGCTGCCTCCTGCACACCCCGCACTGGGGATCAAGCCCGCAACCCAGACATGTGTCCTTACCAGTAACTGAACCGTGACCTCCTGGATCATAGGTCAACACTCAACCACTGAGCAACACCCGCCGGGCATATAGAAGTATAATTTTAAAATTACAGAGGGCCCTGTGGTTGAGTTTCTAGATCCAGTTTCATTTTCTTACATTTCTTATAATTTCCTGCTTATTATAATGCATAAAATACTCAGTGTTCATAGTGAGAGTGCACCCAGGCAATGGGATGGTATGATCCTTTTTATTCAGTTAAGCTTCTCTTAACAAAAATACATAGATGTGAATTTAGGTCAATAGTGAAGTAAATAAAACCCATTGCTCTCATATACAACCATAGCCTTTCCATGTTCCTGAAAAGGAAATATAACTCTAATGGGAAATGCCCCTTCCTTCTAGGTGAGAGGCAGTATACTGTTGTAATAAAAGCACAGTCCTGGAGCCACAGTGCTTAGGCTGGAATTCTTACTCCACCACTTACTTTCAGCAAATTATTTTATTTATACATATAAAAAATTGATTTCAGAGAGGAAGGGAGAGGGAGAGAGATAGAAACGATAGAAACATCAATGATGAGAGAGAATCACTGATTGGCTGCCTCCCGCATACCCCCTACTGGGGATCGAATCAACAACCCGGGCATATGCCCTTGACTGGAATCGAACCTGGGACCTTTCAGTCCGCAGGTCAACGCTCTGTACACTGAGCCAAATCTGCTAGGGCAGTAAATTATTTAAACTCTCTGTGCCTCTGTAAAATAGGGACAATAACAGTAACCACCACAAAGAATTATTATATTAAACATTAAATGAGTTAATATGAGGAACATTTATAAACACTGCAGTGCATAGTAAGTGACATATGTAAGTGTTAGTTGGTTTTACTGATTTAAAGTTTTGGAAAGATAAAATATGACATACAAGTAGATATTGTTGGTAACAGAGCAACACCAAAATATTTGTTAGGGTGAAGCTTATGTTAAATAGTGATGATTTTAGCAATGGAATCAGTGAGTTTATAAAATGTGATTGTTAATTCTTTTCCATAGAAAATGCTTTTGTTAAGCTAAACATAAAAATACTTACCCAATGGCCTTCCAAAGTAGCTAAGACTTCTTTTCCCAGTTTAAGTTTCCCTGATATTTGGTTAACACAGTCACTATTACCTAGAAATGGCTTTTAAAAAAGAAAATGTTAAATAAATATTTTGCTTTTAACTTTAATTTAGATACAATGTGACAAAAACAATAGGAAAAGTAACTGCATAGTTACAGTGCTGTTGAAGGCACAAATGGTGAAATACTGACTCAAACTTTAGTCAGAAATGTTCAATAAAAAGAAATTTGAAGTTGTTGACATGGAAAAAAATAGCTTAAAAAAACTAGACTACGTGAAGTTCAAATAAACTTACTGAGAAAGATCGCACTGACCTAACTGACAAGTCCTGTGCTCTCTCCTGCCTCAGACTGTATTCTATCAATGTTGCAATAGATGAAGCAAAAATAACTCAGTAAACCTAAAGGACTTGACTCATCTATTAAAAGAAATAACACCCCCTCCTTCAAAATAAAACAGTAAAATAATACGCAACCAAAAGTACCTCCAAAAAATAAAATTAGAAGAACTACACTTTGAGTTACTATGTTGCATTACTGATGTTTCTCCTCAGTGACAAAATTTTGGTGCTCCAGTATAATCGTTAAAGATATTATAAATTACTTAAGAGCTCTTTAGTCATGATTTTCAAGTATCATTATCACCATACAAGCAAAAATTTGTTAAGATGAAAAAAAAAAATCAAATGAAGGACATTACATCAAATGACACTTAAAAGAGATCCTTTTTATTAGTGAAAAGTTGCTGGTCAGCTGGATATCAACATGGGAACTATTAATAAATATTAATAGTTCACAGAAATATTTTTATCTGAACATAATGTACTATCTTACACCAATCACTGACACTGTGAAAGGCCTTAAATTTCCCTTTCACTCTAAACAGACAGGATTTTCCAAAGATTATCTCAAGCATATCTATCCTTCCCCCTCCAGGCCACATGCTCTTCCTCAATGATAACCTGCCATCCTCCCAGTGAGAAATGGAGTCTACATCCCTTCCCCTTGAATTTGGGTAGGTTTATAACTCTTCAATTAATAGAGAGTGGTGGAAGTGATTAAATTTGACCTTTGAGTCAAGGACGGCAATGCAGTTTTCACCTTACTCACAAGAACACTTACACTTGAAATCCTGAGCTGCCAAGTGGTTGTTAGTCTGATTGTCTTGAAGTGGCCAACTGGCTGTGAGAAAGCCAGGGTACATGGAAAGGCCACATATATAGGTGTTAAATTAGCAGTCCTAGTCTTTCAGTCATCTGGACCAGGCATCAGACACCTAACTAACTGATGAGCCTTCAGATGGTTCTAGGCCATAACTGTGGTCACTCAGTCTTCAAGTCTTTCTAACTGAAGCCCCAGACATTATGTGGCAGAGATAAGCCACTTCCAATATATTCTATCCAAATTCCCAACCCACAGAACCCCAAAGGATCAAAAAATTGTTGTTTTTAAGCTTGTGAGTTTTAGAGTAAATTGTTAGTTAGAAATAACTAACACAACTCTCAGTGTACACAGCTATAGCTCAAGCGGATATATACTTTTTTGGTATTTTGTGAAGCAATACTTTCATTTACTGAAAAATTTATATCCATTTATTTCTTAGATTTCATCTCTTACATAATGCAAACCACTTTATTAAAATAAAGAAATAAAAAATGATGGCTCTGTAGTGATCTGGATCTTCCAAGACTGCCCTTTCATGAATTCTGTGTTATTATATTTAGTCTTTAAATTATAAACTAAACTGTGTTCTTTTCTTAGTATTTATATCACAGCTCCTTTTTTATTAGGTGAAACGTCCTATTATTCTCTACTAACCTTTAGTTTAAAATCAAGTATTGCACTGTATCCAGTTTTCTGACATGTAATATTGACCGTTCCACCAAGCTCCAGTGTCATTGTGCCATAAAGAATTCCTAAAGAAAAAAAACAATTTTGACAGAAGGTTGAAGAGAGAGACACTGGCTAATAACAAGCAGAGCTTTAAAATCTAATTTCATTCTAGGAGAAACTAAAAATGCAAGGGTACTCCATCCCACTCAGTAACAATTTATAATATACATATAAAGTTAGTTCTATAGAATTTGAATAGATAATAGATGATAGTTGATACACATTATCTGTAGATTCTACATCTGTATATTCACAAACAGATTGAAATACATTAGTAATCTCCAAATCACTACCCACAGCACTGTTGCAGTCATTCATGAACATGGGCAGAGTGTTGAAATTTTGAGTTGTTATCTGTTCTTAGGACAAGCTGTAAGGCAGTTTAAAATGCTCACTTCCAAGAAAGGAACAAACTGCAAGGCTTCTCATTCTTACTGGGTTATGGAACACTAATTTTGTAAAACAATGTTCATTTCCAAAAGGGGAACATACTATGCAAGGCTTCTCATTCTTATTTGGCTACGGAACTCTAATTTTGTAAAACAAGACTAGTGATTTGGGGAACACATCTTAGAAAATACAAAGGGTAAAAATAATCATTATTTCCTATGCTCATTCACTAAAAGTTATAATCTCGTCTTTCATCCATGCAATAAAAACAACGCTATGAAAAAATTTGCCCCTGTTGCTAGTTGGGTATGGTATTGGGTACTTACATGAAATATTTCAAATGATATAAAATTTAAAAATATATTTATCAATTCATTTCATAATTTCAGATATTTCACTTCATGTCTATTTCAAGAACCACACATGAAACTAAGAATTATCTAGCTACTGGCTACAGGTTGGCCATTCTTGTACTTAGCACTAGGTAGATTCATGGTACAGTAGATGGGCATCAACAAGCATAGAGTTTATTCTCAGTTCTCACTAACTAGCTTGTTTGGCCTTGGATAAGATTCTTAACCCTCCCAGTTTTCTCCTCTGTGAAATGAGGTCATATGAAATAAGTTATATGTTTTCATGATCAGTTCCTAAAATAGAGGATCATTACCAAAAATAGTTATTTTTAAGAAATGGGTTGGGCACAGTCGGCGTGGCTCAGTGGTTGAGCACTGACCTATAAACCAAGAGGTCACAGTTTGATTCTCGGTCAGGGCACACGCCCAGGTTGTGGGCTCAATCCCCAGTAGGGCGCATGCAGGAGGCAACCAATCAATGATTCTCATCACTGACGTTTCTCTCTCTCTTTCCCCCTCTCCTTTCCTCTCTGAAATCAATTAAAAAAAAATGAGTTGGAAAGGAGAGTATAGTCAGTGATGGCGAACCTATGACACGCGTGTCAGAGGTGACAAGCGAACTCATTTTTTTGGTTGATTTTTCTTTGTTAAATGGCATTTAAATATCCAATCTAATAAAAGACAAAAAGGGTAATTGACTGTACCTTTGCTACGCCTCCCATTGGCTAATCAGGGTGATATGCAAATTAACCGCCAACCAAGATGGCGGCCGGCAGCCATGCAGCTGAAGCGAGCAGGAGGCTTGCTTGCTCCAGTGATGGAGGAAGCCAAGGTTCCCCGCCTGCCGCGGCCCGGCTCTAAGCTCCGAAAGCAACAAAGTTTCAATTATAGAAGCTAAACCTGCTTTCAGCTGGTGGTGGCCACGGAGCTGGAGCTGGCTCTCAGCTCCAGTGACAGCAACGAAGTTTCAATTATAGAAGGTAAATAAATCGCAGAATAAAAAAAATAGAAAAAAAGGAGAGGCTGGGAGCTTCAGTCGCCGGCCAGCCTGAAAACGGCCCTCAGTCCCTCACCCAGACTGGCCAGGCACCCCAGTGGGAACCCCCACCCTAAAGGGGGTGTGGCCAGCCTGAAAACAGCCATCAGCCCCTCATCCAGGCTGGCCAGGCACCCCAGTGGGGACCCCCACCCTGAAGGGGCTGTGACCAGCTGCAAACAGCCATCAGCCCCTCACCCAGGCTGGCCAGGCACTCAAGCAGAAGCCCCACCCTGATCCGGGACACCCTTCAGGGCAAACCAGCCGGCCCCCACCCGTGCACCAGGCCTCTATCCTATATAGTAAAAGGGTAATATGCAAACTGATCCTAACAGCAGAAAGACTGGGAATGACTGGTCACTATGACACACACTGACCACCAGGGGGCAGACGCTCAATGCAGGAGCTGCCCTCTGGTGGTCAGTGCGCTCCCTTATGGGGGAGCTCTGCTCAGCCACAAGCCAGGCTGATGGCTGCCAGTACAGTGGTGGTGGTTGGAGCCGCTCCTGCCTCCTCAGCAGTGCTAAGGATGTCTGACTGCAGCTTAGGTCTGCTCCCCACTGGCAAGTGGACATCCCCCGAGGGCTGCCAGGCTGCCAGAGGGATGTCTGATATCCATCTTTGGCCCAATCCCTCGGGGAGCAGGCCTAAGCCAGCAGGTGGTCATCCCCCGAGGGGTCCCAGACTGCGAGAGGGCACATGCCGGGCTGAGGGACACCCCCCCCCCAGTGCACAAATTTTTGTGCACCGGGCCTCTAGTATAAAATAAATATCAAAAATATAAGTCTTTCTTTTACTATGGTTGCAAATATCAAAAAATTTCTATATGTGACACGGCACCAGAGTTAAGTTAGGGTTTTTCAAAATGCTGACACGCCGAGCTCAAAAGGTTCGCCATCACTGGTATAGATAATGACCAACCTGAGTGTTTAGGCTGATGCCCTATCGCACAGTGGTGCAGATTGCAGAATCTTGACTCTGCCACATCCTACCTATGTAGTATCAGGCAAGGCTCTTTGTGTCTCATTTTCATTGCCCATAAAATAGGGATATTACCTACTTTACCAGTATATGGGTTGCTGGAATGACTGAGTTTATAAATATAAAGTGCATGGAATAGTTGGGTGCCCGGACTGTTGTAAACAATAGTTATTTTAATATCTGTACCCTAAATAATGGGGGGGGAAATCAAATACACCACCTTTTAAGAAATTTCCAAATGAGAATGAGAAAAAATTTTAAAGGACTTGGTACACTGAAAAACAATTTATTAAAATTTTAAAAAGGGGTGGTAGTGCAAGATGATGAAAATCACTTTTGAAGATTCTGAAATAATGGGTAGTTTCATCAATTTTAAAACCTGCACTTAAGGCAAATGAAATTCCATTATTGTAAACAGCCTCTTTTCAACTAAAATATGTGTCTGAAATATGTGTAGACTAATTCACCACAGAAATATTCAATATAACTGCAATAATCTTAAATATCTATAAAACAAGTACACTTTTAAAACAAATGATTGACTTCATCAATCTCAAAACAGAACAAATTATAGCCACATACATTAATTTAAAAAGGTTTTAGGAATATCTTACTCAAGTATGGAAAACATTTACCTTTACAATGAGCATATGGCATTGTCATTACATAATCTTCACCTCTATTCAAAAAAGTTAATCGTGCTTCTCCATCTAATATTGCAGATAATGAGTTTCCTGAAATAAATAACGTTCATTAAATTTCACAAAACTAATTTCACCAATTCAAAACAAATGAAATATATTTAAGACACCTACCAGACACCTACAATGGAATGTTTTAAAAATAAAAATGTCTCACAATCTCAATGTGTCCAAACACATGTTATACCTGAAATATATTTGATCTATATTTTCATTCTTATGAAAAGTGCTTGTTAATTTATATGAGACTTTTAAGAAAAATTTTAAACATGTAGAACATGCAAAAAACACTATTTCACTGTATAGCTTAATTTGCCCAATTTTTAATAAAAACATTATTTCTTCTGTAAGTCGTATTACTTAAGTCCCAAGCTTTAAGTTCTTTTGACATAAAAATGCTAGAGCCTGGCAAGTGTGGCTCAGTAGTTTTGGGCTCAATCCCTAGTAGGAGGCTTGCAGGTGGCATCTGATCAATGATTCTCTCTCATCATTGATGTTTCTTTCTCTCTCTCTCCCCCTCCTTCCCTCTCTGAAATCAATTAAAAAATATTTTTTAAAAATGCTATAGATACTTTAGAAAAATAAAAATATACATAACCCATAATCCATTCAATCAATGATAAAATTTCAGGATATTTTCTTCTAGCTTTTATCCCATATGTATTTTTCTTTTCCCCCATCATCAGTTTTATTGAAGTATAACAATCCTATATAATAAAAGGCTAATACGCAAATCGACTGAACGGCAGAATGACCGGTCACTATGACGCACACTGACCACCAGGGGGCAGACACTCAACGCAGGAGCTGCCTCCTGGTGGTCAGTGCACTCCCTCAGGGGGAGAGCTGCTCAGCCAGAGCTGGGCTCATGGCTGGCGAGTGCAGTGGCAGTGGTGGAAGCCTCTCCCACCTCCACGGCAGTGCTAAGGATGTCCGACTGATGTCTTAGGCCTGCTCTCCACTTAATATTGGGGAGCGGGCCTAAGTTGTCAGTTGGACATCTCCCAAGGGCTCCCGAACTGCGAGAGGGCACATGCCAGGCTAAGAGACCCCCCAGAGTGCACGTTTTTCATGCACCGGGCCTCTAGTTTAGATATAATAAGTGACCCATTTTAAGTATTTATTTTGATAGCCTTGGCAACTGTATACAGTCATGTAATTACCATGACCACAATCAAGATACAGAATTTCCCATACCCCAAAAAGACTTCCCCTTACACCTTGGCAGTCAATGCTTTCCTCCAGCCCCAGGAAACCACAGGTCTGGTTCCTGTCACTGTAGTTTTACTTATTCTAGAGTTTTGTATGGATGGCACCATAAAATATGTAGTTTATTGTGTTTGACTTCTTTCACTTATCAAACTGTTTTTTTACATTCATCCATGCTTCTGTTTCAACATTTCAGGCCATTTTAACAATATCAAAACAATCTAATACATGAACATAGTGTATCTCTCCAGTTACTTAAGTCATCTTTAATTTTCTTCAGCAATATTTTGTAGTTTCAGTGTGCGGGTATCTTTCATTAAATTTATTCCTAAATATTCTATTTTTTACATACTGTTGTAATCAAAGTTTTTTTTAAAGTTACATTCTGCAAGTGTTGATTTTGTACAATTTATTTTTGTATTTTAACCTTGTATCCTGCAACCTTATTAAATTTACTTAATAGTTTTAGTAGTTTTTGATATATTCTTAACGATATTTTATATAGATCGGGTATGTATATATTTTAACTTCTACCTTTCTAATCTGTATGCTTTTTACTTGCCAACTGCACTGGCTAACACCTTAAATGTAATTTAATACAGAAGTAGTAAGCGTGAACATCTTTACCTTGCTCCTAATTTTAGGTCAAAATTATTCAATATCCACCTTAGGAGTATAAAGTTGGCTATATATTTTTCATAAATACCTTTAATCTAGTCCTAATTTGTCGACAGCCTTTATTGTAAATGGGTAGTGAATTCTGTAAAATGCTTTTCCTTTATTCTATTAATATAAATTACATTGATTTTCAGATAACACACCAACCTTGTATTCCTGAGATAAACTCCAATTGATCACGACATATTATCCTTTTTAATACTGACTTATTACTAATTTGTTAGGGATTTTTACAAGTATATTAAAGAGATATTGATTTATAGTTTTCTTATAATGCTGGGTTTGGGGGGTGAGAATAGTGCTGGCCTTATAAAATAAGTTGAGAAGTGTATCCTCCTCTCCTATTTTCTGTAAGAAGTTGGATAAAATTGGTATTTTTCTTCCTTAAATATTTAAAAGAACTCAAGACATTTGGGCCCAGAGTATATCTTCAAAGGAAGATTTTAAATCACTAATTCAATTTTTTACATTGATTTAAGACTATTACATTTTTACATTTATTCTTGGGTCAGTTTTGGTAACTTGTGTTTTTTAAGAGATTTGCCCATGTCAATCTAAGCAGTCAAATTTATCAGTATAAAATTGTCCATATCTCCTTATCATCACTTCAGGGTGTGTAGGATCAATAATTCTGCTCATTTATTTCTGATCTTTACTCTCTTTTTATAATCAGTCTAAAACCAACCCTTGTTTGATTTCTGTATTGTTTTTCTACTTTCTACACCGATGTCTACTCTTTATTATTTCCGTTCTTCTACTTACTTTAAATTCAATTAGCTCTTTTTCTAATTTCCTAGGGTAAAAACTCAGATCACTGATTTAGATCTTTCTCCTTTTTCAATTTAAAATTATAAATTTCCCTCTAAGCACTGCTTTTGCTACATCATACAAATTTTAATGTTATAGTTTCATTACCATTTAGTTTAAAATATATAATAACTTCTCTTGTGACTTCTTCTTTGACCCATGAATTTAGATGTTATTGAATTTCAAAATTTTGTAATTTAGCATGATATCATTAATTTCTAATTCTATTTAATTGAAGTTACAGAACATACTCTGTATAATTTTCAGCCTTTTGAAATTTATGGAGAGTTGTTTTATGGTCAAACACGTGGTCTAGACCAGTGACAACATCATACATATACTTGAAAATAATGGGTATGCTGTAGCTGTTGATTGTGATGTTTTAGAAATATTAATTATGGTAAGGTGGTTGATAGTGTTCTTCATGGTCGTAAGCCATTTACCCTATAGTCAAAGTAGGAGTGTCGATGGAAGGAAGGTGCAATGGGGAGGGAATAACAAATATATGTAACCTTCAGAAGAAAACAATCACCATCTGAAACAAACATAACATAAAAGTAGGTAAAAAACAAAACCCAAATAAAACTAACATTAAGGGAAATAAAAAAAATATCTTGAAGAAAAGAACATCATGTTCCTGGACCAAAAACTACTATTAGATTTCCGTGTCACAGACTTATCTATGGTTCTCCACCTACTCAAATAACCAAAGATTAGATTTCTGTTGACATATTTGATCTTTCCTATTTTACCATAATTATTTTTTCTTTCAAGTTTAAAATTTCCCAGTTGAAATTTAATTCGTTGATTTTTCTCCATTTAAAAAAACAAATAAAAGCTTTTAAGGTTATATTTTCTACTAGTACATAGCTGTGGCCATGATTTGTTTGTTTAGATAGTTACAGTTATTAGATTAAGGTTTCTTATTACAACTATATTTCTTTTTCCCCTTGTACTTAACAAAAGCTTTTTTGGTATGTTTTTGGAACCAAGGTTAAATGTTGTTACTAAATGATGCTGAACCAAGTATTCTAATTGTACTTGGATTCTTTCTCTCTCTAGTCAAAGACTAAAATAGCCCTGGCCGGTTTGGCTCAGTGGATAGAGCGTCGGACTGCGGACTCAAGGGTCCTAGGTTCGATTCCGGTCAAGGGCATGTACCTTGGTTGCGGGCACATCCCCAGTGGGGAGTGTGCAGGAGGCGGCTGATTGATGTTTCTCTCTCATCGATGTTTCTGACTCTCTATCCTTCTTCCTTCCTCTCTGTAAAAAATCAATAAAATGTATTTAAAAAAAAAAGACTAAAATAAAAAAAACAAACCCCTTGGGTACATCAAGATAGAACAAAAACCTTAGTAAGGGCCAAAGGCAAAAGAAATACATTATGCACTAAAAGGGCTACCATAGTGGGCAATCATTATTCAGTTTTTTAATAAGTGGTATTTGGGATAAATTTATACATATGGAAAATATATATATATATATAAATAAAATGAGGCAGATATCAATTTATGAATGGACAAAAAAAGTCATTATTCAAGTAAAAATGACACTTAAAATAACATAAAAATTCCTTACTGAAAACATATCAAGACACCATCTAAATAAAAGTTCACTAAAAAATACTACCTCCCAGAAAAGGGTGCCTACTGAGCCAAGAGGAAACTCACCATAGAACTTCGACTTAGCCAGGATACTACCACTAATGCAAAATCCGTCCTTTCGGTTACTAACATAAAAGGCAGATATTGGTGGGTGATGGGACACCTATTGAACACAGGAAAAAACATAGAATTTATTAAGAATATTATTGTGCTACTATCAAAAAGTTAAGTTTTAAAAGTATACTCTATTAATAAAGAAGAAAGATTTGGTAAGTAGTAAAATTAAATATTGATGATTATAGTAATCAGCCTCTAAGGTGTCTCCCAAGGAATCTCACCTCCCAGTATGCAAACCATTAGGTGGGCTCCTCTTACACTGTACCAAAGTTGGTTTATGTGAAGTGATAGCATGCCACTTCTGAAATTAGGTTATAATGTGTGTGTCTCTCAGATAATCAGCTCTAAAAAGCCAGCTTGCATATTGTGAATAAACCAATGGAAAGGGCCCATATTGTGAGGAACTAAGTCCTATTGTCAAAAGCTATGTGATGAACTTGAAAGTAGAAACTGCTATCCCACTTAAACCTTCCGAGGACTACAAAGCTGGATGACATCTTAACTACAACCTCTGAAGACCCTGAGCCAGAACCACCCAGCTGAGGAGCTCCAGATTCCTGAAACTCATTGTATGATATAATAAATGTTGTTTAAGCCATTAAGTTTTGGCAGTAATTTGTTATACAAAAATGAATAACTAACCAGTGGCAATTCTTCATATAAATTATGAATAGCTATAGAAAACTAACAAAAACTTTGACAAATATATTATTTTAATAATCTAATATTTTAATATATATATACATCTTATGCTTTCTGAAATGAGACAAAGCTAAAGTCAATTAAACTCTTCTCAAGCTTCTCAATTTAGAGAAGAATTATAGTGAACTAAAATGTAAGGTATTCTAATCATTAATTTAAAAAATTAATACAGATACGTGGTTTCAATCTGAGGGGTATATTAAAATTTCTAGGGAAGAGGAAAGTTTTTCAAATGCCACATGGTCTCCTCATCCTCCTTACAATACAGGTGAGAATTATTATAATAAGGATCCACTGTTATTGAAAGATAATATCACATTCGTCAGGTTTGTTAGGATGGTTTGTTTGTTGTCATGTAGATTAACAATCATGAATACAGGTGTACATAAATTTAAATTAATCAAAGATTAAAACTAAGAAGTATTCTGACTGCCTACTATGTGTACAATAAAAAGAGATGTATTATGGGGAGGGTATACGTTTAAGGAGCTAACAATTCAATTTGGGAAATAAATATTTTATAAAAAGTGTTAAAATGACAGCTTAATGGATAATCACAAAAAATACAGAAGTCTGAGGAGAGAAATCACTGGGAGCTGTAATCATTTGGACCAAGAAAGATGATCAGGTCAAGGTTTATTTAGATGAAGTACAACAGAGAAGAAATATTGGGATAGAAGAATTAAATTTAAAACTACTAAGGCAAAAAAAAATGTGTAATATCAGGTTACCTAATTCTGAATGTACAAGTTTGACTACTTTGAAAGAGCTCAGAAAGGCATGTAATTTGAGGTTAATTTAAAAAGATATGGAGGACCGTAAATGCCACACAAATGGTATAAATTTGATTTAGGAACTGGGGAAATAGGGAAGAATTCTGATAAAGGGATGGGAGGCAGGAAAAAAGTTATTTTTGTCAAAGGATTCTATGGCTGAAATAGTAATTTTGAGTATGGTATAGTAATACTCAGTACTAAAAGGTAAAATGCTTACCAAATGTTCATTAACAATGGTTAACCAACAGTGAATTTACTAAATTAATATTTTCCAATAACTTCAGAATTAGTTTTGTTTCTTAAGACACATTTCTTTTTATTTTTTCATCCTCACTTGAGGATATTTTTCCATTGATTTTTTTTTTTTTTTTTTTTTAAAAGGGGGAAAAGACAAAGAGTATCAATGTGAGAGAAACACATCGATTGGCTGCCTCCTGCATATGCCATGACCTGGGCCTGGGCCAGGAGGAGCCTGCAACTAAGGTATGTGCTCTTGACTGGAATTGAACCCAGGACCCTTCGGTCCGCAGGCCGACGCTCTAGCCACTGAACCAAACCAGCTAGCTTAAGACACATTTCTAATACCTGTTCAGCAATATAAAAAGTTTTGCTGTTTGTTCTGGGGTGAATCCACAGACAACGAAAAGTCTCACCAAGTATAGGATTATAAGGTTTCTTCAGTCCCTAGGAAAAAAACATCCAAATTTAAATTATAAATACAGAAGATTCAAAATAGTTCAAACCAGTCAAGATGGGTTTAGCTGTACTATGTAGGAGCTATCCTTATAAAATTTCACAGTAGGGACATGAAATAAAGTTAAACGACTTCACTCACAATACAGGACTAAGTATTTTGCAATTTTGCTAACTCAAGGCCTTGCAATGTAATTATTAATAAATAATCTAAAGATAACAAAAAAATAAAGAACTCACATAAGGCTGAAAAAGGTAAAATATAAACATTACCTTTGGCTTTTTATAGAATCCTGACAAATACCATTTCACTACTTTCTTCAAACGGAAATAAGGATTTTCTTCAAGAGCAGCCCTAATATCAAAATGGTAAACACAAAAATTTTAGAGACTATATCACAAATTCTCCCTCATAGTTATTAAGTCAACAATCGAATATAATATATGATTGAAAAGCATAATTCATATTTAAAATAGATATCAAAAACAACCATGTACATTAGTTTGTAAGAATCAGTTTTTATAACCTGGTTACTTTTCTTTCCATTTATCCTATTCTTTAACATGCTACCCAGGTCTTAGCTCAAATTTGTTTCTGAAAACTCTCCAAACCAAGATTTCTCAACTGGGGTTTTGCAGAACCCTTGATGTTGCTAGAGGTTCTGTAATTGTGATTATAAAAAATAAACACAGTTTTTGCCCTAACCGGTTTGGCTCATGGATAGAGTGTCGGCCTGTGGACTCAAGGGTCCCAGGTTCGATTCCGGTCAAGGGCATGTACCTTGGTTGCGGGCCCATCCCCAGTAGGGAGCATGCAGGAGGCAGCTGATCGATGTTTCTCTCTCATCGATGTTTCTAACTCTCTATCCCTCTCCTTTTCTCTCTGTAAAAATTCAATCAAATATATTTTAAAAAAATAAACACAGATTTTGAGATTTGGGCACTGTTTGATACCTAGCATTTGCAATAATGGGGCAATGGCCAAGCAACCTCATTAACAACTTCGTATGAGGGTCTCCAGTCCCATATATCAGAGAAGGACCATGTCCACTTGGGGATTTAGTCTATTTTCAGTTGTTGACGTTAATTAGAGGAGATCAACGGTAACTGGTGGGGGCTGTAGTACATGAAGGGAGGACAACAGGCTAATGTTAGCCTCTTCCACACAGCCTCCCTAAGTATAGGATTATATGCCTTTTTAATCCCTTGTACACTGAAGTTTCAAATCACAAAGATGTAAGATTTAAAATAATTTAAACTAATAAAAAAAGGTTTTTAATCCATGTTTAGCCTTCAACCTTCCCTATGTGCTATCAACTGATTTTGCAGAGTGAACAAACTCTACCAATATAACAGATAATCAAAAAAGAATTTTCATTTTAAAGAAAAAATTTTTAGAAGTCCCCACTCAGCTACCCCCTTGCCATTTTGTTGATGCAAAAACATTGATTGTGTAAGTCAGAAGTGAATTCTACTGTGAAGTTAGTGCATTGGTTCTCGTTCTCCCTCTCTCTCTCTCTCTCTCTCTCTCTCTCTCCCTCTCTCTCTCTCATGATTTAACTATTTTTTAAACTCTTTAAGCATGTCTGAAGATCCAGTGTGCTGATCTTCAGATGAAAGAGGCTAGAGCAGTGGTTCTCAACCTTCTGGCCCTTTAAATACAGTTCCTCATGTTGTGACCCAACCATAAAATTATTTTCGTTGCTACTTCATAACTGTAATGTTGCTACTGTTATGAATCGTAATGTAAATATCTGATCTGCAGGATGGTCTTAGGCGACCCTTGTGAAAGGGTCATTCGACTGCCAAAGGGGTCACGACCCACAGGTTGAGAACCGCTGGGCTAGAGCTATGCTTACTGACAACTATGCCAAGTTGAATGGTTGCACTTTTTGGGAGTTAACAATCCTCTGTTTGCTCTCTTCCTATCTTGACTTAATCTCTCTTACTACAATATTTTATTTTATATTTTACATACACATAGGACACACAGTTCAAAACTCAAAGCAATATAAAAAAAAGTATACATTAAAAATAAAGTTGCCCTAGCCGGTTTGGCTCAGTGGATAGAGCGTCGGCCTGCGGATTGAAGGGTCCCAGGTTCAATTCGGGTCACGGGCATGTACCTTGGTTGCGGGCACATCCCCAATAGGGGGTGTGCAGGAGGCAGCTGAT
>NW_005371324.1:4591606-4617000 GCF_000412655.1 Myotis brandtii
CTCTCTCTCTCTCCCTTCCTCTCTGTAAAAAACCAATAAAATATATTTAAAAAAATAAAAATAAAGTATACATGTCTTGCTATTGTCCCATCTTCCCCGGCTCTTCCTACTAGCTTTTAAAAAATAAACAGTTTTCTTTAAGCATAAAGAAGCCATCTAGTCTTTTTTTTAAATGTATTTTTATTGGTTTCAGAGAGGAAGGGAGAGGGAGTGGTAGATAGAAACATCAATGATGAGAGAGAATTATTGATCGGCTGCCTCCTGCACACCCCCTACTGGGGATCGAGCCCACAACCTGGGCATATGCCCTTGAGTGGAATCAAACCCGGGATGCTCTATTCACTGAGCCATACCGACTAGAGCTGTAGTCTTTTTCTTTAAAAGATAAAAAGCACCAAACTACACACATTCTTCTGTGCCTTGCTTTTTTCACACACACATATAATGCTGAAGGTCTCTCCTTATCAGTTTATAGGGTTCTTCCTTATGTGTGGAAGCACTACACATTGTTTAACTGTCAGCTGTGGCGGGACACTTGAGTTAACCAATCGTACACGATCACAGGCCCTGCTGAACAATCTTGTATGTACAGGTCGTTTTGCACATGCGGAGCTGTATCTGTAGGAATTATTCCCAGAAGCAGGATTCCTGGGTCAAAGGACTGAATGCATCTCTAATTCTGGTAAGTACTGCCAGGTCCTCTTCAAAGGCAGTGTGCTAGTTTACCTTGCCCAGCAGCAGTGCAGGAGTGCATGATGCACACAGCCTTGGCAATAAAATAGTGTGTTGCCAAAAAGTGTAACTTTCCAATTTGAGGAAAATAGGCATCTCTCAAGATCTTATTGTGATTCACAGGAACCTTCCTCACACTCTAAGAGAAATGAATGTCTAGACAGATAAAAGAAAGAACTATATAATAACATACAAAGCAGAACTGGGGCATTAAGGGTTTTGGACTTCTGGTCAATGTGATAAAAAATAGTATGTTATAGTTTTAAACTGCATTTTTCTTATTTTGTGTAAGGTATGTATGTTTAAGGACTAGTCATTTTAAACTAGTCATTTCCTCCACTCCTTTACTATTAGGCTGTTGATCATTTTCAATCACTTTGTAAGAGCACTTTTTATTTTAGGGAGATAAAAACTTTGTGTATGATTTAATTTGCAAAAATCTCCCACAATTTATCAATGATCTTTTGATTCAGCTTATGATTTTGCCAATGTTTATTAATACAACTAACAGACTAATAATGCAACCAGTAAACTGAATACAGATATTGATACAGGATCTAAAAATCAGGTCACAGGGCCAGAACTTAGAAACACAGTGCCTTGCAACACCACTGTAGCTGGAACTGGGGTGCAGGTAAAACTTGGAAACATACAAAGTTGCTGTCTTTTACTGGTGCTTCAAACAAGTATTGGGACAGAGGTGGACAGTTCCTCCTACACCTCCTTTATGCCTGATTTCTTCAGAACTGGCTGGCAGGAAAAAAAAGCAAAGACAAAAGTGGTGATTTACACCAAGAGCCAACAACTGGTGGGGCATTCTGGATCCGGAAAGCTGCACATGTCTTAAAGGCACGCAGAGAGGACAGGTATAAACAAAAAGCACAAGCCACAGGGTGGGACCTGAACAGGGTTGAAGTGGGGAGAACAAAGAATGCCAACCACCTCTCCCTGTGTTAGGTCAGCAAAAGGTCAGGGAGCCTGTGACAGCAGTGCTGTCGGATGAGGGTAAAATTCTTGTCCTCCTAAAGCTCGTGATCTCTCAACTCAACTGAAAACAGCATACCAAAGAATTAAATATGTTTCTTATTTCTTAAGGTCAACTACAGAAGTGGTGAAGAAGAGAGTGATTACCTCACTAGAGACCAATTTTGGTAAGGCAAGACCACTGAATAGCAATCTGGGAAATCTCTAAGAAATAAGAATTTACTTACTCAGACAGAAAATCTGCATGATAGTAATAATCTGAAAGTTTATCCAGGAAAGAACGAGGTTCCAAAATAAATGTAGGCAGAACCACCCTGGACAGGTCCATACCAGGACGGACTTGTTTCAGCAATGTCCAGATAAGGCTTTTGTTTTCTTCAGACACAGTTTCTGTTTGTGAAGCCTCACCTGCCTTTAGCAATTAACAAAAAATATTGAAATATTATATTTATTTCAGACACATAGATGTGTAGAAAAGACAGCTAATGTTGAAAACCAGAACTCTCTATCTGACCATTCCAAGCATTCTTAAAATGTGAAAACAACCCATTAAATAATAAAGTCTATAGCTATAAAATTTAGGTAAAAAGGGTATTTGCAAAAGATATCAAAGTAAATGATATAAAGACTCTATTACAAAAATATTATACTCCATTATAATAAAGCTACCTCTATGCACTTGCAATAAACAACAAAGTTACAAACTCAAGTTTCCTGCATTTTACTTGTACCTGGCAATGACATCTAGCAGCATCCTATATCAAAAGCAAACCTGAAGAAAATGTAAACTGTAAATTTACTAGAATATATTCATATTTGTGTATTACATGTTCTTAGTTGTTTATAAATCCTGATATATTTCATATGTATACAACTTCTAAAATAAAGTAGGTGTAAATTATTCTTTTGGGAAAATAAGCAATAGGTCAAACAAATAATAAATTCAATTTCTTTAGAATTAGAAAACCCAAATCTCTGAAAATCACAGACTTCTACCTCTCCGAGTTCCTCATGGCTCTGTTCAGTGTAGGTGGTCTCCTTTAGAGGCTCGATAGGCTCAGGTTCGATGTATGAGTCATCTTGCCTCTCTGATGTATCTGTGTCACTGTCTTCACTTTTCCCCATCACCTCATTGTCAGACTCATCATGCTCTTGATCATTTTCTTTATCGGATTTATCAGAATACATATCTTGGTCCTTAAAATGCTGTCGTTCAATTTCACTATCATTTAACCTTAAGGAAAAGAATTATTAGAAGGAAGAATAAAAGAGGTTAAGAATATTTAATTTATAAATAAGAATGATATATAACATTTACTGATAATTTATTATGTGTCGGCACCGTTCTTAATATTTTAAATAGTTTTACTCATTTAATCTTCAAAATAACCATATGAGATTAGTAAACGGCACAGAGAAGTTAAGGAAAAATCTGGGAAATGTTCAAGATGACACTGAACTCTTTGCCTCTGTACCAGCTGGGGCTAAAATTGTCCAAAAGCAAAATTTTAGACAATCTGTTGCTGGCTTTTTTTCTTAGTTTTGTAGTCATCGTCACTTGAGTCACTTGTGGTCTGAAGGAAAACTTCAAGTTAAGATCATCAGACAGATTATCAAGTGAACTCAAATGAAGTATGACTTTCCACCTGTAAAGGTTGCCAAAGTCACTCAAAAGAAGTATAAGACGAGAAAATGTAAAAGGTAATAATTATAGCTACTTAATACTTAACTGATAAGATAATCGAGAAAAAAGTTCAAGGAAAATTGGAAATGAAAATATTAGTTTAAGGAAATAAACCTGTAACCTAAAATTGATATGCTGTTATAACAATCCTGTTTATCCTAACCCCAAAGTGATTAGGGTCAATAATCTATACAAAAAGAGAATTAAAAACCTTACTTCCAGAATCAATTTTTTGTTTTTAGAAACTTCTTATTTAGCAGAGTTAGTTCCATACAGGGAACTAACTCTGTGGGTTTCATTTAGCATAAAAATCTTATAGGGATGAACACTTAAGTACTACTTTAAAAATGAATACACGATGCCATTATATACCATTGATATTTTAGCAATGCTGAGATAATAACAGAGCAGAGAAGTCCTATTTGATTCCTATGTTAGTGTCCATTTTTCCAAAATCTTCATTTGTTTGGATTTTAACCAGATAATTTCTAACAGGAATTCATTTTTACATGCATATTACTTTCTTTCTTTCCCTTTATAATCATATATTTTTAAAAAGTAGTCTAAAATTGCTCTCCTTAACCTCTCACAATCTGGTCTTCACTCCCCTAAATCAAGTGACTCTGTTCCCTCAAAAGTCACTAATGATGGCTTAGTTGACAAACCCAATGGCCTTATCTAATCTTTACCTCCTTTGACTTCTCTGCATTACTGAACCTAGATGATAATTATTTTCCTTGAAAAAGTCTTAAATGCGTGGGTTCCATGTAATTGTAGTTCTACTTTTTAAGCTCTCTGATCCCTCTTATTCCTTCTACCCTTAAATATTTTCATCTTCCTTGGCCCTTTTTTTATTTTCTCTATTCTCTCTCCTTTGGCAAGCTACCAAATTTCTATTTGATTTCCAAACCCATGTATGCAGGAATAAGCTTCAGACCCATGTTTTTAAATGCTTGGCTGATATCATCTATGTCTAGGGACTGCTGCATCTTCAACATATATAATATTTAATAAATTATTATCTCCCAAACATGGTTTTTGTTTTATTTTACCATCATCTTCCCTATCACTCAGGCATAAAGCTTGGTAATTTTTAAATTCACCAACTCCCTGTCCCTTACATCCAAGCAGATTCTCACCCCTCATCTCTGCATCATAGCTCACAGCTCATTTTCTGTCATCCAGCCAAAATGAACATGTTGATATGTTGATTCTACTTTTGCAAAAATCTGTTACATTGATCCTCTCCCTCATTCCCTAGAAGGATGTTATGTCTTCATCCTATAAATTCTTTTGATCTTGTATTACCCTAAAGCACGTCTCCTTTGGTTGCTTATGTTATTCTTTTCTTTCTACTATTTATTGCTGCCTGGCATTTTATAGGTTTCAAATACAACAAAACATCTCTTCAGGATCACATAGCTATTAAACTGTTACACTGGATTCAAATTTAAGATCATATCAGATTCATCTCCCTATTCAAAATTATACAGAAAAGTGTACAGTATCTTACACAGAAAACAGGCTCCAAATTTTTAATGAATAAATATGTGAAGCAAATGAATTGTTAAGATCCCCAAATAAGAGCATTTAGAAATTACCTGGTATTCAACAAAAACAATGTATGTTTTACAGCTGAAGAGCTTCAACGAAAACATTTCAGGAAGAGGCCCCAACAAACATCCATTCCTATATAAATTATGCTCCCACCCCCCAATCTTTTCCCATTCAGGCTTTTGTTCTGAGGATTAAGATAAAACTCAAGATTATAATTCTGCAAAGAAAGGATGTAAAAGGTCAGGTAATGGAAATTTTCAAAGAAAGTGAAGAAAAAGAGTCAAGCAAAAGGATAAGAGAAAAAAAAAGTTCAGCTCAGGTTATATGGAGGAGAATAGCAGTCTAACAATTTTCAGGAGAGTAATCCAATGCCCATAGCAATAAGTAGCTGTAGAGCAGAAATTGAGCATTGGAGCAAGTGAGGAAAAGGGGAAGTCTAATGTTTTTCCTACAAAGCAACAAAATAAATCTGAACCTCAACAAACCTCTGAACCTCAAGGAAAGTATTGTGTTTCCCTGAAGAAAATTTTTTTAAAATTAACTACTATAAATGCTTCAGGTGGTAAAGCCAAAATAAGACACAGTTCCAACTCAAAGCACAATATCATAGGAGGATTCCATAAATACCAGAAAGGATTAAGTCAAATACCATTACAAAAATAATAATAAGTCAAGTGCCATTACAGAACAGCAATAGAAGGCCAGATATTTCATGGTTAGGAGGCATGAAAGTTTTTGCATATAATATTTGAATCGGTCTTAAAGAATTCATAGTCCTATGACAGGAGAAAAGAGCAAGGTAGACTTTCACATATGATACAATATTTGAGGTCAGTCTTGAAGAATACATAGTCTTTTGATGGGAGAAAAGAACAAGGTGGACTAGAACTCATTCTTAATGAAGGGAACACCATACACAAAGACAAGGTAGACAACAGCATGGTTGCATTTGGAAAATAACAAGTAATTCACATTAGCTAGGATCATGGAAATAACTTTCTATACCTCATCATAGTAACTAAACAAATCTTAAACCAGGCCTTAGATCATATAATCAGAAGAAGACAGCCAAATTTCAATCCTACATACACTACAAAAATTCTAGGCCTGCCAATTAACCTAGTGAACAACATGGTCTCCAAATTACCAAATTAGGGGCAGTATCTACTTACTGGAAGTTGTCACCACTGTGAAGATTGTTAGCACGTAATAAGCCATACAAAGTCACATGTGTGCTCTCTGATGAAATGCTCAGGTCATGTTCCTTCCCTTCCCTGATCATTGTACGTTTAAGAAGACTAGAACATTTCAAAGCCAACTCCAAAGCATCCATCCAGCACCTTCCTAGAAGAACACAGATTCATAAGCAGTATAATTCGAGAAACTACACAAACTGGCATCCATCTTAATGTAACACTGTTACCCTTTAGGCATACTATCATTTCTCTGAGAAACATGCACCAGAAAAGTTACTTTGAACATCAAGTCTTACACGGATTTTTAAATGTGATTTTTCAGTTTATCAAGTGTTTTTTTACATCTTAAGTATCTAGAAACCATTGGTAAATGAATAGAATATAGCACACATTGGTAAGTATACCTAGTGAAAATACATGTATTCTATTTTTTAAATTTTAGAACAGTAACATATAGTATAATTTGAAAGTACCAAAAAGATATATAAAATATACTGAAGGGGTTATGTTTTACTATAAACAAACTAAAAAACGTTTTGTTGGTAGTGGGTCTATTCCCAGGTTTAGCATCCATTTTACTGATATGTATAAAAAATTTTAAGTGAGGGAAATGCCTGTACAATACTGTTATTAACTGCCATATTAGTTAGTAGAAACATTATTAACTTTATTTTTTAAATTGAAATTTAGAACTGTAATTTGCAGAAAAAAATGTTACTTTCACTTAAAATCCACATATATTTGTTTCAGCATTTGCTGGAATTATCAGCCAAATAAAACACTTTTATAACAAACACTTGTGCCTATGATAATTTAATCTTAAAAATATTCATCTGGTAAAAGTAAACTCTGGAAGGTTACAGGATTCCTTAGGCTAAGCTAGTCTAAACTATAAAATATAAAAGTGTGACAGAAATCCATTATTAATTAGTAAAGTTTTAAAGTTACCTTGATTTCAAATAAATAAGTTTTGCTTTCCCTGTATTTGCTTCAGGAATTATGTATTAAGTTAATAAGTGCAGAACAACAGTTTATAATTAAATGTTTATATTTAAAAAAATTATAATAGTGTGTCTTAAAAATATTAATACTTAGTGATAGAAAATAATATTAAATGTACCTCTAAAATGAAAAAACTTAACGAGTTACCACGGGGAACATTAAACAAATCAAGAAGGTGTTAACATGTCAGTGAAGGATAAAGAAGAAAACTCAAGGCTGTTAATTCATCATTTAATTATCTAATGCCTCCTTCCTATCAGATTCCTCTGTTTTCTACCAAGTTAATGATATATTTGATGTTCTAAGCAATTGATGATTACAATACTTCTGCTGCAAATACCATACTAAAGACAGATTTTCCCAAAGGAAAATACACAGTGGAATATAAATAAACCTTTTAAAATGAGACCAAAATCCAATCCATCAAAACTTGTATTTACCATCTGACTCTGAAGTAGCTCGGATGATCAAGTAACTGCTAGGTAAAGGCTGAGTTATGGATCCAACTGCTTCACCTTTTGGACCCTTAAAATAAACAAATAAAATAAAAATAAGCAAAATAAATGGCATATAGTACTGTAATATCTTGACTTTATATTATCTATTATTATCGATAACAATCTAAGTTAGCCATGGATTATAATTTAAAAGCAAACAAGATTTAATTTCATGCTTCTTGAGAAAGCAAATGTTGAGTTTAAGGAAAGTTTTCCTTTCCCAACAAATATACCTCCTTACCAAAAAATTGAACAACTTATATTTATCATTAAACATTATTTCTGTACATTGTTCACACATTAAAAGAAAATCTAAAATTCACCATACTATACAAAATTTTAATTTAACAGAGAATTTCCATCTCACATATACTATTAGAAAAAATACTTAACTTCTAGAACCTATAAAGAAACAGCTGGAAAGAAAAAAAGAAACAGCTGGAAATATAGCTATAATTTATAAGCAAAAGAAAAAAAGAATTTTTACTAGGTCTAGGGAAAAAATAAAGCTCCATTTATAAGCAGTAATATACTTGTTTATAAATACCAACTATAAAAGCTAATTTTAAAGAAATTTTATTGTTGTTGGCTGGGATTGTTTTAGAAGTATACAACACCAAGAGCTCTATAGTAATTATTATCATCAAGGCTAATCTTAGGAGGATATAGTTCTTATTTGGAAAGAAAAATCTGAGGATTCAATTTATAGTATAATTTTGATTGAAAAGCATAATTTTCAAGTTCTCAGATCAAGGAATAAAATGAACTTTAAAAAGTATAATCATTAGAAAGTAAAGATTCAGTGTCAAAATTTAAAAATAGAAAAATCAATATGATTTTAACAAATCTTCTAAAATCCCTTGGGTATTTTCAAATAGCTTTATAATTTATGGGACAGTTCCTAGAACCAATATAGAGTAGTAACTAGAGTCAGACTGTCTGGGTTTCAACTTTGGTTCCATGCTAGAAAAATTATTAAAGTAATCTCTTTAGGCCTCAATCTCTTTGTCTGGTTAATAAGAAAAAACTGTATCCTTCCTAAAGTTATGAGAATTAAAAAAAATATTCCATGTAGAATGCTCAAAAGAATCCCTGACACATAGTTAATAACTCATAAACATTATTTTTTCCTAATCATAGACACTGACTTTAAAAGTGTTTAAACAATGTCCTAAGGAGGTTTTGCTTGTTGAGAATATTCTGATGCTCATGTAATTGTACAAACTTCCCTCTCACAGATAGTTGGAATGAAATAAACTTGATATCAAAATTTATTTTTTATTATTTCTTAAATTTTTTATTTATTGGTTTTAGAGAGGAAGGGTCGAGGGGAGAAACACTGATGTGTTGCTCCACGTATTTATGCATTCATCGGTTGCTTCTTAAGTGTCCTGACTGGAGAATGAACCCACAACCTTGGTGTATTGGGATGATGCTCTAACCAACTGAGCTACCTGGCCAGGGCTAAAAGTATTTTTAATGACTTAAAATTCATTATAATTCTTACAATTCCTAAGAGTAATAGTAAAGAATAAATGCTATATATAAAAGGTTTTGAAAGGAATTTTTTCATTTGAGTATCATATGATATATAAATACCACAGGCTGTATGGGTTAAATTCTTTCCCCTGTGGGCAGTATCTAATTCCAGAATGGAACTAACTCTGTAATCCTAAATTTATTCTTCTCTCTAGGCTACTGAAACAAAGGTAAAAAGCCCAGTTTTTTTCCTAGGTATATGTATATTGCCCAATTAAGCAATACCAAAAATATTTAAAAGCTGAAGCTACTTTTACTTAGTGCTAATCTCAATTATGTGGTTTTCCTTAAAGGAGTTCTAAATCCTTTATTCAAGCGTAACTGGCCTTCTTAAAATTAAAACAATGGTGGCTTTGTAAAAACTTAAACTAGGCTCAGACACATTTATTCTGTTAGCGTGTACTGCACATCTACTGTAGAATTTCTTGGTAGTTAATCAAAATAAGGCTTTTCTATTTTCCTGATTAAGTTTCTGCTATTATAACACAGGAATGACCACAGTAATGTTTTTTAGTTATAAAGCATTAGAGTTCCATCTTCAAAGAACGTTGCCTCTCAAGAGTAAGAAAGACTGTGATTGCTTATACTTACCGCCTATTTATATTACTACAGAAAAAACTTACAAAAATGGCAGCTTCTGTTCTATGGTATCTTACAATTTTGACGAACAGAAAAACACAGTAAATATGATACAACATTACAAAGCAGAATTATTAATTGCAAATTTTAAAAATCAGTACAAACTGAATCCCCATAGCAAAGAGATAACAAACAATGTAAGTTAAAAACATTTTTCTGGAGAAATGTTTAAGTTAGATCTTAAAGGTAAACAAGAACATTTGGTGCAAATTTCATTGTGGGTAGGGACAGAGGAATAATACCCTTAAAAACAGAAATAAATTTATAAGTGCTGGCACAGAATAGCAACCATTAGATTGATTTGTCTCAGTTCTACTCACAGATTACCATCTTTACTTTTTACCTATATAACAAGTACTTACCTTCACTGCCCAAATAGATTGCTCCAAAGGATGAAAAAGTTTGAAACAAAAGCCATCCTTTTTTGATGGGCGCTCAATGATTTCACAAGCATTCAGAAGGACTGTTCCTACCCATTGACCATTTTTTTGGGTTTTATAGATCAGTAGCACCCCAGGTTTCAACACACACCACAACTTGGTCCAGCTCTTCAGAGTACCACGTATCTACAGAAAGTAAGTATAAGAAATAAGGCTTTGCTTTTCTCTTTCTGCTCCATAAAACGTAAACTGAATAATGGCAAATAGGATGTTTTAATTAAAAATTTCTAGAAAATGTACATGTTAAAGTCAATAGATATTCTTTTAAACCTACTAAATGGCAAGCATTAATAATAAATATAAAAATAGCATGACTCCTGCTTCTGAGGTTCTTAAATTCTAGTGGGAGACTGGGTCACCAGTTTCAAAATACTGTACTAAGTAGAATGGCTTTCCTAACTTCCTAGGTTAGGTCAGGGACTATTAAAATATACTTTCCTAATAGTCTCCTCTTAGCATCTGTAACAGCTGTAATTTTATTTCTGTGAGAATAAGATTATTCTACCTTTTAAGATCTTATCCCTTTACCACTACATAAAGTGCTGCAAACACTGCTAACACACACCAGGAATTCCCTAAATATTTGATGAGTTGTAGAAAAAGGGAAGAACATCCTCTATCCCTAAAATCACCTTCTCTAAATTACTCCATTGTTAGTAATTACATAGAGTGTGCCATATAAACTTCTTGGGAATATTTTAAAACACAAGTCACATAACTCTCTCTCTAGTCTTATAAAATGTTCCTCATCCTAGGGTTTAATGCTATGTAAAAAAAAAAAGTCTATAGCTACCTTTTCCTATTCTATATCTGTAATCCATTAAAAGTGTTTCTATGTAAGTCACTGAGTTCACAGTACTGAAAAGGATGCTAATATAGTATTAATATTAAAAACTAGGAATTATCCTCAGTTTTATTTACTGTAAAACATCTGTTCTCTCAATGCACTTACATGAATTATGAAATAAGTATAGGGCTCCCAAATTCCTCAAACAGGCATACCACAGTAACTCTAGATAAGAAAAATTTAGAAAGGGGGCATTTGGAATCAGACATGAAAAAAAGAGAAAATCTTTAAGAAAGAGTCTGCATATATGTAAAAGAGATGGAAAGTAAGAGTTATTCTGAGATAAGATTCTAGATCTTGGAGATGTGATAGTAAAACATGAATGGTAAATTATCAGAATTCAGGTAGGATTTAGAAAGTCAGCCAGGGGAAGTATTGGGGAGTTTGGGGGAACTGGTTGGGGAAATCCAATGTCAAAAAGACAAGAGTAGGTTTAGCTCTGAAAAACCCAAGTGTGATCTGGAGCTTGAAGTCTTTTAAGTAAAGTCAAAATTAGAAGGTGTTTTCAGCACAACATTGAAGAAGACCCTAATATTACTTGAACTCTCAGGGAAACCAGCACTAGACTCCTATGTTAGTAAGAGAACTTCAATGACAGATCTCATAAAGATTTTAGGTTGGTGATTGTACCAACTCTTTGGGAAAGCGCAAAGCTTTCAGGAATGGGGTCATTTTTAGGTCAATGCCAGATACTAAAATTTCTTGGGAGTCAGGGTTTTATAAGATCATTCTCAAAGTTAGCCTTAGTCTGAAAGATTACTACCAAATATCCTTCTGATAAAAACAAGAAAGAGTGACTGATATGATAAAAAAAGGAAATATAAATAAGTGGGAATAACCAGAGGCCAAAATAATAAGTCATGGAAACAGCAATATGTACACTTCTCTGAAAACTAATCCTTTTCTTTTATATTAACTTTGTATCATATCTTCTCAATAAGGCATATACCAAGTCTGTAATAATACTAAATGATAATCTGAAAATAATTTTTTTTAAATCCTCAAGGATATTTTCCCATTGATTTTTGAGAGAGTGGAAGGGAGCTGGGGAGAAAGAAAAACATCAATGTGAGAGAGACATATTGATTGGTTGCCTCCTGCACATGCCCCAACCCAGACTGGGCCAGGGATCGAACCTGCAACAGAGGTATGTGCCTTTGACTGGGACTCAATCCAGGACTCTTCAGTCTGCAGGCCGAAGCTCTTGTCACTGAGCCAAACTGGCTAGGGCCAAAATATTTTTTTATAGCATATTGATTAGACTACATAATGTCGTACAAATCAAAAAGCCTTTTTAAACGAACTGCTATACATACTTGATGTTGTTGTCAAGAAAGAACAACATTAAGGTTCCTTCTCCCCATTAAGATTGGAACAGAGAACCTCTGGGATATAATTAATAGTTTGTCAGTGAAAAACAATCATCCTAGTAGTTATTTATGTCTTGCAGGATGGCTTTAGTGTACTCTGGGCTTTCTTATTCCAGTAGATAAACATCCAGCAATGAGAATTCAAGATTCAATACAAACTGACCTTCAACCAATCAGCCATGACAATAACAGAAGGATCTGTGATTGAACTGAGTAACTCCTTTGTGGCTCTTTTCTTTTCTTCTCGGTAATTTTTCTTTTGCACCTATTTTACAGAAACAATAGCAAAATTAAAAATTCATTAGAAATGGGCAATTTATTTTCAAAATTTTTAGTTTTATACTCTATATAGTTAGAGTATAGAATCTAGAGTATAAAAGTCTAACCCTCTTTTAGAATTCTAGCATCTTAGGATAAAAAAACTACTTTTTTCAGTGTTTTTTTTTTTTTTTAAGAACTGGTAGAATTTTTAGAGAAGTATGGTTAGAATCTAACTTCTTCTGATCACTAGTTCAGTTCTCTGTATCTTTTAAAATAATTCTACCTTCTTAAAATTACACAATAATACATAAATACAATCTCCTGGTAAAAAATTTAAAACAACACAAATAAAGCTAAAAAGCCATCTTTCGTATACCCTATCCTATTCTAATCCACAGAATTGATCACTGTTAACCATTTTGAAAACACTATCCTTTTAGCCCTTTTCTATGTATAGAACCTAATAAATATACAACTTTCGTGTTTGAATTTTTAAACACATTAAAAAATTGTTCTCCCATTCATTATTTTTTGGAGCATTTCCAGGTCTCATTCATTCATTCATTCATTCACTCATTCAGTTATTCTCACCCAAGAATGTTTTTCCATTGATTTTTAGAGAGTGGAAGGGAAAGGGAGAGACAGAGACAGAGAAACATTGATGTGAAAGAGACATATAGCTGGCTGCCTCCCACACATGCCCTGACCAGCGCTAGGGATTGAGCATGCAACCAAGGTATGTGCCCTTGACCGGAATTGAACCCGAGATCCTTCAGTCCATGGGCTGACGCTCTAGACAAACCGGCTAGGGCTCCACCTCATTTTTTCACTGCTACATAGAATTCCTAGTATAAATAATAAGAGCTAACATTTACTGGGTATATTCTGTGTGCCAGTCACAGTTCTAAGCACTTTACATGTTTTACTTCATTTAATCTTTACAATAACCTTGGGAAGTAGGACTATTAGTACCCTTATTCTACAAAAGATAAAACTGAGGCACAGAGAGTAACTTGCCCAGGATCACACAGCTAGTAAGTAACAGAGGCAGGATCCAAACAGAGGCAGACTGTCTCTAAAAGACATGCTCTTAATCGCCATGCCATATTGCTTCTAAAATTTTTCTTAATATATTCTAATACTCATGGAAATCTTCTCTGTTAGCAGTTTTTTCACATTATGAACAATGCTTCAACAGTTTGCAACTGACAATTTTGTTCTTTCCTGATACTAATATGTAAAATATAAAAAACTAAGCCGGTTCTGAGATAATTTGGGAAAGTAGCAGTGAATTAATCTAGCCTTATTGCTTTGTTATTATTACATGGATGGGAGAATGGTGGTAACCTGTCAGTGATATGAATATTTTTTTTAACTATAACACAAAATCTTCCTAGTTTTACTGCATACAAATAACAAAATTTTAATAATTCTACAGCCAAAAAATTGTAGACTTTTGGTCTTTATTATAATGCACATATGAATTAAGAGTAGATTTAATATGAAATTATAAGTGCAAATAAATACAAGATCAAATATTGTATTTGGGGGAACAGGTACGAGACTACACAGGGTTCAGTCAATTGGAAAGGATGTGTTCCTTAGGCTCCAGGGTCTGTGGTGATCTGGAAGGCAGGCCCCATTATGCACATTTCTTTCTTTCTTTTTAAAAAAAAATATTTTTATTGAGTTTATTTCAGACAGGAAGGGAGAGAGAGAGAGAGAGAGAAACATCAATGATGAGAAAGAATCACTGATCAGCTGCCTCCTGTACGCCCCACACGGGGGATCGAGCCCGAAACCCGGGCATATGCCCTGACCGGGAACCGAACCCGTGACCTCCAGGTTCATAGGTCGACACTCAACCACTGAGCTGCGCCAGCCAGGCCATACTGCACATTTCTTAAGAGAAGCTGGAAATCTGAACTTGTAATTGTTGAATTTTTAAAACACCATGTAGGTCAAATAAAATACAGCAGGTCCTCAAATAACATCGTTTTGTTCACCATTGCTTCATTATAACGGTGATTAGATGCTACGGAAACTTTACTCGTTTGTATCAATTAGCCTATGGTAAAATTGGTTTTGTCATCATTTCACCTCAGTTCTAAGAATCAATTGACAATGTGAAATGAGGACTTCTTTATATTTACCCAATGCCCAGATTCAGCCCATGCATGACCCAGCAGTTAGTAAACTTGAATTTCAAAGGGCACAGTGATGTGCCTGACTGAGGACAGCTCTGCAAAGACACCTAGTCCTCCACCCCAGCAGTGGCCAAGTGAGGCTTGAAACTGCTCTGGGAGAGTCATTATGCAGCCTTTTCAGTTGTCTCCAGAATGTCATACAAATATTGACATTTTTAATGTGTGCCTCTTTGGACTTTTTTTCTTCTTTCAGGAAGACACATTTACTTCTTTATCTTATTAGCCTACTTTCAAAAGCACATGCAAAGCATAATGTTAGTTATGAAATGACTGTGGAAACTAACCTTGAGAGATTCTTTTTTTGTGAGCTTGCTTGAAGCTGTACTGTCCTTCTCCGAGCCATTATAAAGTTTAGATTCAGACTAAAATCACACAGAAATTAACAACAAAAAATTAAAACCTTCATTTATCCTAAACATATGGCATAAAAATATTAATGTTCAAGCTATGCTTGTGACATTCTTCCCATTTATTTCTGTGATTTCCGCAAATGCTGATTTTCAAATACTGATTCTCCATGTAGTATAGTATTCGGATTTAAAAACTAATCCACATTAGGGGAATAAAATATAATAAAGAAACAAAAACAGTACTATGCTGAACACTCTATGTGCACTACCTCATTTAATCCTCAAGGCAACCCCATGAGACAGTAGTATCTCCTTTTGCTAATAAGGAAATTAAGACCAAGAGATTAAATAACTAACTTCCCTCAAGTCACACACAGCTAGTAAGTAGATAAACTGGGATTTGTATTCTGGTTTGGCTAATTTCCGGTCTCATGCTCTTAGCCATCTCACTATATTGATTTCTCACCTTTTAAAACTGTTTATACATAATCTGACTCAGACTCAAATTTAATACTTATCTTCATGAACAATAGGAAATCTGTTTCCTACACATGACAAGATCTAGCTTGGTAATTCCTAAAAGATTCCAGTATATAAGGGACCAACAGGCCAGAAGGGTATCATACAAGCTTGATAAATTAGAACACATATACTTCAAAAAATCCTTGCCATATTGTATAGCTAGTTCTAAAAAAAAAAAAAAAAGATCCAGTGACCAAGAGGTCTGCAGTCTTTTTAAATACATCACTAAGTTTTTAGAATGAATAGGCTACCTTTTAAATACCAAAAATATTTTTTGTTGGAAATAGTTTACTAAGTTTTCCTTCTTTTAAAATCTTATTGACCACTACATTTTTTGGTTGGTTTTGTTAATTGTCAAATTAACAAAAGGAAGTATTGCTGTAGTAGCCATACCAGAAACAATAACTCAAGGATATTTTTCCCATTGGTTTTTTAATTTTTTTTTCTTTATTGATTAAGGTATTACATATGTGTCCTTATCCCATTGCCCACCCTGAGAAACATCACTGTGAGAGAGACACACCCACTGGTTGCCTCCTGCATACACTCCATACTGGGACAGGGATCCAGCTTGCAACCCAGGTAAGTGCCCTTGACTGAGAATTAAAACCGAGACCCTTCTGTGCTCAGGCCAAAGCTCTAAGCACTAAGCCACACCAGCCAGGGCACTGACCATTATCTTAACCATGAGAATCAAGATTTAAACTAGCTTTATTTACTCTAAAGCAATGCTGTCCAGTAGAGCTTTCTGAATGACAGAAATGTGAAATGTTCCATATCTCAGTTGTCCAATATGGTAGCCGCTAGTCAAATGTGGCTATGAAGCATTTGAGATGAGACTGATATAACTGAGAAACGGAATTGCTAATTTCATTTAATTTTACTTACTTTAAATTTAAAGAATCATGTATGACTAGGTGCTACTGTACTCAAAGAGCAGTTTCAAAGCATACTGTTTCACTAAGGTATGTAAACTTTCTTTCTAGGTTCCCTGCTCCCCCCCTCCCCTATTTATAGACTACATATAGGGGGCTGTGTAGGTGTGGGGTTTAAGTGTTTAGGCTTCTGAGTAGGAAGGAATACATTATACCATACACTCACCAATTCTGGTATTAAGATTTGAAAATAGGTTTTTAAAATCCTATAAATTGCATTCTATTTCTAGCCATGGCAGACCCAAGATAATCACTTTCTCTTTAATTTTCTTTAAGTATGTATTTTATATAAAATAATCAAGGCATTTCTCATGTATATGTTACCTACATATAAAGCACTATTAAACTTCCATCCTAAGTACTTTTACACATATGATAGATGGACCTTTATGTAACGAATACTTGAAAAGTTAAGCACAAATAAAATTTGTGTAAAATTATACATTAAAACATATATAATCTTCTCAACCACTCCCAAGAACAGGAACAAAAAAATGTAAAGTGTTTTAAAGCAAAGTCATTTGCTGAGAATAGCAGAGAATTTACTAGCTTAAGAAATAGGTTTTCTTACTTCACATCTTCAAAGTTTGATTCCACAAACATAAGTTTCTCCTGCTATTAAACCTGACCAGAAGTAATAGTCAAAAGTCAAATCCCTTGACATATTATGGAAATCTAGTAAATTACAAACCCAAAGGAAAACCAAGGCATCATATAGTGCTTCTCAATTTATTTCTCAAACATGTACTTTATATACAGGTACTTTGGTTTGAGAAAAACTAACTCAGGAAACTATGTCTTATTCTAAGAAAATGTCTTTCAATTGCAGGCCATTACTGTAAGATCTTTGGACTTACGTAAAATGTACATATTTTGATGGTCATTCGAATGAACCCCAAACACTTAAATAATTTTTTTAAAAAAATAAATAAACCCTGAGAATTTCTCCAAATGGAACTATCAGATTTCAGTTTGAGAAGTACTGCTGTAGCAGCCATACCAGAAACAATAACTCCAGGGAGGATACTGGTTATCAAAAGGCCAAATTTGCAAGTGAACACCAGCCCCAGTGAAATGTTTCTTTTTTCACCATATCATCCATGGCTTAGATCAGTGATGGCGAACCTTTTGAGCTCAGCGTGTCAGCATTTTGAAAAACCCTAACTTAACTCTGGTGCCGTGTCATATATAGAAATTTTTTGATATTTGCAACCATAGTAAAACAAAGATTTATATTTTTTATATTTATTTAATACATTTAAATGCAATTTAACAAAGAAAAATCAACCAAAAAAATGAGTTCGCGTGTCACCTCTGACACGCGTGTCATAGGTTCGCCATCACGGGCTTAGATATACCACATTAAGAACATCTCACAAGATCTGATAGGATTACAGTATTAGTTTCCTCATCTTAAATGTTAGAAAAATGTTTTACTCATATATTTGGGGACAACAATAGGCTTACCTTGCTCTTTGACATAGAAAGTGAAGAGTCATCTCTATTCTGAGAAATGTCTTCCCTTCCTCTTTCAAAACCTTTAAAAACATTGTGATTACATCAGTATCACTACTTTTGAGCATATGTAGGCGCTAAAAGCAAATGCAAATAAGTCATTCAATTTCAAATATATATTATGTTTTATATACATTAAGCCTAGACTGAATATACAGTTTTAAACTATTATAAGTTTAAAGGTTTCTAGTATAATAATTCTCTAAAATTAAGGCTTCCAGAAGTAATGAAATCTTTCCCTGAACCCACCAACATCAAGCTACATACCACTTTTCTCTGCTCCTAGAGCACTCTGGATGAATTCAGACTTCATGGTGCTTTTATTCTCCTAGTGAACTGTTTCCTTACAAAGAATCCTGATAAACCAATCTAACATTCTTTTCATACCTCTTGCCAAACTAAAAAACAATTCCAGAATTAGTGATAAAAGATGACCAGGGCAATAAATCTGAACTGAGGAACAGACTTAAATCTAACAATGTGCTTATTGTGAGAATTAAATGAAACTGCACAGAAAGCATTTAGCATAGTATTCTGCACCATAGTATACGTTCAGTTAATACTGACCCTTGTATCACTGTCACTATTGCTATACACATTGTAAAAGGATGAATCTAAAATACATGAGTGTACTGGGATAAACATGTACACATCTCTGCAATCATGTAACACTATGCCAAAAGCAGTTATATTAATGTTATAAGGGCGTAATTAGAGAAATGCTAATTCTGAGATTTATATGGCAGACATGAAAGAGCAGTACTCATTTTAATGTTCTTTCTATTTTTGAGGGCAAGTAATATTAACTCTTCCCTAAAGCTATTTGTTCTGAGTCCAATAAAAACCTATATTAAAAATATACATATATGTATATATGTATACATACATATATATATATATATACACACTAGAGGCCCAGTGCATGAAATTCATGCACTTGGAGGGGGGGGGCCCTCAGCCTGGCCTGTGCCCTCTCACAGTCCGGGAGCCCTCAGGGGATGTCTGGCTGACGGCTTAGGCAGTCAGACATCCTTAGAGCTGCAGCGGAGGCGGGAGAGGCTCCCACCACCACCACTGCACCCGCCAGCCGTGAGCCCAGCTTCTGGCTGAGTGGTGCTCCCCCTGTGGGAGCCCTTGGTGGTCAAGCGTGTCATAGCGACTGGTCGTTCTGCCGTTTGGCCAATTTGCATATTAGCCTTTTATTATATAGGATATAATTATTCATAGCCCAGGACTTAAAAATCATTTCTAGCATAGCAAAAATACCATTTATTCTATACTTGGTTTATATGAGCTAAGAACAAATCCATTCCATTTTCCTAATTCAGGGATTTTAGAGAATTTTTTTCTGTAATATAAAGAAGGCATTACCCCCTCCACCAGCCCCACCTCCCTCCCGCCCCCTCTGGTAAAGAGAATGATCACACAACTCCAACCCTTGGGGGAAAAACCTGTCTCATAAATCCAACATGGAATTTTAAATGAAAACTTATCAGAATTAGAATCTTTAGTGTAAAACAAACTGAAGTTATATAATTCAGCTTAAAAGTTGTAAAATATTTCAGAATAATAAATACTTGTAATAGGTAATTCTCAATGCTAATAAACTAATATAAAACACTTCAAAGATCTTCTAAATATATGTACAAGAGCATAAAGCTTTTCTAAAAGTATATATTGTAAATAAAAAATGATGTCGTTTATTCTCACAAAAACAGATTTCAATTTCTCTAGTGAAGTTTTATATTCATCTGAATTTAGACAAATCCATTTATTAGATGAAGAAAAACACCACTTCACTGTGTCTACATTCACATATTATTTTAAAAACTGAACAGTAAATTAAAACAAAAGTAGAAGTTGTAAGTCTGAATAAGCTTTTTTTTTTACCATGCAAGTATGTCTTATAGAAAGTTTCAAATGTTGGAAAAGGACATTAATAAACCTAGTTTGTATGTTATCTGTCAAAACCAATAAACAAATCACATTTTAAAAGATTCTCTAGCCAGACTGATGTGGCTCAGTGGTTGAGTATCAACCTATGAACCAACAGGTCACATGCCCGGGTTGCTGGCTCGATCCCTAGGAGGGGGCATGCAGGAGGCAGCCAGTTGATGTTTTTTTCTCATTAATGTTTCTATCCTTCTCCATTCCTCTCTCCCTCAAATCAATAAAAACATATTTAAAAATAAGAGATTCTCTATATAAACTTTTAAAAAACTGTACTATGGTATCACTATGAGTAGATGGGCAGGAGTACCATTTCGATATTATAGCTCATTATAAAGAAAAAGGTCATATCAAATGTACTTTTGAAGGTAGAAATTACAAAAAAATTAAAAAAATATTTTCCTAAGAAAAACTAAAATGAAAAAAGGTTGTGATCAAAGTAGTAAGATAAAGTTACCTTTAAATGTCAGATGAAAAAAAAACACACCTAAAATTTTTCTTTTCATTACAATAAAATGACCAAGACTTTCCATTTTTAGTTTTAACTTTAGAAAATACATAAAAAGCTGCTTGCTTCGTGGAAGTACTTAATTCCATTTAAAACATATTTAAAAGAGCTGATAAAACATATTTTAAAGAGCTTTTTATCATGGCTGGTTATAATATAACTGTTGGTTGTATTAAGTGGAATATGGAAGTATCTGTATGAATATGATATTTTCTGTTTCAAGAATTAGAAAAACAAGCCAATCATTCACTTTTACATTCAAACAAATTGATCCAGAATGACGTTCAATATATTCTTTGACAAGAAAACTGACAATTCTGCCTTTAATTACCTAATTAAGTAAATACCAAATTTGAAAAGTGACGTTTTCTATTTTTTTATTAGGGTCACATGATTCTTTAGTATTGAGCAGACTTGAGGCAAGGTCAACAAAGGTATTCCAGCAAGCTTGCTGGCTTTCTTTAAAAAAAGAACAAGGAGGCAGAAACAAATATAGAAATGGAAATCACATTGTAAAAGCAAAGAGAGCATTTAGCAACATTTTAAAAATTCAGTATATTGTATTTTCAAAGCCACTTCAAACAAAGATAAATACTAATATACTTTATAACCCTTTGAGAATGTAAGAAAGAAGCATGATAGTACCATGCCACACTAACAAGACTAAATATGGATTATAAATGCTATTTAAAGCTTACACTACTTAGGCAACAGTTCAGGACTATGGTTTCCAATTCTTTTCAGAAACACTTAAAAAAGAAAATGAAATCAGTGAATTTAAAAATAATTTATTTAATTGCTCAGGTAATACCTTCTATAGTGTTTCATTATCACAAAGAAATGAATATATCATCTATCAACATGAATATTCACAAAAAGTCAAGAATAAAAATTAGTGTGAAAATAGAATAACAAAATATAAGTGTCAGAAAAATAGATTGTTAAAGTACCAGCTTCAGTCAATATTTCTTTTTCATGAATATTAAGAGTATTTTTATTTTAAAAGAAAAATATAACTTTAAAGAGTAGATATAATTATGTAGCAGTTTAAAATTTTGAAAAGAAAAAAATGTTTATATTTTAAAATATATCCAAATATTTGCTACAATAAATCTTTTTCAAACAATAAAAGATCAATTTATATTTACCTCTCACTGACAAATGATTTAATGTCTAAATCATAGCTGTTAAACACCAAATTTCATTTAATAACTATTTCCCTAACAATTTGTTTTTCTTAGCAAAAACAACATACACAAACATATCTAACAACAAGTAAGGGATGTCAAATATTATTCTCAGGCAGAAAACTTCACTTTAGTCAGGGCTTGAGCTATTAAAAATTAAACTAAACATCAATTTTAGGTTAGTTACTCTTTTCCTGAAAACAGCCAAACAAATATCAATATTAAATATTTGGGTTTCATTTATAGAAATCTCAGAATAATTTGTTCATTTATAGAATTTTACATTCATCTCAAATCCAGAAAAGGCTTTAATTTTATCAAAGGGTATACTATTTACCTCTATAATTAAAACAAAAACTCATGTTGTAAGTATTGAAAATTTGTACTTTACTGAATCATTAGTTCTCAAGTTTGAGCTTAAGAAATTGTAAGAGAAAATATGGAAAAGCCAAGCGCTACAGCAGCAGCTACTAAAACCTAACCTTTCACATAAAGTTGTTTTCTTTAAACCAAAGCAGGTTTAAGATATTAAAATGTCTATTTTATTTTAATGAAAACTGTGTAAGAAATTAAGAAATAAGACTAAAAAACAAACCTGGCAACGAAAGTTCATTGTATCCTCCAAATGAAGCATTCCGGACAAGCTTTCGGCCATCAATTCGTGGAGGACATAAAATAGGCGAAACAACAGTACAGGAAGAAAATCTACGCTGTTGTGAGCTTCCCTCTTTCATGGCTTAGAAAGTCTATTTAATGTATATGTTCACCCAGAAGGCTAATTATATGAGTATGGCAAGGACAGGCTTTTCTCTCACATCCAAATATAGCAAAAGCCACCAGCACAAACAAAGGACACACACGTTTAACAGCAAAGGAGAAGGACCAGAGCCCGTCAAATCAGTAATAAACAGACCGAGAAAGAGACTGACAGAAAAGGCATTAAACCATGCTGCTGGGTTTTTTAAATGACTTGATAAACAAGAAAGGCTATTCCACTAACGTTTTAGCTTCCAGTAATGCCCTGCACTGAATTGCTGCTTTAGGAAAACAAACCAAGATCAATACTTAAAAGATTCAGGATGAAGTAATAAAATCAGTTTCTCTTCCTTTCTCAAAAATGCAACACTTTTCTCCACATCTATTATGTTTTTGTAGGATCCACCACAGTACCCACCTCTTATGATTATTTCCTTTGTTTTTTTTGCTTACTTCCAAAATGGATATAAACATAATACTGTTTATCCTTCCTGAAGCCTCTAGATTTATATCTAATCTACTGCTTGCCTCAGCCATGATTAAGAATTCATAAGGAAAGATATTCTTTCAAGTACAATTTTAATGGATTCCAACAGCTAAAGCAAAGGATAAACATTTAAGTTTTACCTCTAGCAGAGATCTACGAGTCATTAAGACAGTGTTAATCCAAACTAATCAACAGAGAAGATAAAAAAGACTATACTACTCCAATACATGTTCCTTTGAAACAAGTATGAGCTGCTACAGTTCTTCATTACATTTAAACTTTTCAAAATATATAATCTACCAATGAGTATTGTCCACTTAAAACACTCCTATTAAAAAATTACCTTTATTTTCACAGTAAAGAAAGAAGTATCATTTCTTTAAAACTAAGTGACTGGTATGATCCCACAGTATTAAATCTAATAGGAAAGTACCTATAGCCAAAATTTTACACTATGTCCTCTCAACAGCTAACCTTAAAATTCCAAAAAATTCTTTCCTAGTTATATTACAATCCATTTACCTTACTCTACCTTAATTGAAATTAAAAAACTCTAGTCAGTTATTTTCTTTATATATCCTAGATTGATTTTTCCGGCCATAGTTTTTACTTTCAATCTGGGAATGCATCCCACTTAGCTGGACAACAACTAATTCAGTTACAACTGACTTTGTGGTTCATTTTTACAGATACCTTACAATACGATCTCAGTTTCCTTCTTCATTATGCATACATTTCAAGGCTGGTACTCCACTCATATACAACAGCATTCCATATAACCCAAGACTTTCTCTTTACTAGAAAGGACACTTAAAAACAAACTCGATTTCCTGTATATAACATATTCTTCTTTAAGCAAAGACATTTAAAAATCAATTAGTGATAAGAATAACTGTATAGTTGATACCCACAACTACAACAGGGTTTTGTTTCTGCTTATCTCCATTTCATGAAATATAAATTAGCATGAATTATAGACAATAGAGAAATAACTATAATTAATTCATAAAATGGGTGCTTGTCTCTTAAGGCATAAAGGACAAAATACCACAAAGGCATTATAGTATAACTAGTAGCCCTGCACACGAATCCGTGTGCCAGTAGCTCTCTGCAGGGCCTGGTCACTCCACGCCCGCTGCCCAAAGGCTCTCTGCAGCGCAGAGGCCCATCCGTGGCCGGGCGCAGATGCAACAATGCAAGTGTTCCACGCCCCAGCCTGGCCAGAGGCACATCCGCGGCCGGGCGCAGAACGCTTGCCTCGTCGCCGGGGCAATGGCGCAAGCATTTCCACTCCCCCTACCCCAGCAGCTCTGTGTCCACTGCCCAGAAGCCCTCTGCGGCCAGGGTGGAACGCTTGCCTCGTCGCCGTGGTGATGAAGCAAGCATTCCGCCAGGCTGCTCATGCTGCTTGCTCTCAGCGGCCGCCCCCCGGGCCTGGTGGGGCTGAGAGGACTGGGCGACGCCATCATGTGGCTATGGGTGCTGCCATATTTGTGACAGAGTGATGGTTAATTTGCATATTACCCTTTTATTAGATAGGATGGTTAAGCAGGATTTGAAATTAAACTTCCTAGGTTCAAATCCTAGTTCTAGCCTAACTGGATATATTTGAGCTATTAACTTAATTTCTCTAAGTCTGTGTTTTTTCATTTATAAAATGCTAATAATATTACCTATATTATGGGACTATTATAATGATCAAATTGAATAGCATGTAAAATCTAGAAATGTTCCAGAATATAGACAATGACCTAATGTGTTCCCTCTTAAATCTCAACTAAAATTACAGAAGAGAAATTTTTAAAAAATATATATTTATTCACTTCAGAGAGTTAGAGAGAGAGAGAGAGAGAAAGAGAGAGAGAAACATCAATGATGAGAGAATCATTGATCAGCTGACTCCTGCACGCCACCTACTGGGGATCGAGCCACAACCTAAGAACAGAACCGTGACCTCCTGGTTCATAGGTCAACGCCAAACCACTGAGCCATGCTGGCTGGGCAAGAAATATTTTTTTAAAATAAAAAATAAAATACACAAGAAAAATAAAAACAATAGGTATGGCTATACACTGAGGGGCCAGATTATTATGATCACCCCATCAGCATTTCGTTGGGCCACCTTTTGCCTTCAATACTGCGGCAATTCTTCTTGGCATTGACTCCACAAGATGTTGAAAGGTGATGCAAGGAATCTGACACCATGCCTGATGAATAGCACTGTCCAGT
>NW_005371324.1:4617161-4619200 GCF_000412655.1 Myotis brandtii
TGATCAGCAACGATACTTAGGTATGTTGTGCTATTCTGACGTTGTTCCACACGAATTAAAGGACCTAAATCATGCCAGGAAAACATGCCCCAAACCATAACACTGTCCCCACCAGCTTGAAGGGTTGTACTCATGCATGTGGGGTGCATGCTTTCATGCTGTTTCCGCCAAATTCTCACTCTGCCATCTGCATGATGCAACTGGAAACGTGATTCATCGGACCACATGACTTTTTTCCAATGCTCGACTGTCCAATCCTTGTGTTCCTGTGCGAATTGGAAATGTTTTATCTTGGTAAACTGCACATAGCAAAGGTGTTCGAATAGGCCTTCCTTCGGCTTCCATACGATGCAGTCGGTGTACGGCTAATTTGCCTACAAACGTCAGGTGGTCATAATAATCTGGCCACTCAGTATATATCTCACAAGTATGTGTCCAAGAGAGGATACAACAACATAAATTTGACACTGGTAAGTATGACATAAACAAGTAGTCACTGACTTGCAGATTCAAGAAAGCCTAACAACAAAGCAACAGCAGTAAAAACTATCTGTATTTATACCAAAGGATCATTTTGCACATAATTCACAAAATCAAGTTCCTCTAGATCAGGAATCAGGTAAGTTACCAACATCAATTCTACTACTGGTATCAGGACAAAAATAAAAGCATGCCTTCAAAAGTGGAAGCAACTTCTAAATTAGGATTCCATATCCTGCCAGACTATCAATTACATATTACAGTAAAATAAAGATACTTTTGACCATGCAAGATCTCAAAAATTTACTTTCAATGCATGTTTTTAAATAACTTACTAAAGTAGCTCTTCTCACCTGGGGTTACAACAGAATTAGGCCTAATGCACTGTACATCCACTGTTCAAAAGGAATTAACTTTTTCTCCCACGTATCTATAATGGCTCTAACCACACACCATATTCTTGGGAAGATTGAGAAAATATTCAATTGTTATTTTCTATAGGCCTTACTTCCCTCACAGGACCCCGTAAGAGAAAAGCTGTATGTACTAGATTCTAGAATAGAATCTAGTAACTAGAATATATATTCTACCAAAAAGTGATGGCAAATTAAGCCGAGGATACTTCCAATACACTGAAGTGTTCTTTAAAAAAAAAAAAGACTTAGTACTATGTCCAATTATGAATTGAAGTGTTCTTTAAAAAAAAAAAAAAAGACTTAGTACTATGTCCAATTATGAAGAGAACCACTAACCTATAAAATGAACTAAATATCTGAAGATGTAACTATATAAACTTAGCAGTAAGTTCCCTCACAGCGCAAGCAATCCAAATAATACAGTTCACACATGGCAGCAGCTCAGGCTTAGTAAACAAGTCCATTAATACCCTTTAGAAGGACATATGAATTGAAATGGGAGATAATGACATCTGCTTTGAAATAAAATAAAGCTCAACAATAAAGCTCTCCATCAATTTCCACCCATCAATATGGCAAAGTAATTTGTTAGCTGTTAATTGGTAAAAATCATGTTGATTATATGGTGTGAAAATTATACAAAGCAAATTTATTATCCTACATTTCCTCAGAAAATAACTCTATAGATTCTCAACATTAAATATGTTCTCAACATAAGTACATGCAAATGCACATACAAAATTAAAAGGATAGCTTAAGATAATCTTAGACTGAATAGCATTCTTATTTAGAGATATATTAGGCCCAATGCACGAATTTTGTGCAAGGGGCCCAGCCCTCACAGCCCCTCACAGCCTTAGCCGGCCCTCACAGCCCTGGTTTCATCTGGAATGTTCTTTGAACGGATGGTCATTATGCTGTTCGGTCTAATTAGCATATTATCTCTTTATTATATAGGATATTTACTACAATAAGTATAATATTGTACTTTCCTTTGGATGACAAGTTCTTTATAATTACTAGGTGTATCGGTTAATAATGCGGATTTTGTAATCAAAGAAAACACGATAATTTCAAGAGAAACATCAAAAGTGCTTTATTCAAAGTAATGTCCATCGCTAGCTACATATTTCCCCCATCTTT
>NW_005371324.1:4619485-4655095 GCF_000412655.1 Myotis brandtii
CTTTAACTGGTTTTGAAGTGTGTGATGGTGCGTCATCAAGAAGCAAAATTACTTTGCCGTATCTTCTGGCCCATTCTGGTGCTTTAACGATCAGAGTGTGGTTCAAATTGATTTGTTGTAGGTAGCGATCAGTATTAACGGTTTCACCTGGTTTTAGAAGTGCGTAATACACCACACCTTCCTGATCCTACCAAATGCAGAGTATTGTCTTCTTTCCGAAGTGATTTGGCCTTGCAGTCCATGTTGATGGTTGACCTAGATCAACCCATGATTTTGTGCATTCGTGATTCTCAAAATAAATCTACTTTTCATCGCCAGTCAAATTCAATGCAAAAAAGACTTTCTTTTGTGCTGTTGAAGCAACATTTTACTGATGACTTTTTGGTTTTCCATTTGTCTTTCGTTCAGTTGATGTGGCATCCATTTTCCTTCCTTTAAAATCTTTCCCATTGCTTGCAAATGATCAATTGGAAATTGTTTGTTGAGAAACGTTTAATCTTTCTGCAAGTTGTTTTTGAGTTTGACATGCATCTTCATCCAATAATGCTTATAATTGTTGGTCTTCAAACTTTTTCAGTTGACCTGGATGTTGTCTTTCACATCGAAATCATCACTTTTAAAGTGTTTAAACCAGCATTCACAAATATCTTGAGATGGAGCATGTTCACCATAAGCTTCCCAAAGTATATAACTTTAAGCAGCACTTTTGTTCAAAATAAAGTAATGAATTAAAACTTCCCATAAATGCTGTTTTTGGGGCACAAAATATGACATTTTTAAGCATAAAAATATCTATGTTAACACCTTCAGAATATTTGACATATGAAGTTTTGAAGCTTGCTGTCAATACAACAAAATAGCATACATATCAAATCGCATATATATATCAACATATGTGTAACTCCATCTATTGCAGCAGTTCTCAATCTGTGGGTCACGACCTTTTTGGCGGTTGAACGACCCTTTCACAGGGGTCGCCTAAGACCATCCTGCATATCAGATATTTATATTATGATTCATAACAGTAGCAACATTATAGTTATGAAGTAGCAACGAAAATAATTTTATGGTTGGGTCACAACATGAGGAACTGTATTTAAAGGGCCAGAAGGTTGAGAACCACTGCTTTTTTTCTATTGGAAAAAATCCGCATTATTAACCGGTACACCTGGTAAATGTTTAATGAGGTACTTAGATTTCTAAGACTGTTAACAAAAATCTATTTAACTGAAAATGTACTAAATTAATAGTACCTGTAAATGTAAATACCTAATACTACTTCATAATTATACAGTAATTAATGTTTTAAAAAAGTGTTTTCACATATATTCTCAATAGAGTTAAATAACAATATGACATGTAAAATTAATAGTGTCCTGGTTTTACAGATAAGGTAATCAGGCTCTGAGAGATATATGCTTAGCAATCACATAGTAAACAAGAAAAGAGCCAAGAGTAGAATCCAGGCCTGGGAGTAGAGTAGGGTTTACTTTCTAGCTCCTCCTCATTCTCCTTTCCCTAAGCCTGTCAACACAGATGCCAGCATCAAGCAGTTTTATGGTAAGAAGAGACTCAAAGACCAGGGATAAAAAAGATGATCCCAGACAAAAATAGAGTCAGTAGTAGAAAGGGAGAAAAGTGAGGGACATCTTAATGATAGTGAAGAAGAGGAGCCCATAGGACACAGGTCACTCAACTGAATCACCCTTTACATACAAGGGCAGTTTGTAAATCAAGAACTCAACCCAAAACTTAGAAAACATATTTCAAGGATTCTTCCACTAGAAATCCATGCAAGTATTGTGTTAGAAAAGAAAGCTTTTTACTCTTTCCTTCTGTATAACTAAGTTCTCAAAACATAACAAATAAGCCCTGGTCAGGTGGCTCAGTTGGTTGGAGCATCGTCCCGTGCACAGGAAGGTTGCAGGTTTGATTTTTGGTCAGGGAACATACCCAGGTTGTGGGTTTGGTTCAATCCCAGGTTGAGGCATGGGGGGAGGCAAGAGATCTATGTTTCTTTCTCTCTCTAAAATCAATGGAAACATATCCTTGGGTGAGGATTAAAAAGGAGAGGGAAAAGAACTAAAAACATAACAGATAAAGAAAAATTCCATTCCCCACTGTACCGATTTGAATCTCTTAGTGTTGCAAAAGTAACTAGTCTTCTAGCCCTTCTCTTCAAGCATGAGAACCAAGTTATAAGACAATATTGCTCATTCTAGCATGACAAGCATGAATACTAATCTCTCCATTCCCTCTCCCAGGTGATAATCAAATATTGGTGCCAATGCTCACATCTTTTTACTTACCCACCAGAGACTCTATCCAACCCAGGAGCTTTGAGTTGGACATAAATTAAATTACAGGCTGCCACACTCCAGAAATTTTCTAATGATGAGGCCAACAAGGCCCTGAAGAAGCTATTTTGGTTTCACAGTTGTATCCACATATCCAACTAACTTCATGTTCCATTACTCCATTCAGTAACAAAACTTTCCCTATCTTTACCCTATACCCACAATGTCCTCACGCAGGTAAATGACATAAACCTATGGTTCCTAGATTTGAATTCTATGGACTAGTAAAATTTCCCCCCAGAATTGTGGCACTGCTATCAGGGTTCTCATCTAGATGAGACATTTTTAAAAAAACCTATAATTCACAATGTCCATCAATTCATAAAGGAACATTAAATATCATATAGCAGGAAGACTATAATCTTGTAATAGAGGAGAGACCTTTACACTGAAGGAATTTCACCTAATAACAAACTTATATATAGTGTAATTATTTTTCCTATCTAGTTATATAACTAAGAAAGAACCACAGGAACCAGCATCAGTCAACAGACTATACTGTACAAAAAAAAAGAGATGCATTTTCATCTTTTTCACAGGAATGTATATAACGTATGTACATTTTAAACATTACTAATAAAAATGAAAACCTAGCTAATGACCACCAACAAATAAAAAAGAGCATTACAAGTACTTTGGAAGATTCCCAAGTGTGTCTGGTTGCATCCCCCTCACGTCTAACCTGAGTTAACCATTATCCCAAATTCTCTTTTACTCATTCGTGTATCTATCCCTACACAATATGTATTGATTCATTTTACATAAATGTCATCATACTGCATGAATTTTAATTTGTTTTTTATATTCTCCCATATTGATGCCAATAGCTTTAAATCATTCATTTCATTGCTGTATGACATACTACTATGTAAAGATATCGTAATATATATTCATTCCACTGATGATGGGACATTTGAATTTTTCCATATCTTTTCCTCTTACAAACAATTCTGCTGGTACACATTTTTTGAGAGTTTCACTAAGTCTAGGATATACTAAGGAGTATAAAAACTTAGGGTTAGGGTGTGCTCACTGTCAACTTTACTATGTAGTGTCAAAAGTGTTTTCCAAAATCATTCTACCAACTCATGCTTCCACCAGTAGTAGATGATAGTTCCTGTTGTTTCACATCCTCACTGACACTTGTAATTGTCAGACGTTAATATTACTTCAATCTGGTGGGTGTGAAATGGCAATTCATTATAGTATTAATTTACCTTTGCCAGTTTCCTAGTGATGTTTAGCATCTTTTCACACTTAATCGCCATTTGAGTTACCTCTTCTGTAAATAGCTATTCATGAGTTTTGGACATTTTTTTCTAGTGGGTTTTGGTCTTTTTGGTTGACCCATAGAAGTACCTTACTTTTCCTGAATATTAATTCTTTGTCAGTTACATGCATCACCATCTGTTTCTTCACTATTTTTATGGTATCTTTTGATAAACAGATATTCTTAAGTTCACCAAGGCAGAATGTCAGTCTTCTTTTTAGTTTGTGTGTGTGGTTCACCCTTTCTTACTACAAGGATATAAAAATATTTTTCTATAGTTTATAAAGTTTAAAAGCTTTATCTTTCACATTTAATCTGGAATTGATTTTGTAAATAGTGGGAGAAAGCTATTTTCATTTTTTTCTCAAATATATAAACTAATTTTCCCCGAATGATTTGAGTAATGTGCCATAAACTGAGGCTTCCATGTATGCTGGGTTTGTTTCTAAGTCTCTTTGTGTTTCATTCATCTCTGTGTCTATTTCAGACCCTATACTTCCTGCCCTATTTACTAGAACACCAGAGGAAGGCTAAGTCACCTGACCCTTGCTTGGTTCTGCTGCTTCAGGAATGTCTTGACTCTTTTTTGCCCTTTGCTCTCCCTAGAGAATTAAAAAAGATGACTTTATCAAATACCATGAAAAAATCCTGTTAAGAAATGGATTCAAAACACACTGAACAGATGAAATCAACTTGAGAAGTGACATGCTAATGATATTGAATTCTGAGTTGGAAACACGGTATGTCTCTCCATTTATTGAGAATACATGTTATACTTTTCTATGTAAAGGTATTTCTCATCTCTTGTTAGACTTATTGCTATGTACCTTATTTCCTGTTATTCTAAACAGTATTTTTTGAATTGCATTTTCCTAACCATTTGTTACTGCTGCAGTTAACATATATCCAGTAACTTCTTAATAATTTTCAGAATTCATCTGTGAATCTGTTTAAATAATTGTACTAGCTGCAAATAAATAAAAAATTGTTTTTTCGTTTACTTTTTTTTTTTTTACCTTATTCACTGGCTACATTTCAAGTGTATTGTTGAAATAAAGTGTAGATGGTATACACCTTTTTCTTGTTCCTAATTCTAACTTTACGAGGTTAAGAAAGTTCCCTTCTATTCCTAATTTGCTGAGTTTTTTTCCCCCAATCATGTTAAACTTTTCAAATCTGTTTTCTTTATTAGTAGGATGACAACATTGATTTTCTTCTTTAGTCTATTAAAGTGTTAAATGACAACCATAGATTTTCTAATATCAAACCTGGAATAACCCCAATGTGGTTGTAATTAATTATTTTTTATTTGCTTGATTCGGTTTGCTAACAGTTTATTTGGAATTGCTGTATCTAGGTTCATGAGCAAGAATGTTTTATAACGTTTCTCTCTTGTAATGTCCTTGTCTGCTTTTCTTATACAAGCCTCATTTAAGGAATATTTCTTTTTCCATTTCATCAATTCTAAGATGTCATCAACTATTGGCTATGTTCCTGACTTTCAGAAATGACATAAAATATGAGGGGAGAGAAGGAGACTGATGGCAATTTTAACATGCATAACACATATCCCAGATTCACAGATGTTATAAAGTATTCAACAGTGGCCAACAGAGATTGTAAAACACTATCAATTAAAGATTCAACCCAATTTCAGAGATGTTAAAATCTTTCAAATGTATTGGCTTTAAGTTATTTATATTACCTTTGAAATCACAGATGAGGGGAGAGAAGGAGACTGATGGCAATTTTAACATGCATAACACATATCCCAGATTCACAGATGTTATAAAGTATTCAACAGTGGCCAACAGAGATTGTAAAACACTATCAATTAAAGATTCAACCCAATTTCAGAGATGTTAAAATCTTTCAAATGTATTGGCTTTAAGTTATTTATATTACCTTTGAAATATCTGCTTGTATTTTTCTTGTCTCCTTTTTATTGCCAATGATGTCTATTCCTCTTTTTCCCCCCTTAATCTTGCCAAAGGTTTGATAATTCTTTTGAGGCTTTTCTAAGAACTTTGTTTTTCCTGATACTCTCAACTATGCCTATTCTGTTTTCTTTATTATTTCCTTCCTTCTATCTTCTTTTGGTTAATCCTATTCTTTTTCTAAGTTAAATGCTTAGTTAATTCAGTACTTTTCAGCCTTCCTTCTTCTCATATATAAGTGTTAAACCACTATTTTTTAGATTTCCTACTTGGGAATTGTTAGGCCTCCTTAATCAGAGGATTGTCTTTCATCAATTCTGAAAGGTCCTTAGCATTATCTCTTTTATATTGCCTTTAACCCATTAAATCATAATTTGAAACTTATTCCAATTGATGCAAACTCTGGACTGGGTGGTAGGTAGTTTAAGCAGATTCTCTCTGATGGTGGCTTGTTTCCCATGTTTATTGATTTTTCCACATCCTTGCCAGTATTTGGTGTTGTCAGTGTTTTAAATTTTAGCCATTTTAATGAGTGCATATTTTAATGGGTAACTCATTGTTGTTGTTTATTGATTTTTAATTATGAGCTTACTAGAGGCCCAATGCACAAAAATTCGTGCAAAAGTAGGCCTTCCTTCCCCCAGCTGTGGGCACCGGCTTCCCTCCGGCACCCAGGACCTGGGCTTCCCTCCTCCGGCCGCCAGCAGGAACCTGGGTCCCTGGCTGGCTTCCCTCCAGCCCCGACTTCATCAGGAAGAATGTCCGAAATGACGTCCGGAAGACGCTGGTCTAATTAGCATATTACCCTTTTAGTATTATAGATATGTAATTCTTTGAGGCCTGTGTTTAAAATATTCTTTCTCTAAAAAGGATCTGTGTCAACTCATCCGAACACCTAAGAATACTAATATAACCCAAGATCATTTTAAACTAAACTGGGAGTTGTTTTTGTTTTTGCCACAGAAATAGTATGAATTCTGGCCCCAAGCCTATATCGGTACGTCTGAAGGAAGAATCCCTCTCTCCTCCATTCTACCTAGAGACAAGACCAAGACAGGCAAATACACCACCAGTTTCCTCTGTGGCCCTGTTGTCCAATTTTTGTTTTTAAACTAAGAATGCTGCCCTCAGGACTCTTAATTTCATGTGAAGTGATCTCCAATTCAAATTTCCATCATGAATGAGCTTTTCCTCCAATCTCTTGTTAAAACCCAAGCTTCAGACCTTCAGATATTAGCAAGTGCTAGTCAGGACAAATGCTGGCTCCAGTGCTCATGTGGATTCCTACTCTAATAATTCTGCCCGCCCCCCATTAATTCTGTTACACGACTGACAATTAAGCCACATTTTAAAAATCAAATTGTAAAACATTGTATCTAACATTTAATGTTCTTACTAGGAAGGTGTGTTGTTTTTTAACTGAAAGTTCACTTACATGTTTTCATGTTTCCTTATGTTACCCTACTTCTTTTCCCTAAATTTTCTAATTACAAATTTAACTCGTGAAGGCCTGAGCTGAGAATATCATTTTGGGTTTGTCTTGCTTTCTAGTATATAACTATGTTAAAAGGAGGCTAAATAAGGGTCAGCTCTATAAAGGAGACTCTTGGAAAATCAAAGATGAGACAGACTCCTCTAATCTGTGTAAAGATGCTTAAAACAAAGCTAATTTATTCTCACTTTTCAGAAGAGAAACTTAGAAAAGTATCCCCAAGGGGGTATTTGTCCTTCTGTCACAAACATCCTTCCTTCACCTAGAAAGAGATGAGTTTGCTAAACTTTCACTGTTTCATCCTTAAGTAAAATTTATATATGTTCAAAGTTACAACAACCAAAGGAAATGGAACAACCAAAGTACTCCCAGGTGTGAGTACTGTTTTTTCTTCTCTCAGAAAATATGCAAATGTTACTTGGTAAATTAAATTGACATTATCTTGCTACATATTTATCAAAAGTGTAGAAAACTTGTCTCTACATACCTCAAATAAAAACAGGAAAATTGTAGCAGTTAACTGTATAGGTAAAATTATTTTACCACTCTTGCTAAGGTGTTATCAACCTCTTAGACCTCGGAAACAAATGGGAGGAAATCACAATAGAAAAGAGCTAGGAAACTAGTACATGTAAGATTTGATAATCCTTTAATGTTGTCTTAAGTAAAATGAAAACATAATTACACACACACACACACACACACACACACACATACACATATATGTATAATGACATTTATGGGATCCTGTAGTGTTCTTAATGTTCATCTTACTACTTTGTTAAAAAAGTAATTAATAAGGCCTGGCAATAATAAGACAGACTCCTCCCATCTTTATAAAGATGCTTAAAACAAAGCTAAATTATTCTTTCTCACTTTTCAATAAATGCTTTCAAAGTATTTCAGTTTCCCCTATAGGAGCATTAGAAAAACTGAAGAACATAGATACTACAATATTTCAGAAGAGAAACTTAGAAAAATATTTTAACTAATTTTCTTAACTTGCCAAATATATATTCTCTTTTATTACTTAATAGGTACTTTCATAGCTCTATGAAGCAACTACCCAAATTTAAGGAATTTTGAAACAGAAAACAACCATGTCTTAAGAAATAACTTCAGAAATCTAACATATTTTGAGGGTTGAAAAACTCAGAAGAAAATTAACATAAACTCTAATTTATATTAATTTTAAAGAAAACAATCTATGGCTATAAACCAAAGCATATCATTCAGGAAAGAAAAATTAAAGATAGTGGGGGTGGGGGAAGATTAAATTCAAGTTCTCTTTCTGGTAAAACAATTTTCATGAAATATAGCACACATATTCAAGAACACATTTGTTATGTGTTCCATACACATATGGTCTCATATATGTTCAGAATTGATCCTAGAAATGCCTTACCAAGGAAGGAAGAACTGCTTCGATTCATGGAAGAAACTGACTCCTATGTCTCCTTTTGTCTATGAACCACTTTAATGAAGGTACTCAGTGGTAGTCACCTGAGATTATACCAACAATGTCCACAACTGTCGCCCTGGGAAATCTGGTACATTTTCGACTAGTAAACTCTCGGTCAAAGAAACTCTCCTTTACTTTGACGTTTTCTATTATGTCATTTTCAATGCTGCCAGAGCATTCAAAGGGAAGGGACTTCTCAGGTTTAAGAGAAGTTACTAAAAGATAAGAGAAACACAGACTAAATACAGACATTTTAATTCAAGCCTAGATGAACCAAGCATTAATTTTAATTTTATAAAACTAATTAAGTAGTTAAAACTAATTTTATAAAACTGATTAGGTAGGTAAAATTTTTAGTTTCCAAGTCTTTAAAATTTTAAATACTTAAAAATTAATTTGAAGTGGATTAATTTGTTTTGGCAAAGCAACATTTCATATTCTCTCAGAAAGTACTATAATTAAAAGATAATTTAAAAGACAACAACATGTAAAATAGCTTTTTATGACCAAAAATGAAAGGCTAACTACAAGATAAATTATATTACTCATCAAGCTTTGATAACAATCTCAAACGTGATCCAGAGGGATGAGCTATAATTTAGTCTCTAGGCACTCGGGTCATTGTCCTTATTCAAAAGTAGAGGGGAACAGAGAGACAACAAACCTAATTAAGTTATGTCTTTCTTTCTTGAAAAACAACTGAAATACATTAAGCCCAAACAACTCACCATAAAACAACACCATCCTATTTAAGAGATTGTAATCAGACTTAAGTTAAAATTATTTTGAAGTAAACTGGTACTTAGTCTTTGAATAAGGGAAAGAGTCTGGCAACAACACAATTTTTTGGAATAATCTGATTCACCATCATAATTTAAATGTATAACACATAAAAGAATATCATGATGTGTGTGGGCTTTAGGAAGGATAGTCAGTCTCCAGAGTTCCTAAAAAAAAAAGGAAAAGAAAATCCTAAAATGATGGAAGGAAACCATACTGCAAAAAACAAAACTGTTTTTAATGACCTACTATAAATTGGTATGAAATCATAAGCTTGAAAGAGACTCAGCCAGAAAAGAGCAATAATGAGAATCTGTGCGATTCTAAAGCACTGGCAGACATAAATTTCTAAAACCATCGTGTGGTCCTATCTGGTTTGGCTCAGTGGATAGAGCGTCAGCCTCTGAACTGAAGGGTCTCAGGTTCGATTCCAGTCAAGAGCACATGTCTGGGTTGCGGGCTCGATCTCCAGCGGGGGCATGCAGGTGGCAGCCAATCAATGATTCTCTCTCATCATTGATGTTTCTATCTCTCTCTCCCTCTTCCTTCCTCTCTGAAATCAATAAAAATATATTTAAAATAAATAAATAAATAAGTAAGACCATGATGTGTATAACACAAAAAGAAACAGCTGACACTGTAATGCACTCCAGTATAGTGGAGTATTTAAGACTATGGGCTTTGACAATCCTGAGTTTGAATCCGCCTCTGCTATTTACTAGTTTTGTAAATTTGAAGAAATTTTTAACAACTCTTATCCTGTTTTTAAACTTATAAAGCAGACATAGTAACTATTCCTATGTCTTGTGGGGTGGTTTCAAGAGTTAAATAGAATTTTGCATATAAAACTTCTGGCATGACAGCCAAACTCAGTAAGTGCTTAATAGATAGTAGCTATTAGTATGAGTCCAACAATTATCATCAAAATAAATGTTATTATTTTCCTGCTGTGTCATTCACTCTCTTGTATGACTCTCTTTTGGCAATCACAGGAACAATATTACATGTGAGGTTCATGTTGGAGAACAGCTACCAGCACAGAAAGCTACCAGACTGTAAGCTTTACAAGGGCAGGAGCCAACACATAAAAGGTGCACATGGCCAGCCTAAATTCAATAGGGGTAGAGGTGGAGTAGGAATAGACTCCACTTCTTGGTGGGCAAGTTGCAAGGACATATAGAAAAAGAGCATGTGAGATAAAAGGTAATGCTGCAGTTGTCTTTGAAAATGAAACATACCACAGTTTACCCAGCTGACTTCCTTCCACGTGCAAAATACACTCAAGGCCCTCCCTCACCCCTATACCCCCACTAAAATGTCATCTTTTACAGCACTGGCTGTAAGGCCAGGATCTTGTTAGCTTGAAATCAGGTTCAATAGACAATTGCAATGTTATCTTTGGTTTTTGCAATTGAGTTCAAAGATGTATGGGATGTAGAGTTATACAGAAGGCCCATAACAGTACCATAGCAATTGTGTAATCTGCTCAGCACATGTCATCAGCAACTTGATTGGAGCACAGTTCTGCTCCCTGAAAAATAGTCCTCTGTGAATCTTGACTCTGCCTCTGAAGTTCTAGCTCCATTCTGTGAGTCATTCTGACTATTTCATAAGAAATAGTCCATATTTATAACAATGTATCATTATTGGCCTGCTTCCTGCCATATAAGACTGGGATACCCCAACACACAAAGGCTCTTTTTAATTGAACTATGTCTATTCTTTTCTGTCTATCCTGTGGTGCTTTCATTAGAACCATTCTTATAAAAACTTTGTGAGTTATCTATGAATTTTATTAAAATTAATTCCATTAGACAGATGCCACATCCACAAATTTGAGATAGGCCACTTTCTACTTTGGGCTGAGTGTCATGGTGCTGTGGGACATCAGACTTAAGAGCCTTAGAAGGTTTTTTGACTAGCTGAGACATTCTAGAAAAGTATGCCTTTAAGACTCTTTGAAGCACTTTTTTCTAGCTGTAAAGGTCTAAAAGGACTTGTCTTAAATCTTTCTGAGGTCCAACAAAGGATTTCACAGAAGATCTGATTCTTATTTGGAGGCCATTTTTTTACTGACAGCACCCTGGGATTTGAGAAGTATTAGCTAAGCAAAGGGAAGGGGGAGGATATTCCACAATGGAGGACTAGAATAAATAAAAGCACAGTCTCATTGGGGAATAGAGAAGAAAACCATCTATCTGGGTTCATGATGAGGGGAACACAAAATGAAACTGGAAGGGTAGAGTAAAGTCGAATATACTAAGAGAATTGACTACCATATTATGGAGTCTGCAATTTATGCTCTCAACTGCTGGTTTCCACTTGCTGGTCCAAATGTTACATCAGATGTACTTGGATAGCTTTATAATTACACAGCTTTACCCTAGAGATTTTAAAAGGTTGCAGCAGAATCTGTATCTAAGCAAAGTTCCCAGGTGACTCTCAGACTTAGGAGCCATTGCTCTAGGCAACAGTCAGCTGTTGACTTTTTGAGAAAGAGAATGACATAAAGGTAGGCATCTAATGAAGTTTTCAGTTACAAGCATGAATAATAAAAAGTGGTATTTTCATTGACAACTTTTATTTCTCTTTCATATTATTTCCCTCAGAGACCTACTTCACAGAATCGATGTATTTTCTGGCCATATACATCTAGAACAGAGGTCCTCAAACTTTTTAAACAGGGGGCCAGTTCACTGTCCCTCAGACATTCCACACATGCGCACTGCGGGCCCGGGACGAGTCGGCTGCTAAGCAGGACAGGCAGCGGCGGCAAAAACACCCGGCGGGTCGGATAAATGTTTTCGGCGGGCCGTAGTTTGAGGACCCCTGATCTACAAGAACCTCAATCACATCATAATCTCATCTTAACACATAACAATAATTTTGTTTGTTTGGATTATTTTGTTAAGGAAGATAAACCTAGTATACTGGAGGGCAAGGTCAGGAGATAGGAGGCTATATGGACCTAGGTATGAAAAGATAAGGACCTTATCTAAGATGGTGATAGTATAAAAATGAAACGAGAGATCAAAGCACTGACACTACTAACACTTTAAAAAAAAAATCACAGAAAATGTTGAGAATCAGAACAATGCTTATCAAGCATCCCTAAGATGATTAAGATCTCTCTTCACAGAAAAATTTCAGTAACAAATGTAAAAAGAATGACAGAATTGGAAATCACAATGTTTTCAATCCCTAATGTCATAACCAATTCAGTGCTTACATCTTTAAGTGAAAACAACACATCAAAGAGGCAATCAAATAAATCCAAAAGGTCAAACACTCTATAGAGACAGTATTCCAGTTTCTTTAAGATGTCAAAGGCACAATAGATCATAAAGTAAACAAGAGACTCTTCAGGATTAAAGGTGATACCCTATTTAATAAAAGTCTAATATGCAAATCGACCAAACGGCAGAATCACTGGTTGCTATGACATGCACTGACAACCAGAGGGTAGACACTCAACGCAGGGGGAGCGCCACTCAGCCAGAAGCCAGGCTCACACAGCTGGTGAGCAAGAGGGTGCAGGCTGGACTGAGGGACCCTTCCCCCCCCCCCCCAGAGTACACGAATTTCGTGCACCGGGCCTCTAGTAATAACATAACAACCAAATATAATGTATTAACTTGCTGGGATTCTGGTTGTAACAAGCCTACAGTAGAAAGACTTGGGGACAACCTGAGGCAACTGAATATGAACTGGGTGTTAGGTTATATTAAATTATTATAAATTTTGTTAGATGTAAAAAGGTTTTATGGTAATATAAAAATGTTCCAATTTTTAGACATGCATTAAATATTCTGGGGCACAACATCATGAGGTCTATAATTTAAATATTCCAGCCCCACTTCTAAATAAATGAAACAAACACAACAAAAAGTTAATAATTGCTTAAATCTACATGATAGGTATATTAGTGTTCATTGTACTAATCTCTCAAATTCCCTGTTTGCCTGAAATGTTCTTGATAGATGCAAATGAGGGAAATTATTAGTAACCCTTCTGTTGCTTCATTAAGTTTCAAGTTAAAGAAGTCCTCTAAATGTTCTAATGCACAGATACATGAATCAGATAAACCATATCTAAAACAGTCAAAATTCTGATGCATTGAATGGAAAAACCAGGTAAACTGTATCATTTCTTAATAAAATTTATGTATACCAGTGTACCATATATGCACTTTCAGGCTTCAAAAAGACATTTGGGCAACAAAAATTCAAACTTTCCAAAAAATATATCCAACAACAAGCAATAAATGTTAACATAGTATGTTCCATCTAACACTTGACTAGAAAAACATTTTCTACTGAAATAAAGTAGAAAAATGATTATGTAACTTACTATTTACCAGTTAATACTCATTTAAAAAGAACTAAAGCCTATTTTATTAAGTAACAACACCAAAACCTGACAAGTTATACAGACAGTATAAAACTCTAAATTGAAGTTTTTAAAATACTTGATAACTTGAATACATATATTAGCTTTCTAACACCAAATTTAAGTTCTTGGTTTTAAAAGCAGTAGTCTTTCCACCACAGCTATCAGTAGTAACCTAGGAGAGTTCAAAGCATTTGACTAAATAAACTTTAGCTAAGGAGTAGAATCCAATACATAAAACTTATTAAGATTTAAGAAGTGAAATCTATGATCCCTGGGAATCCCCCAAGACTCTTTTAGAGGGTATAGAAAGTTAAAACTATTTCATAATACTTTTTCATTGCATTGACACTTCTACTTAAGGTACAAAAGCAGAGTTGGGTAAAACTGCCAGCACTTCAGCACAGATCAAGGCAGAGGCACCAAACTATAGTAGTAGTCACTGCTTTCTTCACTGCCATGAACTTGTAATAATTGGCCAACACGAATTTCGTGCACCGGGCCTCTAGTAATAACATAACAACCAAATATAATGTATTAACTTGCTGGGATTCTGGTTGTAACAAGCCTACAGTAGAAAGACTTGGGGACAACCTGAGGCAATTGAATATGAACTGGGTGTTAGGTTATATTAAATTATTATAAATTTTGTTAGATGTAAAAAGGTTTTATGGTAATATAAAAATGTTCCAATTTTTAGACATGCATTAAATATTCTGGGGCACAACATCATGAGGTCTATAATTTAAATATTCCAGCCCCACTTCTAAATAAATGAAACAAACACAACAAAAAGTTAATAATTGCTTAAATCTACATGATAGGTATATTAGTGTTCATTGTACTAATCTCTCAAATTCCCTGTTTGCCTGAAATGTTCTTGATAGATGCAAATGAGGGAAATTATTAGTAACCCTTCTGTTGCTTCATTAAGTTTCAAGTTAAAGAAGTCCTCTAAATGTTCTAATGCACAGATACATGAATCAGATAAACCATATCTAAAACAGTCAAAATTCTGATGCATTGAATGGAAAAACCAGGTAAACTGTATCATTTCTTAATAAAATTTATGTATACCAGTGTACCATATATGCACTTTCAGGCTTCAAAAAGACATTTGGGCAACAAAAATTCAAACTTTCCAAAAAATATATCCAACAACAAGCAATAAATGTTAACATAGTATGTTCCATCTAACACTTGACTAGAAAAACATTTTCTACTGAAATAAAGTAGAAAAATGATTATGTAACTTACTATTTACCAGTTAATACTCATTTAAAAAGAACTAAAGCCTATTTTATTAAGTAACAACACCAAAACCTGACAAGTTATACAGACAGTATAAAACTCTAAATTGAAGTTTTTAAAATACTTGATAACTTGAATACATATATTAGCTTTCTAACACCAAATTTAAGTTCTTGGTTTTAAAAGCAGTAGTCTTTCCACCACAGCTATCAGTAGTAACCTAGGAGAGTTCAAAGCATTTGACTAAATAAACTTTAGCTAAGGAGTAGAATCCAATACATAAAACTTATTAAGATTTAGGAAGTGAAATCTATGATCCCTGGGAATCCCCAAGACTCTTTTAGAGGGTATAGAAAGTTAAAACTATTTCATAATACTTTTTCATTGCATTGACACTTCTACTTAAGGTACAAAAGCAGAGTTGGGTAAAACTGCCAGCACTTCAGCACAGATCAAGGCAGAGGCACCAAACTATAGTAGTAGTCACTGCTTTCTTCACTGCCATGAACTTGTAATAATTGGCCAGTTTCACTTACAAATGTCCTTGATGAAGCAGTAAAAATTATTAATCATAAACCCTGAGTACAGGTGGTTTTAATATTCCATGTGAAAAAGGAGAAATATGTTTAAAGCACTTCTTTATACTATATTTTAAAATGTGTCAACACTTGGTAGATCTGCATAATTCAGTGAGCAACTATTTTCCAATGACTAATGCATAATGTTTCAAATCATGTATGAGTAAATAGCCATTCAAAGTTCAAGATAGATCAGTGGATTTTAATTCAACAGAGTATAAAAAGCTTACTGATATGGTTTCAGATTCCAGATTGCAATGAACATTTAAGAAACTACCACTTGTCAGTTTTGGTGCAGTATCAAAGAAGAACATCTACAGTTATGTATAAAAGGTATTACTGTCAATACTCATATGTATGAGGCCAGATTGTCATCATATAGTATTTCAATTAAATCATCACATCACAACACTGACTACAGAAGCAGATATAAAAATTCACGTGTCTTTTTTAAATCTAGAAATGAATTTTCAGAAACTATAAAATAATACTTCTCAATCAAAAATTATTTTTGTCCCTCAAGGGACATTTGGCTATGTCAGGAGATATTTCTGATTGTCATAACTGGGGAAAGTGCTACTGCCATCTAGTGGGTAGAGGCCAGTGATGCTGTGAAACATCCTACAATGTACATCCAGCCCAAGAAGTTAATAGTGCCAAGGTTGAGGAAACCTGCGGGAAAAGAATACCACTCTTCTCACATAGTTATTTTCATAAAAAATATGTTATTCATAGTCACATGTAATGGGTTTACTATTATAATATTAAATGAATAATAAACAATTTAAAAAATTCTTAGTTTTAGTTTACAATATAGTAAATGTTAATAGGTTAGCTCACATAAACAAAAGCTCTTTGGCTTCTTCAATAATTTACCAGTGTAAAGGGGTCCTGAGACTAAGACGTTTGAGAATCAATAATTTGAAGAATGGTATAACTAACAAAGTATGCTAGAGAATATAAGAGAAATTAAAAGACTCAAAAGGAAAATGTACTCATTTCAAGAATAGTATGTATGACCAAAACAAACAAAAAACCCCTATAAAGCTAAAGGGTTCAAAAGATAAAAGTTATGATAGATCCAAAATGTCATTCTTCCCTTAAAAAACCACAACACAAAACACATTCAAACCACAACTCTTACCCTGACTATGAAGGCTTGCAGGACTAAAAGATGGCTGACACAAGTCTTTGGTTGGAGTTGGATAAGCTTCTTTCCCTTGGCGCTGACTCATCTTTCCTGGTGTCAGAAGTTGAGATTCTTCACTGTTTGCTATAACAGCTCAAGGAAAAAAGGGAAAAAGTATTAGAACTTCAGCGCTAGATTTACACAATGGCTAGTTTATAACATGGAACAGAACTATGATTGAACCTGTCTCAATGTTTATTAATTTTACCAACTCAATACTTTAATAAATTTGCATAATTGTTTTTCTTTTACTTTGCTTTTAATTCCCCCAAAATTGATAGGTATGTATGAGTAAAAGTATACAAATTATGGAGATTATAAAAATGAAAACATATTCAATTGATAAGAAAATGTACTGCAAGATTTACTGTGCTATTAATATTAACTCTTTATAAGCAAAAGCCATTTCACAGAAGAAATACAAATGGTCAATAAACATATGAAAAGATACTCAACCTCATTAGTGATCAGAAAAAATACAAATTAATAGTAGTATAAAATAATGTTGTACATTCATTAGAATTTCTACTCTAATTTCTAATTTTCAGAGGTAGTAGGTATAATTCCTGTTCTAGAAATGGGAAACTTGAGGTTCAGAGATTGCCTCGTCTAAGACTAAGTAATAGAGGTAAGATTCTAACTCAGGATTTGGTTCCAACGTCTGGCTCTTAAAAGCTTGCTGCCCCAATAACCAGTTTAAATAGTGTTTCAGGCTGCTATTCTCCCACTTGGCCAAGCTACAAATAGAGGAAAGCAATGCCCAGTTCCAGAGAGAACAGAAAAAAAGAAAAATACTCAATGAAAGAATAGGGCAAATAATTGTGAGCAACACCACAGTGTCCTAGGATTTCCACATCCTTTTATTTTATGTTTTTGTGCTTTCAGTCTATAAAGGCTTTAGTTTTATTTTGAGTGAGAATGATTCTGTCTTCACTCTAAATTTTTAACTTAACCAGAACTTCATGTTTGCATTTCAATCATACCGTTTAATCAAATTGCTTTATCATGTTTTCTACTGTGCTGTTTTTCAAAATTATATTTTAGCTCCTTAAATTTCAAAAATACTTCCATTTATCATCCAAGACATAAAAAAATTATTTCCCCAACAAGTCCATTAAAAAAAGAATCTACTCACTGATGACTCCAAAATTTATATATCTTCTCCTGAACACAAACTCACATATCCAATTGCCTGCCTTATAACTGCCTCTATTCTTTTAATTTTTATTAAATTTTTATTATTTCAGGGGGGGGGAGATAAATATCAACAATGAGAGAGAATCATTGCTGCCTCCTGCACGCCCCACACTGGGGATCGAGCCTCACCCCAAGCATCTGCACTGACTGGGAATCGAACCAGTTACCTCCTGGTTCATAGGTCGATGCTCAACCACTGAGCCATGCCAGCTGGGCTAATTGCCTCTATCCTTTAATAGGCAACTCAAATTTATCCAGAACGTAATTCTTGATTCTGTTTATCTTCCAAACCTGCCTCTCTCTAATTCAGTTAGTGGAATCACTATTCCCTTCCACCTTGTTCTCAGGCCAAAAACCTTAGATGTATTATTCAATGTTCCTCTTTCACACTTCACATCCCATTTATCTCTGAGAGCTTTATATTCTACCTTCAAAATTTATCTGGAGTCCTTCTATTTCTCCCACTTATACAACTACCACCCTGTTCCAAGACACTATTACCTTTCCACTGGATCACAGCATCAGATTTCTACCTAGAGACCAGACTTAGGGCTTATTCCTGCTTGTGCAGAGTTCATTCTCTACATGGAAGCCCAAGCAATCTTTGTAAACCATAAATCAGATCTGCATCATGCAGAAGTCTTCTCAATGGCTCATTACACCTATAATAAATTCCATGGCCTAAAGATTCAAGAGTGTCTGGCGCCCATCACCTTCCCAACCTAATTCTCTACCATTCTCCTCTTTACTCCTTGGCTCCCAGTCATAATGGTCTTCTTGGTATTCCTCAAAACACACCATCTTGCCCCAATCTCTGGGTTTTTATACTTCTTGTTCTCTCTACCCGAAATACTTCTACCCCACATCTTCTCACTATTAACCCCTCTCATCATTTGTGTTCAAACGTCATCTCCTCAGAAAAGCCCTTCATGGTGCCTTTTGATAAATAAGTTCCCATTTTAATATAGTATAATGTATCAATTATTTTATTTTTTCCCACTAGTGCCCATTCCACCAGTTATACTCTAACACTTTACATGATTTTTATTATGCTTTTATTACATGCTTTCATTAATCTATAAGTTCCATAACAGAAAGAAATTTTGTCTTATTTTCCCATAATTCCCGAGTCCTGGTATGGTCCTGGCATACTGAAGGTGTTCAACAAAATTTTGTTGAATGAATCAATTAACAACTTTTATAGTTTTATGAAACTTCATTATGAAAAAGTATATGATGTCTCCTTCAATCACTGAATCCAAGATCCATTTAACTCCTAAAAATTATTATTGATTAAAAAATATATGTTGCTGATGTAGAAAGACAAATTGACCTAAGGAATCTAACAGAGAGCTCGCAGAAACAAACCCATGGTTGTGGAGTCCAGATATATAATAAAGGTAGGGAAAGAAAAGACTATTTAATTACTGATACTGGGAAAATTGGTTATCCAAATTGGAAAAATAGGTCCCTACCCTCAAACCACACATAAAGAATAATTTTATGAAAATTAAAGATATACATGTAAAAAGCAAAACTTGAAAACTTTTATAAGAAAATATGAGAGTATATTTATAAACATGGGCTAAAGAATGATTCCTTAAAAAAAAAAAAAAAAACACAAAGCATTAACCAAAAAAGAATTGATAATTTCCACCACACTAAACAAAAAAAAAGGTAAGACTTAATTTAATCAAAAGAAAACAAAAAGAAATTAAAAACAAAAAACAGTAGAAGATATCTGCAACATATATAATTAACAAAAGGTATCTGTAACACATATAATTAGTATCCAGAATGTTTTCTTTTTTAAAAAAAAACAACAACCACTACTCATAAATAAATTTGAAAAAGACCAACACTGCAATATAAAAATGGGGGAATATGCATCAAAAAGTATAAAATACCAAGAAGTAAATTTAACCAAGGAAGTGAAAGACCTGTACAGTAGTCTCCCCTTATCCATAGTTTTGCTTTCCACGTTTGTTACCCGCGGTCAACTGCAGTCTGAAAATATTAATTGGAGAACTCCAGAAATAAACAATTGTGTGTCATTCTGAGTAGCACGATGAAATCATATGCCATCCCACTCAATCCCATCTGGGATGTGAATCATGCCTTTTTCCAGCATATTCATGTTGTCTGTACAATATAATAAGATATTTTAAGAGACCACATTCACATAACTTTCATTAAAACATATTGTTATGTGTTTTATTTTATTATTAGGTATTGTTGTTAATGTCTTACTGTGGCTAATTTATAAGTTACATTTTATCATAGGTTGTATGTATGTATGTATAGAAAAAAGCATAATACATATGGGTTTGGTACTATCTGCGGATTCAGTCATCCATCGGCAATCTTAGAATTTATCCTCAGTAGATAAGGAGGAACTACTGTACACTGAAAACTTAAGACACTGATGAAAGAAGTTGAAGAAGATATAAATATATTGAAAGATATTCCATGCTGATGGAATAGAAGAATTAACACTGTTAAAATGTCCATACTACCCAAAACAATCTACAGATTCAATGCAATCCCTATGAAAATTCTAATGGCATTTTTCACATAAATAGAACAAATAATCCTAAAATTTGTATGGAACCACAGAAGACCCTGCAGAGCCAAAGCAATCTCGAGAAAGAACAAGACTGAAGGCATTAAGCTCCCAGATTTCAAACTATATTACAAAGCTATAGTAATCTAAACAATAAGTATTAGCTATAAAAAAAGTCATACGATCAGTGGAACAGGATAGAGAGCCCAGAAATAAACCCACACCTACATGGGCAACTAATTTATGACAAAGAAGCCAAGAATATACAATGAGGTAAAGGACAGCTTCTTCAATAAGTAGTCCTGGGAAAAGTGTATAGTCACATACAAAAGAATGAAACTAGACTGCTGACACCTTACACAAAAATTAATTCAAAATGAATTAGACTTGAATGGAAGACTGAAACCATAACACTCCTAGAAGAAAACATACACAATAAGCTCCTTTACTTGGTGATGATTTTTGGATCTGACAATAGCAAAAATAAATAAATGGGACTACATCAAACTAAAAAGCTTCCGCACAGCAAAGGAACCATCAACAAAATGAGAAGATAACTTAACTAAATGTGAGAAAATATTTGCAAATCAAATATCTGATAAGTGGCTATAATATCCAAAATATATAAAGAACTAATACAACTCAATAGCAAAAAAGAAATAAAATCCTAATAAAAATGGACAGAGTATCTAAATACACATTTTTTCCAAAAAATACACAGATGTTCAACAGGCACATGAAAAAGTGCTCAACTTCATTAATCATCACATAAATCCAAGTCGTAACTACATAAGACATCATCCTACACCTCTTAGAATGACTATTATTTTTAAAATCAAGAAATAAAAAGTGTTGGCAAGGATGTGGAGAAAAGAAAATCCTTTGCACTGATAGTGGGAATATAAATTGGTACAGCCACTATGGAAAACAGTATGGAGGTTCCTACAAAAATTAAAAATAGAACTAACATATGTCCCAGCAATTCCATTTTTGTGTATTTACCTAAGAAAATGAGAACACTAAGTTGAAAAGAAATATGCTCCCCCATTTTCACTGCAGCATTATTTACAATAGCCAAGGGAAGTGTCTATCAATGGGTAAATGGATAAAGAAAATGTGGTTCCTATAAACAATGGAATATTACTCAGCATTAAAAAGAATGAAATCTTTATATTTGGGACAACATGGATGGACCTTGAGAGCATTATGCTAAGTGAAATAAGTCATACAGAGAAAGACAAATAAGGTATGTAGAATCAAAAAGGACAAACAAAAAAAAAAACTTAGCTTATAGATACAGAGAAGAGACTGGTGGTTGCCAGAGGTGAAGAGGTTGAGAGGGGTTGCAAAATGGGTGAAGGAGTCAAAGGTTCAAACTTCTAATTATAAGATAAAAAAGTCAAGTGGATGTAAAATACAGCCTGGAGACTATAATTAACAATACTGCATAGCATATTTGAAAGGTGCTAAGAGAGCAAATCTTAAAAATTCTCATCACAAGAAAAAAATCTATATGTATGGTGATAGATGTTAACTAAACTTATTATGATCATTTTGAAATATATACGAATACTGAATCATTATGCAGTATACCTGAAACCAATATAATGTTGTATGTCAATTATGCCTCAATAAAAATATTTTAATACAAAAAAGAAAAATGGGAGGGAAACTCGAATGGTGATTTCATGGAAGAAAAAATGCAAATGGTCAATAAATATATAAAAAAGATGCTCACCTTCTTTAGTAATCAGAAAAACACAAATCAAGATCACAATGAAATTAATATTTTACACTCAGTAAAACTGACAAAAATTAATCAGTCTGATAATAACAAATAGATACGGGTGAGATCAATCAGACATTTTAAGCACTGATGGTGGGGTATAAACCAAAATAAGCACTTTGGAAAACTGCTTAGATCTGTCTTAATAAAGTGATTTCAGCATACCCTATGAGTCCAACAATTCCACTCTTAGCTTTATAACTAGAAATACTCTTAAACATGTGTAGCAAAAGACAAAAATAAGAATGTTGACAGCAACATTGTTCATAGTAGCAAAAATCAAAACAACTTAAATACTCATCAACTGAAAATAAAATGGATTTATATATTATGGTATATGCCTATAATGAAATAGTATGTAGCACTGAAAAAGGAGTGATCTTAGCTATACCCAATAGCATGGCTAAATCTTGGAAATAAAATGTTAAAAAACAAGTCCTAAAAGATGACATGTTATCATGCTACCATTCTCATAAAATTAAAAACCAAGTAAACCTTAGTGATACATACATAATTAAAAATAACATAAAAGTCTATTTTTAAAAAGTAAAGAATGATAAAATACAAAATAGTCATCACCTCTGGCACAGGAAAAGAAAAGAGAAGAAGCACACAAATGGACATGAAATATTTTTAAGATTCATGTTCTTAAGTGGTAAATTCAAAGTGTCTTAACACCTTTCGTACCGCTCAGGAGTTTTCTCGTGTTTCGCGCACCATCTGTTAAGGACCGTTCACGAGTGTTCTCGTTTTTCATGCCCATGGAAAAAGGAGTGAATCTAGATACTTATGTAAATTTTGTTTGGTCCCTCTTCATAGAGGAAAATGTTTTACGCAGTACCATATGTTAAAAAAGTACTAGGAACTTTAATTGTTTAATTGTTTTTGTAAATAAAAATGTTATAATTATTGAAAAACAACACCTAAAGTGCATTATGATGATTTAAATAATGTGCAGTTTGCCCGAAAACGTGCGGTCCCTGGCGTATGTCTTAGAGATTTCTATGCGGTATGAAAGGTGTTAACTGTATAATCATGCTTTATAATTTACATATGCTATATTTTTTGTAGTATCAGGCAGTACATTAAGGCTAATTTAAAATACATTATGAGAAGAACAACTAATAGAATTAAAGTATGCTTTAGTGTTCGTCAGTAAGACATAGGTATCTATGTCTTGAATAACTTTATCATATAAAAAGGCAGTAGTCTAAGAAGTGAATATTTAGTTCCATTCACCCCTAACTTCTTACTGATTGAGGTATTACTGCTTATGATTTTGATAACCTTGAAGTGGGAAGGTTGTAGAAATAGCAATGTACAGAAAGTGCATTTTCCTATTTTTTCTCTTACCCCATTCACAAACATTAACATTATACACACAAAAAGGAATTTTCACATTATAAAAGTCATCTTGATAGCTTATATCATTTGCACAATTGTAGACTAGTTAAGTATAAGCTTAAAAAGGGTAGTGACTTTGTTTTTATTTGTATCCCTTGGCATAAAAGTGACAATAAATCCATGCTAAATGACTGAATAAATATTTGACGAATGAATGACTGCATGATTTCAGTGTAGTGCCTAACATTACAATCAATTACTTCACCTACTAATGATAGCATTACAGTGCCCTCTCATGGTTGTATTTTGTAGTGGAAGTAAAGTAACCTACTTTGCTATTCATATTGTTTTACTATCTTAACTACAGTAAAATTAATCACAATGGAATAATTAGCAGTAACATATTAACATACCAACTGCAACTTCTAAGGAGAATATGACTCTGTAACTATCATTCTTTACTTTCTGAATTCAACTCATCAATATAAAATCTGAAGAACTGTATAAGCTTCAAAGTCTGGTATTTGCCCTTAATCTAAGTGAAAGCTAAGATAAGCTGAAGTTAAGTAAATATTTTAAAGTCATAAATGATCTCTACATAAATTCTAAATCTCCCCTTACAGATGGTATACCTTTTCCCAAATACTTAAATATATTAAATATGTTGGTAGATATAAAATTATAGCTTTTTCATTCAATAGTACAGATCCTAGTGAAGTACTATATGAAATTACTTTCCACTTTAAAAAACATATGGTCTCCATGAAATAATTACACAGTCCCCTTTTAACAGTTGATAGAGCACAATATAAATGCATCCTTAATATATGCTGTATATTTTTATTTCTATAGGCATAAAATATACAATAAATTTCTTATATTCCAAGCAAATTAAAGACCTCCACTTATAAAACCCAGTCCCCAAATTAGAATCATTTCAATTGATATTAAAAATTAAATTATATTTATAAAGTTCAGCTATGTCAATCAGTTCATCTGAGCCAACATCTGAATGTACAAGGTAATTACAGTAACTGAAAAATCCATTGAAAATATCTGCCAGGTAAAGATAGTTTCTTCTATAAATAGTGTTAGGAAAGTTGGACAGGTACATGCAAAAAAAAAAAAAAAAAAACTAGACCACCAACTTATACCAATTACAAAAATAAACTCAAAAGAGATAAAAGACTTAAATGTAAGATGGGAAACCGTAAAAATCCTAGAAGAAAACATAGGCAGTAAAATCTCAGACATCTCACCTAGCAATATTTTCACCGATACATTGCCAAAGGCAAGGGAAACAAAGGAAAATATATACAAATGGGACTACATAAAAATAAAAAGCTTCTGCACAGCAAAAGAAACCATTAACAAAATGAAAAGGGAACATACTTTGGTAAAACATATGTGCCAATGATACATCAGATAAGGGATTAATTTCCAAAATATACAAAGAGCTCATACAACTCAACACCAGGAAGACAAACAATCCAATCTAAAAAATCGGCAAAGGACATGAACAGACACTTCTCCAAAGAGAACATACCGATGGCCAATAAACTTGAAAAAATGTTCAAATTCGCTCATCATCAAAGAGATGCAAATTAAAACTACAATGAGGTATCACCTCACACCTGCCAGAATGGCTACTATCAATAAATCAATGAATAGCAAGTGCTGGTGAGGATGTGGAGAAAAGAGAACCCTATAGTAGACTGCTGGTGGGAATGCAGACTGGTGCAGCCATTATGGAAAACGGTATGGAGTTTCCTAAAAAAATTCAAAATGGATCTGCCATTTTACCCAGTAATCCCACTTCTAGGTATATATCCCTAAAGAATCCCAAAACACCAATTAGAAAGAATGTATGTATCCCTGTGTTCATAGCAGCGTTTATTTACAACAGTTAAGTGCCCAAGTGCCCATCAGTAGATGAGTGAATAAAAAAATTGTGGTACAGTTACACCATGGAATACCATACAGCTGTGAAAAAGGAGCTCTTACCCTTTAAGATTGCATGGAGGGACTGGGAGAGTATTATGCTAAGCGAAATAAGCCAGTTAGACAAAGACAAATTGTCTCACATGTGGAATATAATGAACAAAATAAACTAATGAACAAAACAGGTCCAGAGGTATGGATGCATGGGACAGAATAATAGATCTCAGGGGACAGGAAGAGATTAACCAAAGAACATATATGCACATATGCATAAGTTATGGACACAGCCAATAGTATGGGGAAGGCCTGGGGTGGGGAGCGGTTGGGTGGAGGAAGGCAAAAAGGGAGAATGGGAGACATCTGTAATACTGTCAACAACAACAAAACACACACACACACACACACACACACACACACACACACATACAAGAAAGAAAATATCTGTCATGTATCACAAATAAAGCTGAATAAGAAAACAAAAGTGTTTTGGCATTTGTGTACTTTACTTTCAAAATTTCTACTATTCTAATAATGCTGATTGTATAATAAACAATATATTTAAAATACTATAAATTATTGCAGTTAAAAAAGGAATTTTAGCATATTACCTTAAATCATCTCTCTTTTTAGAAAAAATAATACTATGGGGTGCCAGTACAGTGTCTTGGCCAGGTTCAAGCCTCGGACTAATGAAAGGACAGGGCCTCTCATTGCCATGTGCAAGTTCCAGCTGGAGGGCAGGGCCCTCCCAGCACAATCATAGCCAACGGCTGTGGTTGTAAGCTTGAACCTGTGGTCCAAACACGTGGCCCCACGTGCCTGAGTGATGTAGGCTTGATAGAGTTCAGGTGCATGTAGTTGAGTAGGATTGAAACCAACGAGAATGTTGTAAACATCTTGATCACACCCCTACTTTGCCTCGTGGCATCTGCTATAAAATAAAGACACGGCTTGTGGGCGCTGGCGCTGTCTCCTCATCAGGGAGCAGCGTCCCACCAACACCCAGCTTTCATTCTCTTGTCTGTCTTTTCTCAATCCTTTCACCCCCCCACTCAGGGTCACTGAACCAGGCTGAGCTGGCATGGCACATAAGGCGCCCTGGGGCTGAGTATGCCATGGCCGTGCCGGCTCCCCACATATGGCGCCCGACCAGGGACTGAGTTCGGGGTAATTTAAAAAAGTGGTCAGGTGAAAGGAGGCTCCAAGGCGCAGAGAGTAAGCTTAAAAAACAAAAGTAAGAAAATAAGAAGTTAAGCTTAAAAAGCAAAAGTAAGAAGGCCAAAAAACAAAAATAAGGTAGGGAGCTGAAGTGTAGTAAAATTAGCTTGGTGTAAAACATGGGAATAATGCTTAATCGAAGCATTTTTTTTAATATATTTTTTATTGATTTTTTACAGAGAGGAAGGGAGAGAGATAGAGAGTTAGAAACATCGATGAGGGAGAAACATCGATCAGCTGCCTCCTGCACATCTCCTACTGGGGATGTGCCCGCAACCCAGGTACATGCCCTTGACCGGAATCGAACCTGGGACCTTTCAGTCCACAGGCCGACGCTCTATCCACTGAGTTTCACCGGTTTCGGCAATCGAAGCATTTTTAAAGTAAGCATTTTTAAATTTTTTAAGGAGAGAATAAGTAAAAAATAGACAAGGGGTGAGGCAGAAAAGCATGAAAAGAAGTGGATCCCTAAAAATAAAAATAAATAAATAAATAAGCGGTAGAAATAAGCAGTAGAAAATAAGAAATCGCTTAGGTTTTGTTAAGCTAAAGATAAGTAAGATAAAAAAAAGCTAGAGAAATAGGTAGAAATAAGTGGTAGAAATAGAGACCTAAGCGGTAGGAAATAAGCTGTAGAAAATAAGCGGTGAAAATAAGCTGTAGAAATAAGAAATAAGTAGAAATAAGCGGTAGAAATAGAGAAATAAGCAATAGAAAGTAAGCGGTAGACGTTAGAAAATAAGTGGTAGGAAATAAGCGGTAAGAGAAATAAGCAGTAGAAATAGAAAATAAGCAGTAAGAAGCAAGCGGTAGGAAAATAAGTGAACAGGAAGATATAAAATAAGGTAGAAATCTCCTAGTTTTTGTTTAAGCCACTGTAAAGTAAAAGATGGCTGTGGTTGATGTTTAAGGAAGTAATTTTTATTTTAGACCTAGATTGTAAGCTCTTGCAGCAGTTGCATTGTTTTTGGGCTTTGGTTATCTTTGCTTGTGCGACCTGATAGCTCCCTGGGACTTTGGGTCTGTGTGAGACGCCAGACTCATTGGAAGTCTCCAGCTCTGCAGGACCAAGGGTTGCTCGTTTCCATGCAGCAGCGGCTAAAGAAAGAAGCTGAGAAGGGACCAGACTTCCACCGGCGTGGACGGGGCTGATTTGACTGGGACTGGTGCAGACTCAGTGCCGAGGTCAACCGTCCAAACAGCCTGATCAAGGGGACTAGTTTTGCATTGGCGGCATTTTACTACGCAAGTGGCCGAGGTATCAGCTTGGAGTCAGCTGAAGAAGATAGCGACTGAGGCCAAGCAGATGTTAGAAAAACAAGTGGAAGCTATGCTAGCATTGGTGAACTGTCAGTTTTCTGTAAAATCTTGCGGAGCTAAATCTAAGGACTCTGGGTGGAATGTCCTGAAAATGTTAACATGTTTGTAGTTTGATTTTGCATTGGTATTGCTTTATTAGCCAGAGTTTTGTTCTCTTGTTAACATTGCTGTTTATAGTTTTGTTAATAACCAGAAGTCTGTTTTGATTATGCTGAATAATTTGTTTAGAGTTTTTTGGATAATGTAAATGGGCGTGTTTAAAAACAAAAGTAAAGGGGGATACATGGGGCGCGGGTACAGTGTCTTGGCTAGGTTCAAACCTCGGACTAATGAAAGGACAGGGTCCTCTCATTGCCACGTGCAAGTCCCAGCTGGAGGGCAGGGCCCTCCCAGCACAATCATAGCCAACGCCTGTGGTTGTAAGCTTGAACCTGTGGTCCAAACACGTGGCCCCACGTGCCTGTGTGATAGAGTTCGGGTGCATGTAGTTAAGTGAGGCTGAAACTTACGAGAATGCTGTAAACAACTTGATCACGCCCCTACTTTGCCTCGTGGCATCTGCTATAAAATAAAGACACGGCTTGTGGGCGCTGGCGCTGTCTCCTCATCAGGGAGCAGCGGCCCACCAACACCCAGCTTTCATTCTCTTGTCTGTCTTTTCTCAATCCTTTCACCCCCCCACTCAGGGTCACTGAACCAGGCTAAGCTGGCATGGCACATAAGGCGCCCTGGGGCTAAGTATGCCATGGCCGTGCCGGCTCCCCACATAATACATTAGAGACAAATAGCAATTGTTTTAGATCAAATAATTTTAGAACTAGAAGAAATCTTGCCATTATTTTGCTTAGTCCCTTCCTTTTGCCAATGGAACAACAAAATGAACCCCAAAGGAATGAGCGAACTTTCAACAGTCAGATATATATTTCATAAAAAATACTAAAACTTCCTAAATCAATATAATTTCCACATTGCTTTTAATAAAGTTAAAAATCTTTGTCCGATTCACAATGCAGTGATATTTTAATTATTGAAAACCAGTAGAAGACACACTAGGCAAGTAACCAATTCTAATTTCTTGGACATTTCAGTTCTTAGCTTCAGGATCTTCATCTTTTTAGATGACATCTGAAGTTCCTTTCATCTCAGTAATTCTATGATTTTTTTTTAAATCCTCACCCGAGGATATGTTTTATTGATTTTTGAGAGAGAGAGAGAGAGAGAGAGAGAAGAGAGAGAGAGAGAGAGAGAGAGAAACACCAATCAGTTGCCTCCTGTACACACCCCAACCAGGGATAGAACCCGCAACCTATGTACGTGCCCTAACCTGGAATCAAACTCATAACCTGTTTGGTGCACAGGACAATGCTCCAAACAATTGAGCCATCAGGCCAGGGCAGTAATTCTGTGACTTTTAATACAAAACTTTAAAACAAAAGTTTCCCCTGTCACAATGCTTTAAAATTATCTATTCACTAGAGACCCAGAGCATGAATTTGTACATGGAGGGAGGGGGGTCCCCTTGGCCTGGCTGGCGATCGGAGCCAGCCGGCCAAGGAGAGGGACTGCAGGAGGTTGGCCACAGGAGCGCACTGACCACCCGGCCGGCCGGGGGGAGGAACTGCGGGAGGTTGGCCAGCTGTGGGAGGTTGACTGTGGGGATGCACTGACCACCAGGGGGCAGCTTCTGTGTGGAGTATCTGGCCCCTGGTGGTCAGTGCGCATCATAGCTACTGGCCGGTCATCCAGTCGCTTAGGCTTTTTATATTTTTATATATATATATATATTAGAGGTCCGGTGCACAAAATTCATGCAAGAGGCTCAGCTCCTGCCGCCGTGGCAGCCACCTCCTCTGCCTTGGCCCCAGCCGCCAAGGCTTCATCTGGAAGGACATCCGGTCTAATTAGCATATTCTGCTTTATTGTTATAGATGAGTCTAACTCCCTTGCTAGACTATAATGATCCTTATGGGCAGAGCATAGGTTTTATTCATTGTGTATCACCCAAAGCTAGCAGTGCAGGTTAAAAAAAAGGGGGTGGGGGGTGGGGAGACATCTTCTAAATTCCTAAGATGAAACATGTTTCACTTATGAAATCCCAAAGTATAAATAATACATTCATAACCAAATTATCTATTATGTAAAAATTCTGACAAAACAAAACAGTATTTCTCATTGTCATATGGCAGTGAATTTTTTAAGACCATGTCCAGCCTCAAAGTAGCCTGACCTATTTTTCGTGATGATTGCAGAAAGGAATACTATGGAGAAAAGGTCCTAAATTATTAACTAGATAATTAAGTAAATAATCTATCCTTAGATAATCCAGATGTAAATATACAAATACTATCAATCTCAGATGGACATTGACAACAGATAAGCACTAAATGACTATATTCTTTACTTTATATTTCAATGTCTGGAAAGAAAAGTAGAATACTTAAATAATCAAAACAAAAATACCGCATGCCTTTTATAAGTACACATCAAAATATTATCATGTCTCCAAACATGCCATTTGAACTTTAGCTACTTACTTGGTGGGCCAAGGACATCTTTGCTATCACCAAGAAGCTTTTAGTGCAGTGTAATTGAGCAGCGAACAAATACAATCCAAACAAGGAAGAAGCACAATGCATCAGGATTGAAGCAGCAGTGAAACAAAAGGACAAGGAAAATAGCATTAGTTTATAAGTAGAAAGCACATGCACATCAATTCTAATAATCACAATTCAGAAGGAATTTCCTTTTCCACACATAAAAAGATCTTGGCTTAGGCATTATCCAATATTTGTTTTATTCTGGAAAATGAAGGTAGAAAGAGAAAAATGAAATCACCTAAGTATTTTGTTTTGAAAATTACTCAAGTCAAAAACTACTTTCAATTAGAATTTAAGATATGGGTTAGGAGTAGTAAAAATTATTTAGAAATGTAAGGTTCAGCCAAAATGTATTCATTCTTAAATTTAAATAGTTTAAAATTATATAGCACCCATGCACTATTAAGTATTAGTTCTGCATGCCAAGAAAGCACTTAATACTATATGGTAATACAGTCTATTTTTTCTATAAAAAGAAAGGAACATTTACTGAGTGCTTATTATATTCCAAGCATTGTGCAAACACCTTTTACAAAGATATAAACAAAGTAATACAATTATTTTCTCAAATGGCAAAAACACAAAGAGGAATATTGATTAGAATGATAAATTTTATTAAGTCAGACAAAATTTCCTTAGGGCCTACTAAATATCAACCATACCACCTAGAGTTACTAATCTTTAGGAAGTTATAAGACCCAATTCTTAAATGAATAACTTGAAATCAACTAAAAGAAACAGAAAAAAAGATTGCTGACCTTTAGTTACTATTTAAACATACAACATTACACTAAATGTCACCTACGGACAAGTGTTTTGGTTTCCTTTAGTAGGAACAAAGTCATTAGCTCTCCTTCATTTCAAATACCAATTATGATAACATAACAAAACTAAAATAACAACAAAAACAAATATTCCCACCAATTACATTATTGCTTGGCCTTATTTAAGGGGAATGAGGGAGTCTTAATTGGTTATGACAATTAATAGCAGTTGTTTGTTTTGGGCTTCTGTTGTCTCCTAGAAAAAAATCTTGGCCCTGTTAGTTCCCTGAAGTGATGGTTATTTCACAATGCTTGAAATTATTTTCCAATGCCTTTTAAAGGCATTTGCTTAAAAAATAAATAAATAAAGGCATATGCTTTATTGATTTTTCTATAGTTGCCCATTTAAGTGCATTTTTTTTAATAAACTGATTTCAATTTCACAGGATAAGAAAAAAAACCATCCCACAACCTCAGTGACAATGAACTAATTATGCTAAAGTCCTTATTACCATGTGAGAACAACTAGCAAGCATGTGGTAAGAGATATTTATGGTAGGCAATCTCTAAAAGGGCACAGTGATCCCCACTTCTTGGTGTATAATCTCCTTGCTGAAATCACTTCTAATGAACAGAATATGGCAAAAGGGAAGGGATGTTACTTCTAAGATTAGATTGTAAAAAGATTATCACTTCCATCTTGTTTGGAGTCTCTTATTTATCACCAGGGAAAGCCAGTTGCCCAGCCTTGTAGAGGCCCAGGACTCAGAGAAACAGGTCTGTCAACAATCACTAAGTGAGCTTTCAAGTGAATTTCCCATCTTGACCCTTCTCACCTGCCCTTCCAACCCACCCAGTCAAGCCTTCAAGCAAGACTGCAGCAGGCCCAGCGGCCATGGCTCAGTAGCTGAGTGCTGACCTATGAACTATGAGTTCATGGTTAGATTCCTGGTCAGGGCACTTGCCCAGGTTGCAGGCTCGATCCCCAGTGAGGGGCATGCAGGAGGCAGCTGATCAATGATTCTCATCATTGATGTTTCTATCTCTCTCTCCCTCTCCCTTCCTCTCTAAAAATCAATAAGAATATATTTTTTTTAAAAAGACTGCAGCAGGTCCCCTTCTCAGTGGCTTGACTGCATCTATATAGAGATTTTGAGCCAGAGACAACTAGCAAAGCTGTTCTTGGATTCCTGACCTACAGAAATTGTAAGATAATAAATGCTTTTCATTTTATACCACTTACTTTTAGGATGATATGCTAACACCAATAAATATAACATTGGAAACGGAAAGAAGAAATTGACAGAGACAGCTGTGGGAAACTACAAATGTTTCACAGACATTTTCTAAAAAAATGTTCCTGTACTAATATGAATAATTACTACTTTCCCTAGTTTTATCAGGAACTTCCTAACTGAAAGCAATGGTTCTAAACCAGCAATTCTCAACCTGTGGGTCGCGACCCCTTTGGGAGGCGAACGACCCTTTCACAGGGGTCGCCTAAGACCATTGGAAAACACATATATAATTACATATTGTTTTTGTGATTAATCACTATGCTTTAATTATGTTCAATTTGTAACAATGAAATTGGGGGTCACCACAACATGAGGAACTGTATTAAAGGGTCGCAGCATTAGGAAGGTTGAGAACCACTGTTCGAAACATTTATACATGGTTGGGAGTGTTTAATTTCACAAGGTTGGTCATATTTGAAGGTTTTTGAGTTGGGCTTAAATTTACTTTCATTGTACAGTTCTGTTATATTCTCAATTTTTGTTGATTAATAGCATTTTCTCAACTTTTGTACAGTTGTACTCCTTGCCTGCTTATTCCCAGAAAATAATCCTTAGTACACACAGCAATTTCTGAATATTTGTTTCAAAGTATGCTGGCTTTCAATTTTATATCCTAAAGCATCTTTGTGTCATATAAATCTAATTCTATTGATTTAATCTAATGTTATTTTCAGATTAAGAAAATGAATAATTAAAATAAGCATAGTCTAGTACAATCATAGATCCATCCATGCATCTAAGTATTTACTGAACACCTACTATATAGACAGGTATTACTTTAGACACCAAGAAATATACTAGTGAGCAAAACAGACAAAAATCCTGTCTTTGTGGCAGTTATGTTCTAATGGGGGTGATGAACAATGACATAATAAACAAGTAAAAATATGTAAGAAAATTCGGACATATAAAATGTTAGGGAAGAGGGAGTTAAAATTTTAGATAGAGCCCTGGCCGGTTTGGCTCAGTGGATATAGCGTCAGCCTGTGACTCAGGGGTCCCAGGTTCGATTCCGGTCAAGGGCATGTGCCTTGGTTGCGGGTGCATAGCCAGTGGGGAGTGTGCAGGAGGCAGCTGATCGATGTTTCTCTCTCATCGATGTTTCTAACTCTCTGTCCCTCTTCCTTCCTCTCTGTAAAAAATCAATAAAATATATTTTTTAAAAAAAATTTAGATAGAGTGTCCTAAGAAGACTTCCCCACTACAGGGTTGACTGAGTAAAATGAGGTTAACTTACCTTAGGACATAAAAAGGAAGAGTATTCCAGGCAGAGGGAGGAGCAAGTATAGAGTAGAATATTGATAAGGAAGCAAGTTTGGAGTGTTTGAGGACTAGTAAAAAGGCCAAAGAGGCTGAAATACACTGCAAGCAGGCGAGTATTAGGAGGAGATAAAGTCAAAGAAGTAAATGGGTGTCAGATTGTACGGAACTTTATAAGACCTAGCCATAACTTTGATTTTATTCTGAATGAAATGAGGGCCACTGAATGGCTCTATGAAAATGAGTGACATAATCTGATTATTTTTTAATAGAAATGCTCTGGCTGCTATGTTGAGAATAGACCAGGGACAAGGGTATATAATCAGTTAGGAGGTTACTGCAATAAACTAGGGAAGAGATGAAGGAGACTTGAACCAAAGTGGTAGCAGTGACAGTGATGAGAAGTAGCTGATATCTGAATATATTTTTAAAGTAAAGCCAACAGGATTTCCAAATAGACCAACTATGGGATAAAAAAAAAAAAAGAGGAATCAAAATGATGTCAAATGTTGAGGTCTGAGCACTTGGAGGGACAGAATTGCCATTATCTGAGATGCAAAAGACAGCGAGAGCAACTAGTTTACAGGGAGAAATGTAAGTAGCTCAGTTTGGAACAGGTCAAGTTTGAAATGCCTGTTAGACATCCAAATAAAAATGTGAAACAGGCAGTTGGACAAACAGACCTGTATAGGGAAAGGTGTAAATTGGTAAGAAATTATTATAAACTGGAGGCCCAGTGCACGAAATTTGTGCACGGGTGGGGTCCCTAGGCCTGATTCATGATCAGGGCCAATCAGGTTTCCTGCCTCTCCGCCTCCCCACTGCTTCCTTCCCTTGCCGCACCCGTCCGCCACCACCCACCCCCAGTTTCCCATCCCAGCCTGGGGCCCGGCCCCAATTGGGTGATGGGGACCTGCCAACCGGGGGAAGGGGGGAGAGGGCCCAGGAGGTTGGCCGCCAGCCCTTGGCCCCCCTGGGAAAGGGGCCACATCTGCCGCCACCCACCCCTGGTTCTGGTCCCAGCCTGGGGGCACGGCTGGGGGGACGGACTGGGAGATTGACCAGCAGGCCCCATCGGTGATGGTGGCCTGCGGGCTAGGGGCAGCTCCTGAGTTGAGTGTCTGCCCCCTGGTGGTCAGTGTGCATCATAGCAACCAGTCCTTCTGTCGTAACAGTGGCTTTTAGGCTTTTATAGATATAGACTAGGGGCCCGGTGCACAAAAATTTGTGCACTGGGGAGGGGGTTCCCGCAGCCCAGCTTGCCCCCTATCACATACTGGGAGCCCTAAGGGATGTCCTACTACCTGCTCCCTGCTCCCTTGGGGAGTGGGCCTAAGCCACAGTCTGGCCACCCTTTGTGGGAGTCGACCGGGCTGATCAGGGGAAGGCACCAGCCCCATCACCGCACTGTTGCAGCCACTGCAAGTCAACAATTGCTGGCTGGCTCCGCCCTGGTTCCCCGCCTCTGCCGCCATCAACAATCGTTGGCTGGCTCCTCCCTGGCCCAGGCCTAAAGCCTTGGGCAGAGGCTTTAGGCCTGGGCCAGGGCACCCCCAGCTCCCGCCGCAGCTGATCGCTGGCTGGCTCCTCTCCGGCCCAAGCCTAAAGCCTCTGCTA
>NW_005371324.1:4655491-4657701 GCF_000412655.1 Myotis brandtii
CTTCTTATTTGCAACATAGTATATAGTTGCTTAGAGTTGCAACTCAGAGGCTGGCAAGTTAGGCGGGGAAGGTTGGAGTCTGCAGCAAGCAAGCCTCGTGCTCGCTTCAGTGCCTGGCTGCCGGCCGCCATCTTGGTTGTCAGTTAATTTGCATATACTCACTGATTAGCCAATGAAAAGGGTAGCGGTCGTACGCTAATTACCATGTTTCTCTTTTATTAGTGTAGATTATGATGTTTGTGAGAGTTAGGCTATATTACCTATTAGATTAAAAAATGCCACAAGAATAAAGAACAGGCACCAGAAAACAAATAATGGAACAGAACTGAAATACTCCAAATAAAAGCAGAAGCACCATGAAAAATAAGCATGGCCTCAGAAACCTCCCCCAGGAAGATGTGGAAACCAAGGCATTAAATTGGGATGCAAGTGAAATCCTCCCAGAGTTGCTTGCAAGTTTGAAATGCCTGTTAGACATCCAAATAAAAATGTGAAACAGGCAGTTGGACAAACAGACCTGTATAGGGAAAGGTGTAAATTGGTAAGAAATTATTATAAACTGGAGGCCCAGTGAACGAAATTTGTGAGATCTATACATAATTAAAGATTAGAAGTTAATTTTACTAAGTAACTTACTAACTTCTTATTCTTACCACTTTTAGGACCTGGATCTAATTTGTGCAGTTCCATATTGTATAATACATGAATAAAGACAATGTGAAATTACTGATGTGGAAACACTTTACACAAGCATCTTGTAAGATATTAAAAACAGACAAACAAAAAGCTAGCCACTTTCCTTGACTTTTATTAGCAAACCAAAATACTACTAGAATCTCCAAAGAATCTAGGAACGTTTCTTCAGCTTGTTCAGAAAAAGACCATTAAGATTTGACACACACATTTTCTCTATTTGAGTAATTTATCATACTTACCATTATCCCTTAGACCAGTGGTTCTCAACCTTGGCTGCACATTAGAATCACCTGGGAATCTTTTTAAAATCCTGATTTCTGCGCCTCATCCTCCAGAAATTCTGTGTCTTTGTTATGGGGTGAGGCCACAACATTAGTAACAAACCACCCCATAACAAAGAAACAGAATTTCCGGAGGATGAGGCCCAGAAATCAGGATTTTAAAAAGATTCCCAGGTGATTCTAATGTGCAGCCAAGGTTGAGAACCACTGCCTTAGACAATGTCCACACAGTCACCTCAATAATCTTTTTAACATATAAATAAATACTCTTTTTTGGCAGAAAGTATAGGCTGAAAATAGTAAAATTATACTGATATGCTAGTGTATTACCAACATACTTTAATTAAAAGCATGAAAGTCATTACTGAATTTAGTCTACAAATCTCAGAAAAAGAACATTATGGAAAAAAATGTGATTTTACTTTAATGTACTTTTAAGTATTTGCCATGAATAATTAGCATAAAATTTGCAATCTTTAAGAAATGTAAAGGAATAGGTAGAAGCTCATAATCAATCACACCCTGTGTCCTGGGAAATCTCAGTCCAGAGCTATCCAGGACAGATAGCTACCCTGTTATACAAAATAATCCCATGAAATCTATACATCAACTTGATTCCATTGCCTTTAGCACAGCATCTCCTTAACATATACATTGATTTGATTTAAGTCATCTTTTGATCTTAAGTGAAAGCATAACAAGCTTATCAAGCACTGATATGAGTACACCTTGAAAATAAAGATTCAAGCAGGTGGAACCTCTACCCCAATAAAGCTAATCAGGTTGTATTCCTAGAAGCAATCCTACTGCAGCTGGCTCTCAGAAGCCACAATTCAGAAGCAGGATTACATAAAACATCTCAAGAGTGCTCTACTTAGTGTTATTTTTGGCCCTTACAGCAAGAAACTTCAGTGAGGGATATATAATGCAGCTGACATCAGTTTGTTCTTTCAACATATAACTGAATTTCTACATTCCTGCAATTGCCTGCAAAACATACACGTGCACATTTACCCCTGAGCTTTACAGGAGAGATTTTAAGAAATATTTTTTCTGGGAACCAGAGCTTATTACTGCTAAGAAAATATGATCTGACTGGCCAGGCATTTATTTTAAAATAACCTAATCACACATTTGATCCCACTTTTGACCCCCCACTTCTAGGAATGTATACTAAGGTATCATCCAAAATGGTCAAAAAGATATGTGTGTGTGTGTGTGTGTGTGTGTGTG
>NW_005371324.1:4657741-4666566 GCF_000412655.1 Myotis brandtii
TATATTTCACAATATCATTTACAGTCATCTAACCTATTTAAAACAAGGTATAAATTAAAAATATAGTCATATAATAAAATACTATCATTAGTCATTAAAGGTTTTTTTCATTGACTAAAAAACATCCATTATATATTGGCTTTTAAAAGTACTTTATAAAAAAGTATGTATGATATGACTCCACTTCTCTAAAATTTCATATGTAAGATATACACATATGAACACACAGGAAATATGTCACCAAAATATTAACAGTGGTTAGCTTTATAAGGTAGAATTTCATTATATTTTATATTGTTTAACTATGCCACAGTACTATGTATTATTCTTACAGTAAAAATGATTATGCCTATTTACATTTTGAAAAAAATAAAAACACTTTTTAAACTAACCTTTTTAGGCTACATTAGCTACTTCTTAGAATGACAAAATAATCTATGATTAAATCCAATAAAAATATATTTTAAGAATCCAACTTGAAATCCTAAAAAAATATATTAAAATGTTAACATTTCAAAAAAATAACACCATATATATTACTCACTGTCTCTTCACCTTCAGCAACTTCTGAATATGGCAAGATCTAAAAAAGAAACAAATTTTCTCAGGAGTGATTTAATCTCATACACCAGAATCTGAATCTAGACAGCACCCACAGTTGAGTAAATGAATTAAGAGGTGCATTAATCTTTAAGTAGCAAAAAAAAAAGAGAGAGAGAGAGAGAGAGAGAGAGAGAGAGAGAAAGAAAGAAAAGCAAAGAAAAGAAAGAAAGAAAGAAAGAAAGAAAAGAGTGCAATATTAAGCTTACACCAGAAACTAAATCCTTAAAAAAAAAAAAAAAAATCCTGAGGCTTTAGGAAATTAGTCAATCTTCTAACCTGTGAAGTTCTCTCTGGAATGTTCTTTGTTTTTTCACAGACCTTCATTACAAAGCATTGCCATCTGTATGTTCGGACATTATTGCAAATTAAGTTCTTGTTATAGAATTTTATTAACAAAGGAAGGGCTTTAGTTTGTTTTACAAAACATTATGTAACGAAGAGCACTCAGCAGTTTTCCTCAGAAACAAGATTCCATATCAATTTGCCTAATTTTTCAATGGTACCATCTTCCTAAACCCTTTAGTCATCTGAAACTCTTTTTCCCTTACATCTGAACAAGTCATTAAGTTCTGATGATTTTTACCTAGACAATGTCTTTCTCACACCAAGCCCTTTCTTTCAATTTCTATTAATACAATGTAGGGCCAGATCCACTTATCTCATTTATCAAATTTTGCATCTATCTCCCTTTCAATAGATATTCCTGCATTCAATCTCACTTCATTCATTTACTATGTTAGGTACTAAAATTCACAAACATGATAAAGACATGTTTCCTACTGTCAAGACAATCACCATATATTGAAGACTATATGTATTGTGTAGTAATTTATTTGACAAGTTATCTCCAGTCTACCTAAATTACTCATTCTTGAAGCTAGCCTTATAATTAGCAAGTAATTTAACTTCTGTGAAGTTAATTTTTTCCTCTATGAATACATAATTATTAAAACTTACAACTTTCCAGACTTTGCTTTATAGATTTTTTTTTTTTGGTTAATCCTCACCTGAGGATATTTTCCCATTGATATTTTAGAGAGAGTGGAAGGGAAGGATAGAGACAGAGACAGAGAGAGAGAAACATCAATGTGAGAGAGACACATTGATTGGTTGCCTCCTGCACGTGCCCCAACCAGGGCCAGGAATAGAGCCTGCAACCAAGGTTCATGCCCTTGACCAGAATCAAACCCAAGACCCTTCAGTCCATGGGCTGACACTCAATCCATTGAACCAATCTGGCTAGGGCTGCTTTATAGATTTTTTTTTTAAAGCAATATATAGATGTAAGGCAAAATTACTTAGTAGTAAAACAAATGACCAAGACTACGGATGGAGAAGGAAATGATTAATTTACCAACTATGACTTTAGCCATGTTGCTCCTCCTTAACTTAAAAACATTGATAGCACCCATTACTTAGAAAATAAGCTCCAAACACCGATATTTAAATTTTCTACAATTATTCACTCCACAGAAATGTTTTGATCTCCTATGAAATAGCCTTGCACTCCACAGCTCCACTTATGTAAATTCTATCTAGGAAAATTGATTGCTCAGAGTAATCTGCAATTTTGTACCTGTTTTCTTTTTGCTTCCCTGCTCAATAGCTCGAAAGTTCTCTGACCCTGAAGGCTCAACTCAAATAGCCAATTCTGCTACCAAACTTCAAGCTAAAGTTATCTTTCCCCAACTCTGGCCTTAAAATATCAACTTGTTTGTTTTTACAATTCATAGTTATCTTATAGTATTTTCTCTGTTGCTATCATAAAAAATTAAACTGTTGTTTAACTTTTTCCTGGTATTATAATGGTCTAGCACAGTTCTGTCAAATAGAACTTTCTGCAATGATGAAAATATTCTACTGGTATATCTATGCTAATCAACAAATATAGCTACATATAGCTATTAAATTGTTGAAATGTAGCGAGTGAGACTGAGAGATTAAATATTTAACTTAATTACTTTAAATGTAAATTTGCCATAAATAGTTGCCCTAATGGACAGCTCAGGTCTAGTACAACCTTACCTTTCCCCAGCTCAACTTAATTGACCACTCTCTATCTAGCATTTGCCACTACTGGCCACTCCTTTTCTCAAAACTCTCTTCCCTTTCCTAGTTTTCCAGCTATTTTCTCTGCTTTCTCTTCTTCCCTCTCTCTGCTTGGCTCCCTTCCTTTTCTGCCTGCTTAAGATAGTTATTTCCCAAGGCTGCACTCTGGAATCTCTCCTGTCCTCATTCAATATGCTTTCCCTGACTTGATTTTTAAATGGGCTCTATTCCTTGACAATTCCCCAAATTAGTTTCCCACCTACCCTCTCCTGAGCTCCAACCCCTTAAGACCATCCCAATCACCTTCCCAGTACATTCATTCTTCTTACCCCAGATAAAATATCACATCCTTGGTTAAGATCTTTCCTAACTTCCCATGTCAAGCATAACAAAGGGATACTATATCCCAGCCAGGCAGAAAAAGGGATATTCCATCTGATTGTCACTGCATCCTTCTATCAGGCAGAACTGCAGAAAGGAGCTCCACATGTTTCTAAGGACATTGCCCCTGTACCTCCGTCTTCCTGACTAAGGAGGTGGAAAGACCTCTCACTCACCTTTACCCCAAATCTCAACACTTACAGCCCAATCAGCAATCTGCCTAACAGACCTGTGAGTTCCAAACTTGGCTCTTTTCTCTGCCTAGAAAACTACATTTAGGACTCTGTTCAAAAGTCACTTCATCAGAAGACTTCCATGATATTCCTAGAAAACAACAACATCCATCCCCTATGCCAGTACTCTCTCCCCGCTTTATTTTTCATCACAACAATCATCACATAACATCTATATATATAAAAGCCCAGTGACAAAATGGTGGAACGACCAGAATGATAAGTCGAGCAGTCGCTATGATGCGAACTGACCACCAGAGGGCAGAAGCTCAAAGCAGGAGCTGCTCCCTGGTGGTCAGTGTGCTCCCACAATGGGAGTGCCATTTGGCTGACCTGGATGAGTGGCGCTCCCACAGCAGGAGCAGCCGCTCAGAGGGCGGGTCCACAGCCATTCAGCTGACTGGGATGAGTGGCTGAGCGGCGCTCCCACAGCAGCCTAGCCCCGCAGGCCACGCCCTTCACCAGTGCACGAATCCATGCACTGGGCCTCGAGTAGTATATAATGTATTTTTTTCTTCTTCCACTAGAATGTTAGTTTCACTGGAGTAGGAACTTTGTTTTGTTCACTGTTGTACTGCTTAAAACTAGAACAGAACCTGACACATGGTAGACACTCAATAAATACTGAATAAATGCATAAATGAAAAGGGCATAATCATTATTATAATCCTAATATCTAGCAAAGAATTTTTTACATGTAGCTTGCTGAGTTACTTGTTTACTAAATGAATTAGCTTAAATTCTCTACAGCAAAAAACAAGTCTTATTCATCTTTGTACTTTACAAAACTTAACATTCTGCACACTTAATATGGATACACAAAGAACTAATATGGATTACAATCATGAAATCTCTCTACAAGATTCCCTGGGTAAACAAATAAATATCTTAAATTTAATTTTCTTATTTGTTCATGAGAACTGTCCTAAAATTATTATACTAAAAATTCAACATAAAAAAGTGCCTCAATGCTAAAAATATCCTTAGTTGTGCTTAAAGCATATTCATATTTTCTTCAACTATCAGTCTTGGCTATCGTCATATGCCCAAATTCCAATGTTAGGAATTCCCCCATCCTTTCTCTTAAATAATTCTGTCCTTTATAAATAACATTGTTACAGATTCACCATTGGTTTTTGGTAATGGAACAGAAATTGTATTTCTTTCAGTACTAATGGTCTCTTGCCATGATTACATCAATCTCCTTCATCTAGGTCTTCATATACAAGGAAAGTTCAAAATCAATCAATATGTCAATTGTAACTAATGCCGTGCATCTGGTGAGACTGCTGGTGAAGTTTGTGGTTATGAAATCAGGGGGGAAAAGTGATTGTCTACTAAAAAAATAAACCCATAATCATGGCCTTTGACCTTACTAACATTCTCCTCTATATCCAACCTAACCATCCATGGTTACCTGAAAATGTTATGAATTAACAGAAATCATGTTATCACATCACAATCATGCCAGGTTAGGTATGAAACTAGTTCTATGAGATAGCTCATGTATATAAATATTTCAGTGTATGATGCTTGCTCTTACGACCTATTTAAATTATTTTGATTTTGAGTCTGAAATAAGAGCTTATGTCACTTGGAATTTCACTGTGGCCAATTCTTCATACAGATGCATGAGCCTATATCCTATATTTAATCATGACCAGGATCTGAATTAAGACATAAGGACTAGTACAGCATAGGGAATATTGTCAATTAGCTATACTAATAAAAGGGTAATACGCTAATTAAACCAGGTCAACCGGACAACTTCCGGTCATCCGGTCCTCCTTCCAGACAAAGCCACGGTGGCAGGGGCCAAGGCAGAGGCGGTTAGGGGCAATCAGGCCGGCAGGGGAACAGTTAGAGGCGATCAGGCCGGCAGGGGAGGGCAGTTAGGTGCAATCAGGCTGGCAGGGGAGGGCGGTTAGGGGCGATCAGGCCAGCAGACAGAGGGGTTAGGGACGATCAGGCAGGCAGGCAGAGGCGGTTAGGGGTGATCAGGCAGGCAGGCAGAGTGGTTAGGGCGATTAGGCAGGCAGAGTGGTTAGGGCGATTAGGCAGGCAGGCAGGTGAATGGTCCTGGACTGGAAGAGGGGACCCCCCCCCCTGCCGCCAATGCACAAATTTCGTGCACCAGGCCTCTAGTATTTTAATAACTATGTATGGTGTCAGGTGAGTACTAGACTTATCAGGGGATCGCTTTATAAGTTACATAAATATCTAAGCATGATGCTGTACAGCTAAAACTAATATAATATTGAATGTCAACTATAATTGAAAGGTAATTTTAAAAAAGACTTAAGGACTACATAGCAAATACTTTCCTTCTAGAATTCTATTCTATTTCTAACATATGACTGATTGGTATATCATGGTGTTCAGTAGCAAGCCACAGACAAGATTGTGAATAATATTACAGAAATATCAACCTCCATGATTCATAGTATCTACCACACATAAAAATGCAGTTAGCAACGGCTCTTCATGTGTCAGCAACTACATGGTGCCTAAATGCTGAAATATTCACCCCAGATAAAAAAGTCAAAATTAGTTACAGGTGAACAAAGCTTTGGGTTAAATAAAATAAATCATGTACTACATACTTTTCAAAGTATACATTAGGCAATGTATGTAAAAACTTTAAAGGAATGTTTAAAAAAGGCTAGGTATAAAACATATCCATTTATACATAAACATATTAGCCTTTGCATTCAATGACAAGAATAACAGAATTAGAGTATCTGTATTGAAACCTTAACATACCCACTGACTAGCAATGTGATCTTAGGAAAATTATAACCCCTTCAGAGCCTCAATTTCTTCATCTCTTAAAGCAGAGACAGTAATATATATTATATACCTCACAGTATTATGGAGACGATAAATGAGAAGGTCAGGACTCATAAAAATTGTGCAAAAAAATTGTTTTCTCTCCACACAAATACAGTAGCCCAAACACAACCATGACAGAGGAACATCATCAATTGGCTGCCTCCTGCACAGCCCCTATTGGGGATCGAGCCTGCAACCAGGGCATGTGACCTGTGACCAGCAATCAAACCAGCAACCTCCTGGTTCCTGGGTCGACGCTCAACCTGAGCCAAACCAGCGGGGCCATAATAGAAATTTAATAAATATTAGTTGTTACTCATTTCCTCTAGTTTTACTTTCTACTAATTCCCCTAAAGTAGTAAACAATATTCCCTGTAAGACTCAAAAACCTGCTCTGAACATAATATAGTAAAAAACCTAGCAACATAGCTGTATTATCACTGAAGGTAGGTTAGTTTGCTAAACTCAATAAATGTTTGACCAAAATTAAATTTTATGTGTACATGTACATGTGTATACATTATATTAATGTATGTGCATGTACATACATTAATATAAATCCATATACATATACACATACACACTAAAAAGTTCATTCTCTCTCCCAATCTCTTTTTTGCTCCATTGCTGCTGTTTTCACTTTAAATTTATATTAAATTATAAATTTACAGTAGGGGACTTCTGAAATCGCCATAAGTTAATGAAAACCTACTAAAGTGATCTTGAGTCTGGATAAAAATCCTTCCTTGCTCTCCCATCACAGTTGGTAGGTATAGATTTTCTCTAACTTTAAATCAAATTTATCTTCATGTATCTCCAACATGATAAAACCCCAATCCTTTGCATAAAACCTCTTTCTGAGGTTTATGGGACTCCCATGTTATTTTATTTTTAAGTAGGAAGAAATTTATGTTAAGATTCTTAATGCACGTACAGTGGGGCCTTGACTTACGAGTTTAATTCGTTCCGAGACCGAGCTCCTTAAGGAGCTCGTTAAGGAGCTCATTAACTCAAATTACTCTATCAACTCAATGCAAAAAATCGGCGGAGAGACAGCTGGTATCTCAAAAAACTCGTTAGTTGGGACACTCGTAAGTCAAGGCCCCACTGTAATTATAATTAAGAGCTCAATGCAGAGCTGTGGGTGTCTTGGCTTTAATTGTATCCTGCTTACAAGATGCACCTGCATGTCTTAAAATGAAGGAGAAACAGCAAGTAATAATGCTTATGAAAAATCTTTAATCTATACATTAAAAAACTAAATATTGCATTATTTATGGATATTGAAAGAAATAACAAATCTTTAAAAAGTCAGTTTTCCTCCTCAAGTCTAGTTTAGCAAAAAAAGAAATCTACTGGGTAAATGGCATGACCTATTTACTTGGGAGATAGTTACCTTAATAGTTCTACTTTTGACCTTTAAATTGTGGGCATGTGACAGCGGGCAAGGATCTTATATTAATGAACTGCCCAATATAGCTACTGTTCTTTTGAATCCTTAGTCCATTTTCAGCCACCACCTTAGCCATTCTTCATGCTGGGAACACAAAGCCAAAAAGAAAGTAATCGATTTCTTTTTGCAAATGGGAACTGAGTCACTTATAAGTAACTAACACCCTCCCTAAAGCCATGCCTAGTGATGGATGGATGGGGAGCAACCCTCGAGTAGAAGAGAGTATAGTACCACAGATGGAGGAAGGTAAGGGAGGTGGAGGTAGGAAGTAAGATTGGGAGCCATTGTTCTGTGCCCTTTTCTCTTTGCAATAATGGATAGATCACTGTCCTTCTTGTCTTTACCACCAGGGCAGAAAAAGATTTTCAACCAACCAGAGGCATTAAACACAGTTCTAAAGACTTTTGTTTTTAAACTGTGCACATGTACAGTTGTAGTATGCACAGACATGCCAATGAAGAAACTGACCACTACCTTCCACTGCCCTTTCCCCCAAATGAATTGAATATAAATAAGGAGGCAGCTTGTGGAAAAGAACTATGGCCCACAGCACAAATACAAAAAGTTCTCTAAGAAACAGAACTTAAGAGTGGAAGGGGCAAATGAGGAATGATGAAGCAACAATTTTAAGAAGAGGTTCTCTACCCTAACACATGTATTCCCTAGGTTGAACAAAAGAGTCTCTGTGTCCCTCCCTTTTTATCTGGGACAGCATGAGACAAGGCAGTTAATAGTCCCAGGAGAATATTATTTCCAAGAAAGTATAAGCTCACAAACAAAAATAATGTCCTACGGAGCTCAAGTGCTGTGAAAGAAAACAAACTGAAAAATCTTGGTAGAAGAAGCAAAAATTAGTGAACTAAGTTTAAAATAACCATAATAAAGACATGGAAAAATATTGTAAAAATAAAGCAGAACCAAGCAATCATAAAGAAAACAGCTAGCAATACCGGCTATAAGATAGCATGGTAAAATAAAGTATTCAGCAGGTCTCAACAACAACAAGAAGACACAATAATAAATTAGTGAGCTGGAATAATAATAAAAGAATTCAACAAGAAGGCATAAGGAGAAAAAAGATGGAAAATATTTAAAAAACTTAAGAGAGATGTAAGATAGAAGCAAAAGTGCCACATTCACAAAATAGAAGACCCCCAAAGAGTACATGATGGGCTTTTAAAAAAACTAGAGGCCCGATGCACGAAATTCGTGCACTGCTGTGTGTGTGTGTGTGTGTGTGTGTGTGTGTGTGTGAGAGAGAGAGAGAGAGAGAG
>NW_005371324.1:4666893-4677239 GCF_000412655.1 Myotis brandtii
GGGGCAACCAAAATGGGCAAAGGCAAGAAGGGCAAATTTCAAAATAACCCCTTATTATATAGGATATATTAAATCTTAAATAAATTTGAAACCTACACAAAATGAGTAAATTTCTTGAAAAATATGAAAAGCTATAGACTACCCCAACTCTCTCCCTTAAACATGTGTGGAGAGCCACTACAGTGTTTGGACAGGTTCAAGCCTTGGGCTGAGGAGAGGGCACAGTCCTCTCATGGCCACGTTCAAGTCCCATCTTGGAGGGCAGGGCCCTCCCAGCACAATTATAGCCAACAGCTGTAGTTGTAAGCTTGAACCTATGGTCTGAACACGTGGCCCCACGTGCCTGAGTGATGTAGGCTTGATAGAGTTCAGGTGCATGTAGTTGAGTAGGATTGAAACCAACGAGAATGTTGTAAACATCTTGATCACACCCCTACTTTGCCTCGTGGCATCTGCTATAAAATAAAGACACAGCCTGTGGGCACTGTCGCTGTCTCTCAGAGAAGCAGCGTCCCACCGAGACCCGGCTTTCATTCTCTTGTCTGTCTTTTCTAAGCCTTTCAGCCGCCCCCACTCAGGTTCACCCTTGGCTGTGCTGGCGCGGCACAAACATGCATACACAATACCAAAGACTCAGCTGTGTAGGGATTTTTTTTTAAAAAAAAAATTATTTGTAGATGATATGAATCTGACAAAATAAGTCAGCATTCAACAGATATCTGTTAAATGTCAACATGAAGAAAGAAAATAACAGCAACAACAACAAAATTCCTTGAAGGTATAGATCATGTCTTAATGCTGAGTTCAGTTATGAAATAGGCAAATTTTATCTTGGTCACCACTCCCTCATTCCACCGCCATCACCTTCTGGGTCTCTCTTTTCTTAACAATTATTCTTCTAAGTGTTGGTTGCTGAAGATTTAAACAAGCAATTCTCAAACTTTTGTGTTTCCAGATTCCTTTATACTCCTAGAAATTACTGAGGACTCCAAAGAGATGTTATTTATATGGATTATATCTATTTATATTTGCTATATGAGAAATTCACTGACTCATCTATTCACTATCAAGGTCAACATCAAAGATGGTAAGTCATGTTGATAGTATACTCTTGATAATAATGTGATAAAATGGTATTTACCTTTGTGGTATCCTCCCAAAAACCTATAAGCCCAGTCTAATCATGAGAAAAACATCGAACAAATCCCAACTGAGGAACATTGTAAAAAAATATCTGATCAGTATTTCTTTCTTTTTCTATTTATTTTTTTAATTAAATCTTTATTGTTCAGATTATTACAGTTGTTCCTCTTTTTTCCCCCAATAGCTCCCCTCCACCCAGTTCCCACCCCACCCTCTGCCCTTTCCTTCCCCCGCCGCCACCCTCCGCCCTCACTCCCCACCCACTGTCCTCATCCATAGGTGCACGATTTTTGTCCAGTCTCTTCCCGGATCCTCCACACCCCTTCCCCGCCCCCCAAGAATAGTCAGTCCACTCCCTTTCTGATCAGTATTTCTTAACACCATCAAGGTCATCAAAAACAAGTAGACCCCGAGAAACTATCACAGCTAAGGGGCCCTAAGGAAGCATGCTGACTAAATATAATGTGCTATCCTAGATGGGATCCTAGGACAGAAAAAGAATATTAGGTAACAGCTAAGGCAAGCTGAGTCAAGTATGAACTTCAGTTAATATTTCAATATGGAGTCATTAATTATATCAAATATAGGCTAATAAGGTAGTAACAGGAAAAACTGGGACAAGGTATATAGCAACTTTGTCTTGAAATAATGTTGATGAGATGCCATAGGAACTTAATTCTTGTTTGTATCAATTAGCCTATGGTAAAACTGGTTTTGTTATACATCATTTTGCTTAAAGTCATGGAAGCTATCAATGATGTTAAGTGAGAATTTACTAAAACTATTCTAAAAAATTAAGTTTATTATATAAAGAAAAAAACACTGCCTAGAAAAAAAATTAAACTAGGAAAATATGAAAACAAGAATACACAAGCACACATCCATTATTCAGCACAGCAATGACATCATCATGTCTCATACAGCTCTGAAAAAGTGCACTCTACACTCATGAGAGAATGAGAAAAAAGGCAGTTAACAGCAAATACCATTGTATTACTACAAAAATAATTTGGGCCTCATGGATTCTAAGAAAGGGTCTGAAGGAGTTCCATAGTCCTGGGAACAGAATTTGAGACCATCTCCAAGCATAATGGAAACAGAAAAAAATTCTAGCTTGCAATTCTGCTGATGTACTGTGTCAATGGTTATTTCTTTTACTTTTTAAAAAACTAACTCTTTCTCCAACCCAATTCCCCAAATGTATTAAAGAGTCCCATCATATTTTTTACATTACTCAAGCCTCTAAGAAGAACAAGAATACCTCTAACAAGTCGAAAAAAATGAAGATAAAAGAGAGAATTAAGTACTCATACAATAGGAAATATTGAGCAATATTTTCCCACTTGGTTAGTTTAAACATTACAAATATTTAAATACTACTAACTTGTAACTTTCAGATGTTAATATAGCATAAATCATCCCTACCAAATTGTTTTATCATTTTATTAAATGTCTCCCTTTAGAAGGTTAAATGTAAAATGATGGAAAGACAAAATACCTAACCTAATGTAGGCTGGTTGGTTTGCTTGCTTTAAGGTAGAGGCTAGTCAGTCATTCTCTCCAGCTCCCATTTTTCTAAGCCAGTTATAATATTCATTTATATCCCTCTTGAATGAACAGATCTAGGCAATGGTCATCAATGGCTGCTATTATCACAAGAAGAGAGACAGACTAATTATGTCTCCTGATGATAATACACACACCATCAATGAAGTATTATTGTAAAAAAAAAAAAAAAGCGAACCTGAATCTGAGCAAGTGTCTAATCTGAATGACCAATTTGCAATAAAGATAACTGACTGAAGAACACATTAAACAATCACCATGGGAAAAATCCAGATTGTGGGAAACTCTACAGGACAGACTACTTCCTTTCCTCAATATATTGAAAGGAAAAATTAAAAACGAATAGGAGGCCCAGCTGGAGTGGCTCAGTGGTTGAGTGTGGACTTATGAACCAGGAGATCATGGTTCATTTCCCCATCAGGGCACATGCCAGGGTTGCGGGCTTGACCCCTAGTGGGGGAGCATGCAGGAGGCAGCCGATCAATGATTCTCTCTCATCATTGATGTTTCTATCTCTCCCTCTCCCTTCCTCTCTGAAATCAATAAAAATACATATTTTTTAAAAATCATTTATATAATCAATTTTAATACAACAAAAAATTTTGTCCTCTACTATAGCTTATAAAGCAGTTTCCTCTGGTAAGAGAAATAATATATAAACTATTCAAACATTTAATGACTTTCCTTAAGTTAAGGAACATATTCAATTTTTTTTAATCTAAAAGGATATTTCAGTTTAGTCTACCTCAATTTATTAATAGAAAGTTGACTCCTATACTTTAAGCATTTCTTAGTGGTTTATTTCTAAAGTGATATAAATTCTGGACTTTTACAAAATGTTTTAAGACATATTAAATGTACATTGTGTTCTGAAGTATATTTAGTACCACATATAAAGAGATTCAATCCATATTTTTCAATATTTATCACCTAAGACTAACAACACTAAAACAAAAATTGAACTATAGGCAACTAGAATAATGAATACATTTTTAAAAACTAGAAATATTGCACGGCATGGCTCAATGGTTGAGCATCGACCCATGAACCAAGAGGTCATTGGTTCGATTCCCTGAAGAAACTTAATGAACAAATATAAAAAATTGCTCTCATTGCTTTTTAAATAACTTGCTCCAACCTCTCAACAGCAACAGAATTTAGCATAAAAATGGTTAAAACTTCATTAATACACTACAGGTATTCAGCTATAGAATTTAATACTACCTACTTAGATACATATTTTAACAGGTAACAATAAATTTAAAGCAATTCCATTCAGAAAGACAGATATGTAGTGAATACCCTAGTGGCAAAGTAAAGTATTCAGAGACAGATAGTTCCACCGCTTAAGCTATGAGTTCTTAGGGAGATAATAAACTTCCCTGATCTATTTGCCTACCTACAAAAGTGAGGAAAGACAAATATCTACCTTTAACGGCTGTTATGAGGATAGTCTGACAAAGTACAGACTTAGAAAATAGCTACTGTTGCTATTTCTAGCATTTTTATTATCACTAAAAGATTTAAAATACTTCAACTAAAATGACTTATGAAAGACCATTAGCTTTAAATAAGATGCTACTTATGGAAAAGTATACACCATATTTTAAGACAGGACCCTTAATTTTAACTTTGTTTCTGAAATTATAGTGAAAATAAAATAACTTACCATCAGTTTTCCATTTATAAGCATCATGACAATTACCTTCACAAATCAAGCTTTTTCCATGTCCATTTTATTCTCTATTAACAAGTCATCATTTTAAAGTTTAACTATTTTTTGACCACTTAAGAAAGTAAACAAGTTTGAAGTAGAAATTCAAGAAAGGTTGGGACCAAATTAATACAGGTAAGCAAAATTGCATTTTGCTGTCAATCATTAGACTGTCCTACATTTGAGCCTGAACAAAGGACATTCACCAAGTTAAAATTTACAAGCCTCTCAATATACTAGTGACTCTCAATCCATAGCAATGTGAAAGATAGACAATTTGACCTTCACATTATTCCAACAATACAAATTTGTCAAAGAATCTTCCACCTAACAAATCAGCTCCCAAACTGACAGTTTATATAATTACCACCCTTACTTTAGGTAATAGAAACATTCCTAATAAAGAGTGTATAAATCAGTATTTAATGGGATCTGTCAAAATGCTGCAGGAGAATTGAAAATGAAATTATCATGGGACAACATTTTTTTTGTACAATGACAAATCATCATTTAATATACCCTCCTGGTGGATTTTATTTTTTACTTATTGGTAAGGTATACTTAACCACTATTCCTACTAATTTTATTTCAGAATACAATTCAATCACAATCACAAGGCAGCAATGTTTATTAAATCTTCAGACTTTTATAGAAAGAATATACGTGGCAGCTACTCTTAATTCTTAATTATTTTAACTGTTTTACTCCCTCTGCCTGCTCATAAGTTCACATGATGTGAGATTTGGAGGCATTTAATTTCCTCAATGTAGTATAATTCTCTTGACTTCCCTAAGGCAGAAAGTTTTGAGGAAAACATAAACACAAACTATGACATCAGTATATCTTACACTATACCACTAGAAAGGGAAAAAGGGAGGAGATGGGGCAAAAAAAATCAGAAAACTGACTAGGTTGTGCTCCAAAAGAATTTAAACTATCTGTAACTTTCATATCAACAGAGGAGTTAAAGTATTGTTTTTTAAAGCTTGTTTGAAATACATTTTTAAAATAAAATCATAACTTAAATCAAACACTTCATAGCTGTAGATGATAGTACCTTATTATGCTATATTTGAACCACTCACCGAAATTCGGTCAGGTTCTCCATCTGCCAAACCTGCCTCCATAGTGAAAGAAGATAGGTTTATGCTTCTCTTTCCACTAAGGTTTATTCATCCCGTGAATCTGGAAATTCTAGAAAAAGAAAATAATATGTATTAGGAGTAATAAAAATGTGACAAGTGGAAAATTAAATATGTTAAATAACATTAAATATGTTAGAAGGGGGAAATCATTTTAGGTGAGGTTACTGAGAAATCCAATAATGGAAAAAAAAAAAAAAAAACCACAGATTTTGACATAGCTTGAAAAATGGTAAAGGTTCAGAGAAAAATGTTAGAAGAACATATTCCAAGTGAGGAGAAATAGCAAGAACAGGGTTAAAGACATGAGACTGTTCAAAATTTGAAAAGATATTTAAATCTTCTTTTAATTAATGAAATAATATTAGATATTAGTTTTTTCGTTATTACACTAGCAAAAACTAAAGAGTGTGCTAATATCCAACATTGGTGAGCATGTAGGGAAACAGGTATTCTCATATATTTTTGTGATAAGAATATAAATCATAACTTTTATTTTAAGGACAACTTAAAATACAAATGATTCCACCCAACAATTTCAAAGCTAGGGATTATTTCACATATATACTTCTACAAATGCATAAAGATATATAAATAAACACATCCAACAAAGTAATAGATATGATGAAAAAACTGGAAACAATGTCCATCAGCGGAGTTTGCTTAAACTAGATTACAGACATAAAATGAAATATCATACATTTTAAAAAATGATATAGCTCTAGACATACTAAGCTGTAAAGAAGACCATGACACATGAGGTGGAAAAAGCAAATGATAGAACGTAAAATATTCTGTGTGTTTCTATATTTTTAAATTTTTATAATGAACTTGTATTACTTTTGTACTTATTTTTATTTTGAAAGTCTTAGAGTATCTTCACCACAGTTCTTTTTCTTTTGTACGTTTAAACTAACAAAAACTCCAAGCAGATCTCCTATAGTAACTACATGTATTCAGAAGTCTCTAATAACCTCTCTAATAATTCTTCCTTAAAACAGCTAACATAACAAAACTCAACAAATCAGTAGACTTCTAGTCATTTCTTGGAGTTCCAAAAACACTTCTTTTTTTCTGCAAGTATAAAAGTCTGTACTGACATATAAATGCTGGGGAAAATATATTTCTTTAAAATATATTTTTATTGATTTCAGAGAGAGGAGCGGAGAGGGAGAGACAGGAACATCAATGATGAGAGAGAATCATCGACCAGCTGCCTCCTGCATGCCACCTACTGGAGATCAAGCCCGCAACCTGGTATGTGCCCTGACAGGGAATGGAACCATGATCTCCTGGATCATGGGTCAATGCTCAACCACTGAGCCACACTGGCCAGGCTGAAAATACTTTTTAATTGGGCTTTAAGGGATATCATTTGGTTTCTTCGATATAACCAATATATGCCCAAGCCATGCTGACTTTTAACTTATGAATCTTACATACACTTCCTCACTCTATGTATTACAATGCATTGTAATTATTTGTTCTCATGATCCAATTCTCTTCAAGGACAGAGACAGTGTTTAATGATCTGACTATCCAGCACTAGTTCATGGTAGACATTTAATAAACACTTGTTGCACTGAATTAATTCTGTCAACTCAGTTAGCTATATGAATAAATAAAATAATCCAAAATAACAGATGACACAAAAATTATATAGCTATTGCTATAATCCAAGCAATGGCAGCTTGTACCAGAATAGTAGCAGGGGATGTGGAGAATAGTGTCAAATTCTTTAAATACCTTGAATATAAGTCAGAAAACATTTGTCAATGAACCAGATGTAGGTGTGAATTTTAAAAGAGTGGGAGAGCAGAAACTTAAAGGGTTTTGGCCCTGAACAAATAGAAGAAAGAAATTGCCATTAATAGATATGGAGTACTTTGTGGGAAGAGTTGGAGAGAGAAAGGGATGAATATCAGGATCTCCTTTTGGACATATACACTTTGAGATATCAATTAGACATCTGAGTAGAAATATCAAGGAAGCAGTTGGATATGCAGATGGGAGGCTTGAGGAGGAGAAGTCAGGCTAGAAATGTGAACTGGGAGTCAGCATATAGATGAAATTTAAAATCGTGAGACCGAAGGAGATCTCCTGGGAATCTGTGTAGTGAGAACAGAGGAGCAAGTTCAGAACCCAGAGATACTTCAGTATTAAAGGATCAATATTTATAGAATGAATGAATGAATCACAATTTTTGGTTTTCAAATTTCAAAATGACTATATATAATTATGTAAAGAGAGAACTGCTTTATATAAAAAGCAAAGAAACACAAACACAAAGTAAAAATGAAATTATAGCATGACTAATTTTAAAAGAGAGCTGAGAGAGGAAAGAAAAGACCAAATTAAAGACAGGTACCCTAAATTCCTCACCTATGATAAAAGGGAGTGAAGATAGAGAGACACTACTAATATGTCAAGAAACAACTTTTTAGTATTTTCTTTGAAGCCAAAGACTAAAACTAAAAATACGTAACAAGAAATCCTAGGATAGGGTGGGTGATTGGATGCTTAAAATACAGTATAAGCATGCTAATTTCCCCATCATTCAGAGGTGAAAGTCGAAGATGTTTAAGCGATAATAAATATGAGAATAGAAAAGTCTGTTTTTAAGTTAAAACAGTAATTAAAAACAAACTTAATGGCACTTGGTTCTAGGGAGTTGGCTTGAAGAGAAGAAAGGCAGTCTTTTCTGCCATTTTAATTTTTAAAACACTGAACATTACTTCTATAACCAAAAAGAATGCTAAATACACTTTTTGTAAAAGAGTACAGTGTATCACAATCCTAAAGACTTGTTTTTCCCAATTGCCAAGCTAAAACTAGGCCTGCATCCTAATTTAAACATAATTACTAGTTGAATTCAAAGTTTAAAGATGACTATTCCCTCTTTTGTTTTGTTTGTTTTTTTTGTTACCAGTACTCTAGCAATTGTTCAGGAACTGGTGCCCCACTATCTGCACTTAAACTTACAAAGTTTGTAGAGAAAGCAATTTTTATAAAAATTATTCTCTTCTCTATTTTGGACACAGATTGTTATTTCAGTCACAGAAAAAGGAAGGAGCCTCTACTAAGCAAGGCCAACATGCTTAACCCATGCTGTTTAAACCTAACAACCTTATGTTGCTGTATTGGATAATGGCTGCCTCTAAAGGCAGCAGTAAGATGTATATGATTAGTTTATGGCTTCCTATCTCACAGGATGCCCCAGAAGTTTTTGTTTGTTTGTTTGTTTTGTTAAGTACTGATGTAACAAAAATGCTCAAAAGTTAGAGTATTATCAATGAACACACCGCACTTCTAAACTATAACATCTTATCACTGAAAACTGAATTAAATAATCTTAATCTCACTGCCAACTTTACAAAAAAATTAGATTGCAAATAAGAACTTGGTTAAGCTAGTCGAACTAATTTATACTAAGTCAAATTCTAAAGGAAAGAATAATATAGTGAGAATTTAACTATATAAATATGCCAGTTCCTGAAAAGCAAGCTAGCACCAAAATCTTACTCATAAACACTGTGAAAGAAAAAATATTTTAAAGTGACTGTTTTATTAAAGCAGTCTATCTACCCAAATGGCTTTCATCAAAATTATTACAAAATAGTATAGTACACATGCTTCCCAGAGTGTGCTAATATTTAATATTTTGGCACCTATTAATTATGATAAGATTCTCTCCACTCTACAAATAGTAACAACAATGATGATGTTGATAATAATGAAAGACCAGGAGGAAGGCAAAAAGCTGGACACTGATGAGCAAAGGGGAAGTGGGACAGAAATATGCAAGGAACGTTATTCCATGTAGCTATTTCAGGGCAATGGATGAGAAACATTAATCAGGTAGACAGAAGTAGACTGAACTAATCAATCCAACTATTAGAAGAGGGAAAGGGCACAGTAAATGACCTAAAGATATAAAGGTGAAAAGAGGCAGGGCAGGGGAATCTAGATGACTCCACTGCATTTCCCTGGAGCATGTGGGTATGAATAAAAAGCATCATGGCAACAAACGACAATGAAAACACAACAATGCAAAATCTATGGGACACAGTGAAAGCAGTCTTGAGAGGGAAGTTCATAGCTCTACATGTCTACCTCAAAAAACAAGAAAAACTTTTAATAAATTATCTAACCCTACAACTCAAAGAGTTAGAAAGAGAGCAACAAGAAAAGCCCAGCATAAGCAGAAGGAAGGAAATTAAGATCAGAGTGGAAATAAATAACATAGAAACAAACAAAAAAAAATACAAAAGATCAACAAAACCAAGAGCTGGTTCTTTTGAAAGGATAAACAAGACTGATGAACCTCTAGCCAGGCTCACCAAGAAGCAAAGAGAGAGGACCCAAATAAGCAAAATCAGAAATTAAAGAGGATAGATCCAGGAGAAACCAAGATGTTGGCATAGGTAAACACCAGAAATTGCTGCCTCGCACAACCACTTCAAAAACACAACTAAAAGACAAAACGGACATCATCCAGAACCACAGGAAGGCTGACTGAGTGGAAATTCTATAACTAGAAGGAAAGAGAAAAGCACACTGAGATTCAGAGAAGGTGCGGAAGTAAAAGTACAGAGGTATGGAGGCGCACGCATAAAAGGGCTGGCAACTGAGGACACAGTTGTCTTTTTCAATCGGGAGGGAGTCTCAAGCTCCCGACTGCTCTGAACTCCAGTTCTGGGCTAGTCTCTGGGGACCCAGACTCATACAGGGAGAAACTGGACTGTCTGGCATTGGGCAGAACTCGAGGGCGGCTTTCTCTC
>NW_005371324.1:4679264-4679975 GCF_000412655.1 Myotis brandtii
GGGAAGAGGAACAACTGTAATAATCTGAACAATAAAGATTTAATTTAAAAAAAAAAAAAGAAATGAAAGAGGTGAAGTAACAACCCATCCCACGAAATACAAAGGATTATGAAAAAATACTATGAAAAACTCTATTCCAACAAAATGGACAACCTAGACAAAACGGACATATTCTTAGAAAAATACAAGCTCCTAAAATTCGATCAAGAAGAATCAAAACACCTGAATAGGCCTATAACTGCCGAAGAAATTGAAGCAGTGATCATAAATCTTCCATCACAATAAAGCCCTGGTTCAGATGGCTTTACAGGGGAGTTCTACCAAGCATTCAAAGAACTAAAACCTATCTTCCTCAGACTATTCCAAAAAATTCAAGAGGAAGGAACACTTCCAAGCTCTATCTGTGAAGCCAGCATTACCCTAATTCCAAAACCAGATAAAGACACCACAAAAAAAGAGAACTACAGGCCAATATCCTTGATGAATATAGATGCTAAAATCCTCAACAAAATTCTAGCAAATCGAATTCAGCATTACATTAGAAAGATCATACACCATGACCAAGTGGGATTTATTCCGGGATGCAAGGATGGTATAATATCTGCAAATCAATAAATGTGATACATCACATAAACAAACCGAGAGACAAAAGTCACATAATCATATCAATCGATGCAGAAAAAGCATTTGACAAAATCCAACACCCTTTCT
>NW_005371324.1:4680037-4682062 GCF_000412655.1 Myotis brandtii
CAACATCATACTCAATGGGCAAAAACTAAAACCATTTCACCTAAGAACAGGAACAAGACAGGGATGCCCACTTTCACCACTCCTGTTCGATATTGTACTGGAAGTGCTAGCCATAGTGATCAGACAAGAAGAATGAATAAAAGGCATACAAATTAGAAAAGAAGTAAAACTGTCCTTATTCGCAGATGACATGATACTATACATAGAAAACCCCAAAGATTCCATCAAAACACTTCTAGACGTAATAAATTAATTCTGCAATGTAGCAGGATACAATATTAACACCCAGAAATCTATGGCCTTATTATACACCAATAATGAACTCACAGAATGAGAAACGAAAAAAACAATCCCATTTACCACTGCACCAAAAAAATTAAGATACCTAGGAATAAACTTAGCTAAGGAGGGAAAAAAGCTGTACTTGGAAAACTACAGGACACTGAATAAAGAGATAGAGAAAGACATAAACAAATGGAAGAACATACCGTGTTCATGGATTGGTAGAATCAACATCATTAAAATGTTCATACTACCCAAATCAATCTACAGATTCAATGCAATCCCCATTAAAATTCCAATGACATATTTCAAAGATCTAGAACAAACTCTACAATGAAAAAAAAGACCCCGAATAGCCATAGCAATCCTGAGGAAGAAGAACAAAGTTGGAGGAATCACAATACCAGATATCAAGCTATATTACCAAGCCACGGTTCTCAAAACTCCTGGTACTGGCACAAGAACAGACATATAGACCAATGGAACAGAACAGAGAACCCAGAAATAGACCCATTATGCTCAATTAATATTTGACAAAGGAGGCAAGAGCATACAATGGAGTCAAGACAGTCTCTTCAATAAATGGTGCTGGGAAATTTGGACACATGCAAAAAAAAATGAAACTAGATCATGAACTTACACCATACACAAAAACAATATCAAAATGGCTAAAGGACTTAAATGTAAGATGGGAAACCATAAAAATCCTACAAGACTCCATTGGCAGCAAAATTGCAGACATATTCGTAGCAATATCTTTACGGACACAGCTCCTAGGGCAATGGAGACTAAGGAGAAAATAAACAAATGGGACCACATCAAAATAAAAAGCTTCTGCACAGCAAAAGAAACCATCAACAAAACAACAAGAAAGCCCATTGCCTGGGAGAACATATTTGCCAATGATATTCAGATAAGGGTTTAATCTCCAAAATTTACAGAGAACTCATACAACCTAACAAAAGGAAGATAAACGATCCAATCAAAAAACGGGCAAAGGACTTAAATAGACACTTTTCTATTTAGCACATACAGAAAGAGGACACACAGAAGGTCGAGAGATTTATGGAAAGATGCTCAGTCACTAATCATCCAAGAGATGCAAATGAAAAGGACAATGAGATACCATCTCACGCCTGTCAGAATGGCTATCATCAACAAATCAACAAACGACAAGTGTGCTGGCAAGGATGTGGAGAAAAAGGAACCCTTGTGCGCTGCCAGTAGGAATGCAGACTGGTGCAGCCACTGTGAAAGACAGTATGGAGTTTCCTCAAAAAGTTAAAAATAGAACTCCCATTTGACCCAGTAATCCCACTTCTAGGACTATATCCCAAGAAACCAGAAACAGCAGTCAGAAAGGATATATGCACCCCTATGTTCATAGCAGCACAATTTATAATAGCTAAGATTTGGAAACAACGTAAGTGCCCATCAGCAGATAAGTGGATTAAAAAACGTGGTACATCTACACAATGGAATACTACGCCACTACAAAAAAGAAGGAACTTTTACCATTTGCAATAGCATGTATGGAACTGGACAGCATTATGCTAAGCGAAATAAGCCAGTCAGAGAAAGATAAATATCACATGATCTCACTCATATGTGGGATATAATGATCAATGCAATTTGGTGAACAAGAATAGATCCAGAGACAAATGGCTGGGGAAGGGCAGGGGGTTAGAGAGCAACCAAAGGACATGTATGCAGTGTCTGGACACAGACACTGGGGCGGTGGGG
>NW_005371324.1:4682186-4690785 GCF_000412655.1 Myotis brandtii
GGGGGAGGAGAGACATATGTAAAACTTTAGACAATAAATAATAAATAAATAAAAATAAAGAAGATAATATGAATCTTCATACTGAATTCTATTGCAGAAATGAAAAAGGTGACAACATAAAAGCAGGAAACAGAAAAAAAATAAAGCTTAAAGATGAATAAAATAATCATTTTCATGCTCTCTAGATGTTTCTGGAGATCACCGTAATCTTAAATTTTCAGATGAGGTCTTTAAAATATTTTATACTAATTACATAATATAGATTAATTTTTAATTATAAAGATAAGTAAATAGTACATTACCAGCTATCTATGAAAAATATTAAACATAAATATTATCTACTTACTAATGTATTCATTTATATTCTTCCATCACCTGACACTTAAACTGTTTTAAGAATAATTAATATCTTTATAATTGTATATACAACAAAGACAAGTTATAGTTGCTCAGATAGATGACAATGGTAAATTTCAAATATCTGGCTTCAAGAACCTAAAAAAGAAAAATGACATACAAGAGCGTATTAGTTTAATAAAAACTACCAGAAACAAGAATCACAGTTTTCCCTCTCACTTACCTCCCACACACCATCTTGTAAAACATCTCAGAGAAAACAACTTTAAACAAAAGGCTACAAGAAACAAAATATGGATAATTTAATTGTTTTGGAAAGCTTTATTATGAACTTTTGGGCATGAATAAATATTCCAAATGTTTTTAAATTAATGAATTAACTTGAAAAATAGACACTAATATCATACTAGTTCTAAAAAGGAACAGAAGAGCAAATGACTCCAGTTCTCCTCTTGTGCAGAGTTGTTTCCGTCTCTGTGAACTCAAACTCCTTCTAGTATTAAACTGAATACACTGTACTTCTTAATTAGTTTATCCATCTGCCTCTGCCATTTAGATCCAAAGCTCCATGATGACAGTTTATACCAATTAATAAGTTCCTGATATGTGACAAGCATTCCACTACCTTGTGGAGAACCAAACTGCACAAAATACACATGGTCTATCACCTCATATGAAATCCATGAGGTCATGGGAAGCTTCTCATATTAAGTGATGTTTTAAGTTGAGACCTAAAGAATGAGTGGTAGCTAGCTAAACAAAGAATGGCAAGAAACACATTCCAAGTAGAGAATATGCATAAGCCCTAAGGCGGGAAGCCTCTCCTATATTCTTCTGTTTTTCCCGTAGCACTGTACATTGCATTGGTGATAATGAGATAATGGGGAAGGAGGTGTGAGCGGATAAAAGAATAGGAGAGAAAAAAATACCCAAATATGAAATCAGTCCTATTTCACCGAACTCTGTATTCTGAATTTGATCATTCAAATTTAAACATGCTACTACTCAATTAGACATTTTAAAGAAATTAAACCACTGGTGAGAGTCCATTAGTAGCTGCTTCTCTTAGTCACAAAAAAGTAATAAGGAAAAGAAGCAATTAAGAGTGTAAAATATTGACATTCCTCTACTATAGAACAAAAAAGTTCCCAAAAGAATAATTTGTTGCATAGAATGAGCAAAAAAAAAATTTTTTTAAAACATCACTTTACTTATCTGATATTTTCTTTCTAAAAGCATTTCTTATACTTTAATAATCCAACATCAGGGTCCAAATAAACCACTAAATCAGCACTTAATATGATGTGAATGATAATATCCTTAAATGTTCATAAAACACATCTTGGGTTTTCACAGTAGCCAAAAACTGAGTTCCTTATTATACAAATATGCTGTGACTGCAAAGGAGTGTAAATAACAAAACTAATGTTTCGCCTACCAAAATAAGTGTATTAAAAAGTGGTGTGTGATACTCTGATTTCTCTTCAGATTATATAAATCTTCTGCCTTTTAAAAAGTGGTATGTGGCAACTTCCAGCAAGATGGTGGCACAAGTAAATGGGTACTTGCCTTCTCCCACAACCACATGAAAATTACAACTGAACTACAGAACAACCATCATTCAGAACTGCCTGAAATCTGGCTGAATGGTAATCCTACTACTAGGGAATTAAAGAAGAAGCCACATTGAGACTAGTAGGAGGAATGGAGATGCAGAACGTGCTGGTCCCACACCCATGTGTGGCAGATAAAAACTGGCAGGGCTATTTTGGTTGTGGAAGTCCTCCCTAAGAAGTGAGGGGTCCCAGGCCCACACCAGGTCCCCTATCCCAGGATTCCAGTGCAAGGAAAAGAAGTCCCCATAACTTCCAGCTGTAAAAACCAACAGGGATTGAGGCTGAGGGAGATGGAGGTCTGATGGCGTCCCATGCAATTCCTCTTAAAGGGACTGTACACGGACTTACTCCCTCTGAGCTCCACCACGGGGGAAGCAGTTTGAAAGACAACAGAGACATATGAGGAGAAACTGAATAGTCTGGTATCAGGGCAAGAGCTGGGGGCGGGGAAGGACAGCTTTCTCCCAGACAGAAGTCCTGGAAGAGGCCATTGTTCATTTGATGAGCCTTCTCCCTACAGAGCCAGCACGTGGGCAACATATCTGAGACACCATTAATGTGGCTCACAGTGTTCACCCCATCCTGGAGAATCCCTGAGGCCCCACCCCTCCCAACTTTCAGGTCTACCCAAGCTGTTTCCAGGCCTTTTCCATACAAATGGCCGGTCTTGGTTCATGCTTCAGATTTTCTTAAAATCTCTAAAACAAGCAGCATATAGCCTCTGCATGCCTTGACCTGCTGTTCTTAGGGTCACAGCAGGTGGCCTTAGGGTCGCTTGGGTATCTCCAAACCCAGCACAAGTAGCAGCCACCTGCAGATCACTTTGTAGCTCATGCTAGGTGACCCCAGGCAAAACAGAGGCAGCAGCTGACCTTGGCCTCCACCTCCCAGGAGGCCCCAGAGCCAGCACAAGTGGAGAGCTTTAAACCATGTCAAAGCATCACCACCCAACCATCCCCATAAGTGACACACTCAAGGGGCGAACGCAGCTGACACCAGAGCCCTACTGAAATAAGTCCTGCCCTGTGGAGTGGGGGCCCCTGCACAGCTGATCCTCCAAAGTGGTTGGTGTTGCAGCCAGTCCTTGAAGCTGATGAGCCTGGGGATAAATACCTCCCACTGATGTGCCAACAGCAACCAAGGCTCAACTACAAGAGGAGGGTGTACACAGACCACACGGAAGGAGGGTGCAGCTTGAGTGCCAGCTTAGTGATTGGAGAGGCTTGTGCCATTGGACCCTACAGAACACCTACTATATTAGGCCACTCTACCAAGTATGGGAGACACAGCAGTTCTACCTAATATATAGAAAGAAACACACAGAGGCTGCCAAAATAAAGAGACAAAGAAACATGTCCCAAATGAGAGAACAGAACAGAATTTCAGACAAAGAACTAAACAAAATGGAGACATGCAATCTGCTAGATGCAGAATTCAAAACATTGATTATAAGAATGCTCAATGAACTTAGTGAGAACATCAACATCATAAAAAAGGACCAGACAGAAATTAAGGATATACTAACTGAAATAAAGAATAACTTACAGGGAATCAACAGTAGAGTAGATGAAGCTGAGAATCAAATCAGCAATTTGGAATATAAGGAAAAAAAAACACCCAATCAGGATAGCAAAAAGAAAAAAAAAATCCAAAAAAACAAGGATAGTATAATGATCCTCTAGGACAGTGGTTCTCAACCTTCCTAATGCCATGACCCTTTAATACAGTTCCTCATGTTGTGGTGACCCCCAATTTCATTGTTACAAATTGAACATAATTAAAGCATAGTGATTAATCACAAAAACTATGTAATTATATATGTGTTTTCCGATGGTCTTAGGCAATCCCTGTGAAAGGGTCGTTCGACCCCCAAAGGGGTCGCGACCCACAGGTTGAGAACCGCTGCTCTAGGACAACGTCAAGCTTACCAATATTCATTCACATCATAGGGGTGCCAAAAGAAGAAGAGAAAGAGCGATAAATTGAAAACCTATTTTAAAAAAATAACAGAAAACTTTCCTAACCTGGTGAAGGACAGAGACATATGAGTCCAGATAGTGCAGAGTCCCAAACAAGATGAACCAAAAGAGGCCCAAACCAAGACACATCATAATTAAAATGCAAAAGATCAAAGACAGAGAGAATCTTAAAAGCAGCCATGTGTACAGGCCCCGATGCATCCATACAGAAGCAATGGGTTGCAATACAGCACTCTAAGCTTAGGGATCGCCCCCTTTTTTATAATGAGCTGTAATCAAACTTGCTCTTTCCTTGGGAGGAAGACACTATCTGTCTTCCAAGGCTATTCCCTATACAAACATCCTTGAAAAGATAGTCCAGAACAAAGTACAGTAAGTGCAGAAACACAGACACCAATAGAGAATTGCCTTAGAGCAGCCTGTTCATCCTTGTCTACATCACTACTATCCAACACCACCCCCTGTAACATTTCACCCTATACTATCATAAGTGTTTGAACGGCAGAACAACCAGCCGGCAGGGGGCAGGGCCAGCAAGCAAGCTATGCCAGGCCAGCCAAGGCGCTTGCCAGCAGGCAGAGGAAAGAAACAGCAATGGGGGGGAGGGGCATGGCGACCAGCCGTGTCGGAGGGGCAATTGGGGGGCCCGCCCGGTTGCCTCCCACAGAGGGAGGCCACCAGCAAGGCCGTGGTGGGGTGATGGGGGCGGCGCTGGGTCAATCCCGCAGAGAAAGACTGGGTGGAGGCTGCAGCGGGGTGATGGGGGTGGCGCTGGTCCAATCCTGCAGAGAAAGGCCAGTGGTGACAGGGTGATGGGGGTGGCACCAGGCCGATCCTGCAGAGAAAGGTTGGGTGGAAGCTGCAGCGGGGTGATGAGGGCAGCGCCGGCTGATCCCACAGAGAAAGGCCAGGTGGTAGCCTCAACAGGGTGATGGGGGTGGCGCTGTCCCCTGATCCTGATCGGCCTGCCAGTTCGCCTCTCCCAGAGGGAGGCCAGACTGCAGCTTAGACATCCCCTGAGGACTCCCGGACTGTCAGAGGGTGCAGGCCGGGCTAAGGGACCCTCCCCCATCCCCACCCCGCGCTCCCACTCCAGTGCACAAATTTTCGTGTACCGGGCCTCTAGTTGTTAACACATTGCGTACTGCATAGAAATCTCTAAGACATACGCCAGGGACCGCACGTTTTGGGGCAAACTGCACGTTATTTAAATCATCATAATGCACTTTAGGTGTTGTTTTTTAATAATTATAACATTTTTATTTACTAAAACAATTAAAGTTCCTAGTACTTTTTTAACATATGGTACTGCGTAAAACATTTTCCTCTATGAAGAGGGACCAAACAAAATTTACATAAGTATCTAGATTCGCTCCTTTTTCCATGGGCGTGAAAAACGAGAACACTCGTGAGCGGTCCTTAACAGATGGCGCGCAAAACACGAGAAAACTCCTGAGCGGTATGAAATGTGTTAATAATAGATCAAGTCAACAGTGATTCACAAGCCATTCCTAAGAGTACTTTTGCAAATGTCTACTAAGAGATGTGATTAGAAAATTTTCTATCTGGTTCTAAATAATCTGAAGAATGTTTTTCTATGTAAACAAAGGCTCGGTTCATGAATTTGTGCACTGATTGGGTCCCTTGGCCTGGTGGGCGATCCAGGCCTATCAGGGGAGGTTGGCTGTGGGAGCACACTGACCACCAGGGGGCAGCTCCTGCGTTGAGCGTCTGCCCCCTGGTGGTCAGGGAGTGTCATAGCAACTGGTCAACCAGTAGTTCCGGTCATTCGGTCATAGAGGTCGCTTAGGCTTTTATATATATAGATCACACTTTGTCAAGTTCAGTCTTAATTACTGAATGCCTTCTGCATCAAAGTTAACCATCATGCAGAAAAATTCAGGAACCAAAATAGCAGCACTGGAGCCCCCAGGCTTCATCCTCCAACAAGTGTAACAATTAGACAGCTATCCCTGAACAAAAAGAGCTTTGGGAAAGATCTGCAGTCCACTAAAACTTTAGCAACACAAGGAAAGAAAAGTATTGACACAGAAAAAGGGGAAGGAAAACAGCTTCATTTTGATTTTGCCTGAATATCTTTGCCTGAGTATCTCACTCATTATCCTCCTCCTTCACACACACACACACACACACAGCATTGCTCAGCACCAAGAAGAAACTCCCTAGCAAAGTTCCCCTTGATGGAAAAGAGAAAGCCCAGCGAGCATCCAGCTTCTCCGGCTCTTAGGGGTACTGCACAAAGGATCTGCTTTTATTTCACCCCATGCAGAGAGTGGCAAAGCTGAGACATACAGACATGGCTAGGAACAAGGAAGAAAAGTAAGGACTACTAATAGCAGCCACGCAGTGAGAGCAACCACAGTTCCCAGTGACCTGCTCTGCAGAGGACCCAAGCATCTACACTGGAAAAAACAACAGCCAGCACAGATGCCACAGACTGTCTGCAGATTTTACCAGCTTTTGTCCCACAGGTATCTGCATTCACTAACATCAGCTGCCCTTTCCACTCCTGCCCCCACTGGGGCCTAGGGACTGGAACCAGCAGCCAGCCCAAGCCTCTTCAGCTGCTCAAGTGCAAGATGTCTGCCTAGATCTTCACTGCTGTGCATATGCTCAGGACTGGCCTCTCCAGTTGTGCTTGCATAACACTAACCTGATGCATGGTATACCAGCCTCCAGGCTGTGTGCATGAGCAGGGGGAGACTGTGCAGCCACGAAAGAGCCAACAGCCAGGATCACCACAGGTGCTTGTAGATCCAGATCAGGTCCTATCTTCTGTCACTAGCCTGTACCTCTGCACTCACCTGCAGCTAGCCTCTTCAGCTGTGCACCTGCATCACTAGCCTCCACTGTCATGCACCCATGCTGAGATGCAGCAGCCATAGTAGTACATGCCTACAGTAAACACCCCCACAGCTGTCTGCCTGCCCTGATCCCCACCACTATATACAGTATGTGTTTGCAACTACACCTGCTACTCATCGGTGCTGGCAGCTGGCCTCTGCATCTGAGTATGTGCACACCACCAGTTTCAGTCTTGCCCTGAAACCTAGCTATTAGACCTGGAGGTGCTACTGAGGACCCAAACAGCCCTGGAAGCCTCTGCAGATCCCCCACAGTGGTAGCCAAACACCACATAGTTGTTGATACTATGTACCCATGGCCCAAGCCAGAGAGCCATGGTGTCCCCTGAGAACCCAGTGCTTTTCAAACACACCTCCAACTAGTCTGTCACCCTACACCTCTAGTCTCAAGGTTCACAGCATGTATCAGCATGCCCCTGCCTTCAGGTGAATGTCTATACATAAAGTCAGGAAGAAGATGACTGATTCTTTAAATGTATGGACACCTACGCAGATTATAAGGATACAAAATTATCAGGGAAACACAATTCAACCAAAGGAATATAGTAATGCTCTAATAACTGGCCCCAACAAAATGGGAGACCCCAGAATTGGCTGACAAAAAATTCAAAATAATAATTCTAAAGATTATCAGAGAGCTACAAGAGAATACAGATCAGGAAAACAACACAAGAATATGAGAAGTTCACCAAAGAGAGAGAAAACAAAAAAAGAATCAAACAAATTTTGTAACTGAAGAATACAATAATAAATCAAAGAATTCAATAACAAGCTTCAACAGAAGACTACACCAAGAAAAAGAAAGAAATCAATTGAGTTCAAAGACATATATTTTGAAATTATCCAGTAAGAGTGAAAAGAATGAAGAGGAATGAAGAAATTTCTGGGTCTTATGAGACATCCTTAAGAGAAATAAGGTATGTATCTTTGGATTCCCAGGAGAAGTCAGGGAGAAAGGAATAGAAAGCTTATTTAAAGAAAGAATGGCTGAGAACTTCTCAAACCTAGGGAGATGTTTAAACATTCAAGTTCATTAAACTAATAGGTCACCCAAAATGTCAATCCAAAACAATCTTCTCCAAGACATAATAAAATGGTCTAAAACCAACGACAAAGAGAGAATTTTAAAAGTAGCAAGGGAAAAATATTTTCATATGCCAAAATGGCCCCATAAGTCTATCAGTGGATTTCTCAGCAGAAACATGGAAAGAACAGAATGATGAGATACATATTCTAAGTGCTGAAAGAAACTGTCAACCAAGAATATTTTACCCAACAAAGCTGTCCTGAAATGGAAGCAAAATTCTTTCCCAAACAAACAAAAGCTAAGGTAGTTCTTCACCACTAGAATTCCTTATAACAAATACTGAAAGGAGTTCTTCAAGGTAAAACTAAAGGACACTAACTAGTAATATAAAAACCTATGAAAATAAACAATGCACTGGTAAAAGCAAGTATATACTAAGATTCAGAATACTCTCATACTGTAATATGGTGGTGAATTAACCACTTTAAACATAAAGGCTGAAGAACAAGTATTAAAAGTAACTATAAAAGCCCTGGCCTGTATGGCTCAGTTGGTTGGGCATGATCCTGTGCACCAAAAGGTTACTGGTTCAATTCCTGGTCAGGGCACATGTCTGGGGTGTGGCTCAATCCCCCACAGGGGGCCTGTAAGATGTTTTTCTTTTTTTTTTTTTTCTTTTTAAAAAAATATTATAATAAGTATTACAAAGGGTATTACATATGTGTCCTTCCTCCC
>NW_005371324.1:4696637-4698864 GCF_000412655.1 Myotis brandtii
AAAAAAAAAAGAAAAACAATGTTTTCTTAGTTAAAAGGTGAAAAAGTAATTAATTAAAAAAAAATAAAATAAAAATGTGCAGTAATGCAGGTGCTTCAGATCTTCTACTCTTCTTTTTGGCACGCCCGGAATTCAGGAGAATGTTGAATTTCCCTCTGATACACTGTTCCTCCGTGTTGTAAGCCACAGTCCTGATTTTAAGGCAGGCCGTATTGGTTCCCCTTACTGCTGTATTTGTATGTACAGAAGAGTCAGTTCGTGGCTCTGCCTCTGGGTGGCAGTGTGTCTGGATTGACCTCCAAGGCTTTAAGTCCTCTCTGACCAGGAGTTCTCTATTGTACCTGAACCAGCTCCGCCCAGAGCTGGTTCACCAGTCGCCACTCCCAGCTCTGTTTTCCAGGCTCCCCAAAAACAATCTTCCCCTACAAGCTCCGCTAGCAACCCCAACTGGGCAATCACATGCACTGGGATCAACAATCAAACTCACAGATTTAAGAGGAAGTGTGTAAACAAGAGCCTGGGAGGCTGTGGGAACTCGCAGGGCTCCACCTTCCAGAACCAAGATGTTTTTCTTTCTCGTTCCCTCTCCCTTACTCTTTTTCTCAAAATCAATAAAAATATTTTAATGTAAAAAAATAATAAACAAAAGTAACTATAGTTACAATAATTTATAAAAAGATGTAAAGTATGACATCAAAAACATAAAATATACCTATTAACCAGGAGGTCACGGCTTGGTTCCTAGTCAGGGCACATGCCGGGTTGCAGGCTCAATCCCTGGTAGGGGGTGTGCAGGAGGCAGCCAATCAATGATACTCTCTCATCACTGATGTTTCTATCTCTCTCTCCATCTCCCTTCCTCTCTGAAATCAATAAAAAAATATATTTTTAAAAACATATAATGTGAGGAGAAAAAATGAGCAGAGTTTTTGTGAAACTGAAGTTAAGTTATTATCAGCTTAAAAGAGGCTGTTATGTTTCAAGTAAGCCTCAGGGTAACCACAAAACAAAAATCTATAGAGGGTACATACAAAATAAAGAGAAGGGAATCAAAACATACCACTACAGAAAATCATCAATTCACAAAGGATAAGAGCAAGAGAGGAAGAAAGGGACAAAGAAACTACAAAACAGCCAGAAAACAATTAAACAAGATAGCAATAGTAAGTCTTAGCTTTCAATAATTACTTCAAATATAAATGTATTAAATGCTCCAATCAAAAGGCATAGAGTGGCTAGATAGATTAAAAAGAAAAACAAACAAGATCTATATGTTGCCTACAACAGACTCACTTCAGTTTCAAGAACACACATAAGGCTCAAGGTGCAAGAATAGAAAAAGATACTTTATGCAAATGGAAACCAAAAGGGAGCTACCTAGACTTATATCAGACAAAATAGACTTGAAGAACTGTAACAACAGACAAAGAAGATTATTACATAATGATAAAGAGGTCAATTCATCAAGAGGATGTAACAATTACAAAAAGAAGATAAACAATACAATAAAAAATGGGCAAAGGACCTAAATAGACACTTTTCGAAAGAGGACATAAGGAAGGCCATGAGACATATGAAAACATGCTCAAAGTCTCTAATCGTCCGAGAGATACAAATCAAAACAACAATGAGGTACCATCTCACATCTGTCAGAATGGCTATCATCAACAAATCAACAAACGACAAGTGCTGGAGAGGATGTGGAGAAAAAGGAACCCTTGTGCACTGCTGGTAGGAATGCAGACTGGTCCAGCCACTGAGGAGAACAGTATGGTGTTTCCTCAAAAAAATTAAAAACGAAACTTCCATTTGACCTAGTAATCCCACTTCTAGAAATATATCCCAAGAAAACAGAAACACCAATCAGAAAGGATATATGCATCCCTATGTTCATAGCAGTACAATTTACAATAGCTCAGATTTGGAAACAACCTAAGTGCCCATCAGCAGATGAGTGGATCAGAAACCCGTGGGACATCTACACAATGGAATACTACGCTGCTATAAAAAGATGGAATTCTTACCAGTTGCAACAGCATGGATGGAACTGGAGAGCATTATGTTAAGCGAAATAAGCCAGTCAGAGAAGGATAAATATCACATGATCTCGCTCATTTGTGGAATGAACAACATAAATTGATGAACAAAAATAGGACCAGAGTCATAGAAACATCGAACAGACTGTCCATCCTATGAGGGAAGGCCGGGAGGGGGGGGGGGGGGGGGA
>NW_005371324.1:4699459-4703385 GCF_000412655.1 Myotis brandtii
CCTGGTGTTCCCAGGTGCCTCCCAGTACTGGCCGCCCTGCCCCGACCCCCCACCCCACGGCAGCCCCAGGCAGAGCAGCTCGGGTGGGTGTGGGTCACGCAGCCCCAGGCCCCATGGGGGTGGAGAGGTTCACGCTGCAGCCGGTGTAGTGACGCCCGTTAACTTTGCTGGGGAGTCCGAATTGGACTGAATGGACTGTAGCTGGCAGTGCTGGCCAGGTTAAGCTCCAGGAAGATGTTTTATAAGAAGAGTGGGCAAGCCTATCTCCTAGCAGAGTTCTGATCACTGAGAATGATGTGAAGGAGGGCCTCCAGAAGTCTCACATGTTATATGACCGAGCAGGAGAAGAGCACTACAACTGCATCTCTGCTCTTCTTCTTTTTTTTTTTTTTAATATATTTTATTGATTTTTTACAGAGAGGAAGGGAAAGAGATAGAGAGTTAGAAACATCGATGAGAGAGAAACATCGATCAGCTGCCTCCTGCACATCTCCTACTGGGGATGTGCCCGCAACCAAGGTACATGCCCTTGACCGGAATCGAACCTGGGACCTTTCAGTCCACAGGCCGACGCTCTATCCACTGAGCCAAACCGGTTTCGGCTCTGCTCTTCTTAAGTCGGTACGGGGCTCAGACCCGAGCGCCTCCCTCTACTGGCTGGCAAGCATGCTCGAAGGAGGAGAGGACCCACTGTATGTGGCAAGGAGGCTGGTGAGGTTTGCCAGTGAAGACATAGGTCTGGCAGATCCATCCGCATTACCACAAGCAGTGGCCGCCTACCAGAGCTGCCACTTCATAGGCATGCCCGAATGTGAGTGCTTCTGGCCCAGTGTGTAGTCTATTTTGCCACAGCCCCAAAGTCTACTGAGGTATACAGCGCCTACAACGTCAAAGCCTGCCTAAGGAACCACCAGGGGCCTCTTCCCCTGCCCCGCTGCACCTGAGGAACACGCCCACCCGGCTCATTGAAGGACCTGGGCTATGGCAAGGGCTACAAATACATCCCCATGTACAGCGAGCCTGTGGACCAGGAATACCTGCCGGAAGAATTGAGAGGAGTGGATTTCTTCAAGCAGAAGCGATGCTGACTCTTTGAGGCTATGACAGCAGAAGGACGTTTCTTTTTCTTCTTCTTCTTCTTTTTTTTTTAATAGGAATGGCCAGCAAGAGAGTAAATGGATTGTGAAGTTGGTTTCCTGGTAAAAGTTAAAAGAGCCCAACTTTTTGTGCCAGAAATTTGAGAGTATCTTAAGTGGAGGCACAGCTACTTCAGCTAAGGGTGTAATGTTAAATTGTGTTCATTTGCACTCTGCAATAGTTATGCGTATGCAAGTGTCTGGCAGCTTTGTGCAATGAATTAATGTTATAAGGAATTATCTATTTTGTCACATTATTTAAATCATAATGTCATTTCAGAATTCAGTTCTGTAGGATTTTTTTCCCTTTAAAAAATGTATATTCTGGGTAGTTTTAATTGCTAAAAAAAAAATGTAATTGTGATTTAATACTGCATAGTGTTCTGGGGTATTTTTTTATATGCAAAGGTCTTATGAGCCAATAAAACTATTTCAAAGTAAAAACAAAAACAAAAACTTTGCTGGGAAGGCTGGCAGGACTCCGGCATGTTTGGGGCAGCCTGTTTATGCCGGGACCAGGGTGCACAGCCACACACATGCGGTGGGCATGTGCTGGGAGTGCGTCGCAGGCATCATATGGACATCTGTGTGTGAAAAGGTGTGCACACACCTTTGTGTGCATAAATACATGTTTCACAGAAGCGTACCTGAAAAGGTGCTTTATCTGTAATAGGCAGTTTTCAAAATGTAATCCAGAGCAAGGGATCTGTAGCAAAAACACGCACGCAAGAAAAGGTTTTTGATACTAAACACAAAGCTGTAATCGAAGTGTTTATGTCCAAATGTACTGTGAATCAAACAGATGGTGATATTTATTGTCTGGTAGGTCTGTTTGAAAGGTCTGGTCGATCAGTTCTCATTTCACAAAAATAAAATAATGTAACTAAGTGATTACTAAATATATACTTCTAAGGCAAAGTAGTTTACCCACTTTGTGTACTTTTTGCACATGTGTAGCACTTCAAGGCTGTTTATAAAGTATAACTTAGATGATGTGACAATATGGTTGAGGAAGGGGGTGTGGCCGGTTGTTTTTAAAAATTATCGACACCTCACAGTTTTTAAGACAAACGTGTTAACCTAAAATCTTCAGAAGGCAGGGTCAGGGGTCTTTGAAGACCTTTGTATAGGCCTAAGACATAAAAAAGCAAATACCCTTTTAGGATGTGGCCTAAAAGAAACCTATTATTTTCAGTTATTACTGTCTTCAAAGTAAAATAACATTTTTGCAGCCTTTTTATGTGAGCCTTTTTTTTTCATACTTTCATTACAATATTTGAAATAGGTGTTGTCATTATTTTAAAGCAATAGTTTTTTCTTCTCAATATCAGAGACCAAAATTTTCACACACACCCCAAAAATGTTTATTTGAAGTAACTTATGCATCTGGACTCCAGGTGGCCTAATAAGCTCAGTGATTAGACAGGTGATTTTATAGCCAAGGTCAAAGGCTCTTTGCCCTGATTAGCCCTTGATGGGGGAGCAGCCAGAGGCTCTCCTGACCAGCGTAGGGAAAGGGGGGAGGGGCAGGAAAACCATTAGAGGAAAAAGAGTGGGATTGGAAACTCCCTCCCAACCACCCTTAAGAGAGTTCAAACGCTGCGAACAGTGGCAGGCGGTTGAGCGGGGCTGCGAGTGCGGCGGGGCGGCAGAACACCTGCAGGTGGGCAGGGCGGCGGACTACCGCACGATTTCGTGCGCTAGGCCTCTAGTATAAAATAGGGCAGTTCAATATGCCACTTTCAACAACACATATATCATCCAGACAGGAAATCAGTAGGAAACATTGAACTGAATTACACTTTATAGCAAATAAAGCTAAGACACAACATTCTACCCAACAGCAGCAGAATCCACATTTTTTCAAGCACACTTCTCCAGGATAAGTCATGTTAGGTTACAAAAGAAGTCTTAGAAAATTTTAAGACTGAAACCATACCAAATATCTCTTCTAACCACAATGTATGAAACCAGAAATTAATAACCAGAAGAAAATTGGAAAATTCACAAATATGTGGAAATTAAACAGCACACTTATGAACAACCAATGGGTCAAAGCAGCAATCAAAAGGAAAATAAAAAAGAAAACTTTAAATAAATGAAAATAAAAACACAACGTACCAAAACTTATGAGATATCTCAAAAGCAGTGCTAAGAGGAAAGTTTACAGTGATAAATGTCTAAATTAAGGAATAGTAAAGATCTCAAATAAACAACCTACCTTTGAACCTCAAGGAACTAGAAAAACCAGAATAATCTAAGCCAAAGTTAGCAATGGAAAAAGCTAAAGATCAAAACAGAAATAAATGAAATAGAGAGGAGAAAAACAATACAAAAGTAAATAAACAAATAAAACTAAGAACTGTTTTTTTAAAGAGATAAAATTAACAAATCTTTAGCTAAACTTCCTAAGGGGGGGGGGGGGGGGGGGGACAAAGACTCAAGATAAAATTTAAAATAAAAAAAGTGACATTACCACTAATACCACAGAAATACAAAGGATCATAAGAGATTACGATAAACAATTATACATAAACTAGAGGCCCGGTGCATGAAATTCGTGCACAGGGTGGGGTGGGGGTATGTGTGTTCCTCAGCCCAGCCTGCACCCTCTCCAATCTGGGACCCCTCGAGGGATGTCCGACTACCTGGGATCGGACCTAAACGGGCAGTTGGACATCCCTCTCACAATCCAGGACTGCTGGCTCCCAACCACTCACCTGCCTGCCTACCTGATTGCCCCTAACCGCTTCTGCCTGCCAGCCTGATCACCCCCTTACCACTCCCCTG
>NW_005371324.1:4703580-4710398 GCF_000412655.1 Myotis brandtii
CCTCCCCTGCAGGCCTGGTCGCCCCCAACTGCCCTCCCCTTCAGGCTGGTGGCCCTCAACTGCCTTCCCCTGCGGCCTGGTTGCCCCCAACTGCCCTCCCCTGCCAGCCTGATCTCACCAACGGTCCCCCCTTGCCAGCCTGATCTCGCCCCCAACTGCCCACCCCTACAGGCCTGGCCACCCCCACTGCCCTCCCCTGCAGGCCTGGTCACCCCCAACTACCTTCCTCTGCCAGCCAGTTCATCCCCAACTGCCCTCCTCTGCCAGCCTGACGCCCCTAACTGACTCTGCCTCAGCCCCCACCACCATGGCTTTATCTGGAAGGAAGTCGGACATCCGGAAGATGGCCGGTCAACTTGGTCTAATTAGCATATTACCCTTTTATTAGTATTAGTATAGATTATATCTCAATAAAGCTGGGCCGGGGAACATGTTAGCTTTTATTTTTGAAACCTCAGCTTCTTGTATAGTGCCTGGCATCTAACAAGCACTGAAAAAAAAATTCATTGAATGAGTAACAGTAACCAAGGAAAAATTTCTTAAAAGTAATTAAGACTAGATAGTTTAAATCATTTATTCACTTAAGGGTATGTAGAAAAGACAGGAAAAGGAACTGAAGTATAAAGCTGACCTGTCTTCATGGGCATTTAATAACTACTCTATTTTTTTGTAATCCTTACCCAAGGAGTGAGGATATTTTTTCCATTGATTTTTAGAGAGTGGAAGGGAGGGGGGAGGTGAGAGAGAGTAAAAGAGAAAAACATCAATGTGAGAGAGAGACACATTGACCGGTTGCCACCAACTCCAAGCCCCAACCAGGACCAGGGATTGAACCTACAACTGAGGTACGTGCCCTTGACTGGGAATCAAACCTGAGAATCTTCTCTCTATGGACCAACGCTCTAACCACTCAGCAACCAGCCAGGGCATGACTGCTCTATTTTAACCACAGCAAATCTGTAAAGGCTGAAAGGTTTGCGTTCAGCCAAGAAATAGTTAATACAGTGCTATTACATTAAAGAAACATTATGTTAGCCTAGAAACTATACCAGCAGTGGATTCTTTTGTTGTAAAGCACAGTTGCTCAAGTGTCAATTCTTTCTAAAAGTCAGTTTTCCCATTATTACTTCAAGAGTATGAGCTTATCGTTCTGGTAATTTTTTTTTTTAAGTTAGCCGAAGCTTCCTATTGTTTGAACCAAAGAACCCTAAATGGACATAGATTCTATTTCAGCCATTCGTTTATAACCAAAATAGGCAACCTTAGAATATTAAAACAAAATGGAAGTTAACTTCAAAGTATTTTTTCATAATTTACAAAAGTAAAATCTTTGTCAGGCTTAGAGCATAAAATACCATATATGTTATCATAAGAAAAAAATAATGTAATATTCATCTATGTTTTTCTAGGAAGTTGTTTTAATTCCATTGAGATCTATGATATAAACATCAGGTTTTGATCAGAATCATAAGGAGAAAAAACTTTTACTAAAAAATGTGATCTCTACCTCAATTTTAGTTTGGATCTTAATATCCAAGGTGCTTCCTCTGCAGCTCCTGCTTCATATCATCTCACTATCAAGTGAAGGATTTGTGGTCAGATGCATGATCAGTACTAAGAGGTGAGACATCTAAAAATATCTATTTGAGCAGCTGACTGGTAGTTCCATTTGTCTGACTGATCTAATAATCTGCTACAAATACAGGAGCAGAATCAAAGGGATGGCCAATCCTTTTAAGGCCCTGGACCATAATCATCCGAGGAAGCTATTTACCCACCTCTACCTCATCACCTACCTGGTTTCTAAAATTCTAAGTTATGTTCAGTACAAGGCTTAGAAATGTCTTTCAAAGAAGAAATGTGATTTCAGTAGGAAGAAAAAAATACCCATATATTTCTACTGTAGCTAGGATTTATTATTAACTACAACAGGTTAATTAAAATGCAATAATCAAGATCCATCAACATTTCTAGAATGTGGAAAGTAAAAAAAAAACGGATACAAAATAAACAGAAGATAAAATCTTTGTATAGGAAAGCATACAATTTAATTGGAAAGACAAAAAAAATATGAAACTGATAAATAAAAACCAATATATGACTGAATATATGCTACATTTACCTTTTGTCCTATTATTTTTATTCTAAAGAAAGGCAGCTTAAGAAAAGAAGAAAAATGCAAGCATACGGGTGCTGTTTTGAAACCAAGAATGGTATCCTTAACCCAGGATTTTTTACTTCCATTTACATGTAGTCAGAAACTAAATTAAATGCAATCTGTAGCTAACATTTTTCTTCAATTCAACACGTTCCCACCAAGAACAGGCTATAGTTTTGGCAATTGTCATTAGAGCTACTCAAATATTCATGCAAAGACTGCTTTAGCCAAGGCTAGGATGTTTCCGTTAGAGATAGGAAAGAGAAAGAAAACTATATATGATTTTAACGTAATTGAAAAGTGTTTCAATTTCCTTTTCTGCCAAGTTTCACACTTGGTATTTAAACACTTAGTGTCTAGTACACACGTGTGCTATTGCAACTCCAATCAAAGATCATACGGATATACCAGTCAAACCTAGAGTTGGTTACTTCCAATGATAGGCAATGGAATAACATCAATTGCTAAGTCCTTCCAGTCTGCTGAAAGTACTTAGCATCTTCCTTACTACAAACAATATCTGTCCTGGAATGTACAAGTCTTTATTGGGGGCAACATCTTTAAAAGAAGAAACAGACAAAAAACAAAAAACAACAACACAAACACAAGTAACCAAGGCAAGAGAGTGAATTATACAAAGATTTTTTTTTCTATTTTCAAAAAGATGCTGGGCTGGGGGATTTACACTACCTCCAAAACTTATTATAAAAATAAAGTAAAAGTGTGATATTGGCATGCCACATATATATCAATGAAACAGAATAGGTAGTCCAGAAATGGATCACACATTAATTTGCAACAAAAGTGCCAAGAAAAATATTTTCAATAAAAAGGGATATTCATTAAATGAAAAAAATCTTGACTTTAACAGTAAACACAAAAATTAATTTGAAATGAATAATAGAGCTAAATGTAAAAGCCAACACTTATAAAACTTTTAGAATAAAACATGAGAGAAAATCTTCCCAAACTTGGGCTGGGCAAAAATTTCTTAGGAGACTAAAAACACAAATCATGTTAGACTTCATAAAAATTAAAAGTTTCTTCTCTTCAAAAATAAAGTGAAGAAGCCCTGCCGGTGTGGCTCTATGGTTAAGCATCGACCCATGCACCAAGAGGTGGCCTGTTCAATTCCCAGCAGGGTGTGTGCAGGAAGCAGCCAATTAATGTTGATGTTTCTCTCTCATCAATGTTTCTACCCCTCTCTCCCTTTCTCTCTCTCTCAAATCAATTTTTAAAATAATTTTTTAAAAATAAGTTAAGAAAATGAAAACACAGCCAAATAGAAAATAGGCACAATACACACATCTGATAAAGAACCATGATCCAAAAATATATAAAGAACTCTTAAAAGTCAACAATAAGGAAACAAAACATTTTAAATAGACAAAATAGTTAAACGATTTACTTAAAAAAGTTATACAAATGACCAGTAAAGCCATGAAAAGATGTTCAATACCACTGGTCCTCAGTGTAACATACATGAAAAACCACCATGAGTTACTACACAACCTCTAGAATGGCTAAAAATATTTAAAGTGACAATATAAGCACTGACAAGGATGGGAAGCAATTAAAATTCTCCTATACTGTCAGTGGGAATGCAAAATAGCACAGCCACTCCTAGGTATTTACCTAAGAGAAATGGAAAATGTCCACTCGAAGATTTGTAAATGGATTTTTCGTAACAGTTTTATTTATAACTAGTGGCCCAGTGCACGAAATTCGTGCACATTAAAAGGGAATTAATTAGAGGAAAATTTTAATATTTCTATTTGCCCTTTCTCTATAATAGAAGTGTCAGAGATGAAAGAAAATTAGTAAAATGTATATGAAAATCTCCCACCTGTCAGAGTCTGGGGCACGCCGCGGGACCCAGAGTCAAGTCCCCCCCCACACCCACCTGCGCATGCCTCAAAATCGTGCAAGACCCAAACCCAGCCGGCCCCACCCCCGTCAAGCCCCACAGGGTGGGGTGCACAGCCTCAGGTCCCCTGGCCCGGCCTCAGGTCCCCCAGCCCCAGTGCCAGGGCAGGGAGCGTGGTCTCAGGTCCCCCGTCAAGCCCTGCCGGGCAGGGGGCACAGCCTCAGGTCCCCCGGCCTGGCACCTCAGGTCCCCCAGCCCGGCCTCAGTTCCCCTGGCCCCAGCGCCGGGGTGGGGGGCACAGCCAGGTCCCTCGACCCCAGCACCGGGGCTGGGGGCACAGCCTCAGGTCCCCCAGCCCCAGGGCGAGGGCGCGAGGGCATGAGCATGTGACGACACGAGGGTGTGATAACCATTTGCATTTTAGCTCTATTATATAGGATAGGCAAAAACTAGAATTAAGTCAAATGTCTATTAACCAGTGAATGGATAAACAAATTGTAGTATATCCTATAAATAAAAGCCTAATATGCTAAGTGTCCGGTCCTCCAGTCGGCCGTTCAACCAATCAATGTGTAATATCCTAATGATATGCTAAGGCCGTTCAATCACTCGCTATGATGTGCACTGACCACCAGGGGGTAGACGCTCTGAATGGTAGGTTAGCTTGCTGCTGGGGTCCGGCCGATCGGGTCTGAGCGAGACAAGCCGGACATGCCCTGGAGCCCTCCCGTGGTCCCTTCCCGGCTGGCCAACCTCCCATGTCCCTCCCTGGCCCCGATCGTGCACTAGTGGGGTCCCTCAGTTTAGCCTGCACCCTCTCGCAATCTGGGACCCCTCGAGGGATGCTGAAGAGCCCGTTTCAGCCCTATCCCACAGGCCAGGCCGAGGGACCCCACTGGTACACGAATTCATGCACTGGGCCTCTAGTTCATTCATAACAAAGGAATAATCTTTCTCTTTTTTTTAAAGATATGTTTTTATTAATTTCAGAAAGAGGAAGAGAGATAGAAACATCAATGATAAGAATAATGGATCAGCTGCCTCCTGTACGACCCCTACTGGGGATCAAGCCCGCAATCTGGGCATGCACCCTGATGGGGAATCAAACCATGACCTCCTGGTTCATAAGATGATGCTCAACCACCGAGCTACACTGGCTGGTCACAATCTTTCCTTTTAATTGTCAGACAAGAGTACATATTTAAAATTCCATTTATATGAAATTCAAAAACAGACAAAACAATATATAGTGGGCAGAATCCAGATCAGCTGTTATCTGGGGAAGAGTTGTGAATGTAGGGAAGGAGAAACACTAAGTGGAAAAATGCACAAGGGATTTTGGAGACGGATGGAAATGTTCTGTATTTTTATTGTGGTGGCGCCGTTCACATAGGTGTATACAGTTGTCAAAATGCACAAATTATGTAATTTAAATGGGTACATTTTACTTTATGCAAATTGTATCTGAATAAGTACTTTGGTGTTTTTTTAAAGTGATGTTGGTAGGGTAAGTGGTAAGAGCAAGAAAGAAGACTACAGAAATACTGAAAGGCAGAATGACATAGTAAAAGCAATGTTTTTTAAATCATGAAAATAGTTCAAATTCTAGCACAGTTAAAACTAGGAATGTAAAGGGAATGTATTTAATTCCATCTGTAAAATGGGACTAATAAGTCACAGGATAGCTGTAAAAATTAAATGAGATAGCTAACACTATACCTGGTACATCACAGAAACACAACTCAGATTAGTTGAATCTGTACCTATCAATGTTAAATGCTAAGATAAAAGCAGGCCGATGCTCTATCCACTAAGCCAAACCGGTTAGGGCTCCACACTGTTTTTACACAATGGAATACTATGCAACTGTACAAAAGAAGGATCTCTTACCCTTCCAGACAACAAGGAGGAACCTGGAGAATATTATGCTAAGTGAAGGAAGCCAGTCAGAGAAAGACAAGTATCACATGATCTCACTTACATTTGGAATCTATTGAACAAAATAAACTGACAACAAAATAGATCCAGAGACAATGAAGCAAGTAACAGACTGATGTATTTCAGAGAGGGGTGGAGGAAAAGACATTAACCAAAGAACTTATTTGCATAACCAATGGACAGACAATAGTACAGTGAAGGCCTGGGGAGGGGGCAGGAGTAGGGGAGAGGGGAGTCAATGGAGGAGGAAAAAGGACATCTGTAATGCTTTCAAGAGTAAAGATAAATTTAAAATTTAAAAAATAATTAATTAATTTTTTAAAAGGGACTAGCCCTGGCTGGGTGGCTTGATTAGTTGGAGCATCATCCATACACCAAAAGGTAGAGAGAGGAGGGTTTGATCCCCAGGCAGGGTGCCTACAAAAGGCAACCAATCAATCTTTCTGTTTCTCTCTCTCTCTCTCTTTCTTTCTCTCTCTCTCTCTCTCTCTCTCTATCCCTCTCTCCCTCCCTCCCTCTCTCCCCCCTCCCCCCTTTCCTCCTTCCCTTCCCATCTCTTTAAATATCAGTGAAAGTAAAACCAAAAACATATTCTTAGTGAGGATTTAAAAAAAGGGGGGGGGCAGACTAGAGATTTATTTTTATCATTCATTAATACTTATAAATTAGGTAGCTTCATCAGACTGTATCATCTGGGAGTTTAAATCAAGAAAAATAATACCTTCTACACTAATAAAAGAGAAACATGGTAATTAGCGTACGACCGCTACCCTTTTCATTGGCTAATCAGCATATCCTTATGCAAATTAACTGTCAGCCAAGATGGCGGCCGGCAGCCAGGCACTGAAGCGAGCA
>NW_005371324.1:4711955-4715474 GCF_000412655.1 Myotis brandtii
CCCCAACTCCCCAATCAGCCCTGCTCTGAGCCCGACCAGGGGCTGCACCTAGGGATTGGGCCTGGCCTCTGCCACCCAGGAGCAGGCCTAAGCCAGCAGGTCGTTATCTCCCGAGGGGTCCCAGACTGTGAGAGGGCACAGACCGGGCTGAGGGACCCCCCCTTCCCCCCCGAGTGCACAAATTTTTGTGCACCAGGCCTCTAGTAAAAATATAAAATGAAATCTTCCTATTATAAGCTCCTCTGTGCAACAAGGTATCTAGAGGTATATTATTGTTTATTATCTGCACCACCAGAGTACAGCACTGATATTCAAAAGCCATTCAATAGTAAGTGTATAAGGCAGCCTAAGATAATTTTTGCCCCCCCCACCAAATTTAATTTACTTGTAAATCTGCATCAAAGAGTACACTGAGGCAACAGAAGTGGTTTTAGATCATACTAGAAAATAAGATGGAGTAGCTGCCTGGAATTAAACCTCAACATGGATAACCTTAAGCACAAATTACATAATAAGTATGAATATAACCAAGAATTAAAATATTATGCATATAACCAAGAATTATTATGTAAACACATGCTCTATAGATTCTGATCTCCTTTAAAATGGAAAGAATACCTGACATCGATAACTCATTCACCAATTCTTGTTCTCTAAAGTGCAAGCTAAATTAGCATAGCAATAGCCTAAGTGGCAAACACAGACTAACAGTTATACTATCTTAAGATGTAATTTTAACTAATATAGCAGAGTTTACATACAAATAAAAGGTTGTCTTCATTTAGAGTAGTCGTTTTTAGAGACCATTTCAAGTTGCCACTAAACAAAGCAATTTTGGAACTCCTCTTTTCTAATTTTCTTAGCTACCTATAGGTTTCATTCCTTTGGTTACTGCTTCTTTTGAACTAAAATGGCATTTCTCACGTTGATTCTTAATTTTATGATGAGATTCCGTTCAGAATGACTTGCCACTCTTTCCAAATATCAAATTCATTTTCTAAAGATGCCATTTGTCACCATAGAATGTAGATTAAAAGAATGAGGTGGGCAGGGTGGGGGTATGTGCTGTAGGGCGGGAGTGGGCGGGGAGAGGTCAATGGGGAAAAAAGGAGACATAAGTAAAACTTTCAACAATAAAGAATTAAAAAAAAAAAAAGAATGAGGCTGAAGACACTAAAGTAGGGGTCCTCAAACTACGGCCCGCGGGCCACATGCGAATACAAATATTGTATTTGTTCCCGTTTTGTTTTTTTACTTCAAAATAAGATATGTGCAGTGTGCATAGGAATTTGTTCATAGTTTTTTTTTAAACTATAGTCCGACCCTCCAACGATCTGAGGGACAGTGAACTGGCCCCTGTTTAAAAAGTTTGAGGACCCCTGCACTAAAGAAATGACAACAGAGTCATTCCAAAAGTATTTTTGAACAGTGACATTACTAAAAATGAATTCAAGCTAACTCTTAGAGTGACACACAAATCCTAGTATGTTTACTTAAAAACTGGTCACATTTGTACTTTGGGCACAGCGCACAGGCCTGATCCCTAACTTCTGGTTTGCAGAATAACAGATCCTGTAATGTAAAAGTACATTTATTACAAGCTACAGACTAAGAAATGGAACAAGTTTTAAGACTAAAATCTGGTGGTCTACTATAGCAACATGGCTTGGGAGACAGTATAGTACACTAAAAGCAACATGGCTATAAAATGACATAGGCTAAGGTTCAACTTCTTGCTTGCCTCTTAGTAGCTACATGACCAAGCATGTTTCTTGAACATGGAGTCTGTACAACATGAATAAGTAGATCCGTAAAACAGGAGTAATACCATCTATTTCAGAGCTATTATAAGGATATTACATAATATATTATCTTATTGGAATTCTAGCACCTAACATCTTTAAGGAATCCTCTAAAGAACCTAAGAGGCTATCTGTTCCAAACTCTCCATTTTACTAAGACCCACAGAGACCAAGTGGCTGCCAAGGTCACACGGTTACTTACTTAATAGGAAAGACAACACTTCTGGCAGGTTCCTTACTTTCCCAGTGCATCTGTTTACTAAATCAGTTGGTGTTTGTAATTCTAGGTTGTACAAGCCTGTCTGTGACAGAAGGTCTCAAAAGAGAGTTTCTGAGACAGCAATAAATCAAGGCCACCAAAGGACAGTGCTAGCAAATATGATACTGGCAATCATACAGTAATAATCTAGTCTTATATATTAAATGTCTCCTTGGATTTTAAGTCTGTTTTAAAGTTGGATATTTGAATTTACTACCCGATTCAGCATAAATTTTCAGTTTTCTTGAAAGATCATCTTCTAAGGAAAATATGAACCTGGTTTTAAATTAAGATACTAGAAAAAAATGAATGTGTTTCTCATTTATTAAATATGTTAACTGGTTATAATAAACCAAAAGTTACCCAGTTTTCTACAAGTAAAATCCATACTAATACTTAAGCAGAGGGTTCTTTACTAAATATTAAAGCTTGAAATGCAAGATCTCAAGTTAATTTAAGACAATCTCAAAGAATTTGATTATTGATTTTCTTACTCAATCCCAAAACCATTTCTTCATATATTTTAATACAGATTATGAACGGCTTTCTATCTTGAACATGAAAGAAAAATACCTGAGTACTTCACTCTGGCCTAGATGCTTCTGCGTTTTGAATTCTAGGTACTAGTATAGGTTACCACAAAGTAATCATCATCTTTAACTTATCGTGTAAGTAACCAAGACATAATTACACTTCTGCTTGCCAATTCAAAAGGATCTATGAGAACCAACATGATTTTTAATACCTAAGGATTACTACCAAAAATAAGAAACTATGGAGATAATTCTTATATTGAAAGTCTGTTCCTGAAAGAAAATTAATCAATATAACAAAAAAAAACCTTAGAGAATACCAAAAAGTCCTATTTTCTGAATTTAATTAAAATCATAATTTGTCTCATAGCCACAAAATGTATCACTGATTAATTTCAACTACTTACTGGTTTTCATCATTTAGATAGAATCTATGGACATGACAGCTGGAGTAATTTGGGTGGAAGAGCAGGAGAGAGATATACTTATTTAGGGAATAAGAAATATAGCTGTTCAGAAGGAATAGAAAAGAAGAAAGATAAAATGGAAAATACTTATGTCTAAATTGATAAATTAAAAGAAGTGTGGATCAATATTTAATAGAAACTGGTGTATTTCATAAAAACATAGCTTTCTTTGTTGCAAATTCATAAATAAACCTCCCCCCATGAATTCCTCTCATTTCCTAAGGGGAGAAAAAGTCCTTTATTAACGGTAAGTTTCTTGCCCTAGCCAGCTTGGCTCAGTGGATAGAGCATCAGCCTGTGGACTGAAGAGTCCCAGGTTCGATTCCGGCCAAGGACACATGCCTGGGTTGTGGGCTCGATCCCCAGTAGGGGGTGTGTAGGAGGCAGCCGATCAATGATTTTCTCTCATCATTGATGTTTCTATCTCTCTCTCCTTCTCCCTTCCTCTCTGAAATCAA
>NW_005371324.1:4716140-4726892 GCF_000412655.1 Myotis brandtii
TTTAAAGATAAGTTTTGTCCCCCAGGGGATATTTGCAATATATGGAGACATTTTTTGCTATATAACTCTGGGAGGTGCTACTAGCATCTAATGAGTACCAGGATGCTGCTGTACATTCTACAATGCACAGGTCAGCCACTCACAACAATTATCTAGCCCAAAATGTCAATAGTGTCAAGCTGACAAACCCTGCTGTAAGAGAACTCTTCAGACTTTTAAAGAAAAATTTTTGTAGTTTCTCTCTGCTCCTCATTTTGTGTGTGTGTGTAATATATGTTTTATTGATTTCAGAGAGAGAAAGGGAGAGAGAATTAGAAACATCAATGATGGGAATAATTGATAGGCTGCTTTCTGCATTCCCCTTACTGGGGATTGAGCCCACAACCCAGGCATGTGCCCTGACCAGGAATCGAACTGTGGCCTCCTGGTTCATGGGTTACACTCAACCACTGAGCCACAACAGCCTGGCATCTACTCCTTGTTCTTATGATAGTATGTGGGCATAGAGTAAAGCTTTAGGGTATTATGATTGGTCTGAGTGGGTTCCTCACAGCCCTTTAAGATTCGGCTATTGGCCCTCATAGAATCATAATGGCATATGCTCATGTATATTTTGGAACAGTATCCAGTGGATCTCCTAACTTGGTCCCACCTCAACTCCTGTTGGTATGAATATCATTAGAGCTTCAAAGACCTCTTTTATGCAGCTCATGTTTATAATAAAGGCAACACTAGCTGCCTAACAAATAAACCCCAAATTTTCAGTCACTTAACGTAATTAAAAATGTTCATTAAAATTACAGTCTGGTGTGGGTGCTCCTATTTGGTGCACAGCTTTTTCCCACATGCTAATTTAGGGACTCTAGATCCTTTCAACCTTATGGCTCTATCAACTCATAAGAGCCTCAGCCTCTGCATCTGGCCTCTAGATGGGAAAAGAGAAAGTAGAGAAAGAACACCTGCTTTCAGTCACCTCAACCCAGAAGTTATGTCATATTTCCACTCATATTCCAATGGCAAAAACCAGTCACATGGCCCCACCTCAATAGAGGGAGGGAGGATGGTGGTAGAGGAGGAAAATGATTGAGAAATGATTTCCTGGCTGAGCAACCACTTCCCAGTTTGAACTATACCACAAGAAGCAGCACAAACTATGCTGGACATTTGAGCTGAATCTGCCACAGCCGCCCTGCCCACAACCTCATTTGCATGGTCCCTCCCTAGCCTCATGACAGACTTGCTGGCTCCCTGCTAATTTCTATTTCCTTCACTATGATTATGTGAGGACTTCCAGATGTCTTTCATACCACATAAGAACCGTGGAAAACTCACAGGATGCACTGCTGAGTCTCACTCTGATTAAATACACCATTTTCTTACCCTGCAGCCACCACGTCAGCATAGGGCTAGGTACAGAGCAATGAGCTAGTAAGTAGCTGCGCAGGTTCTGAATTTAAACAGTTGAGTTCGAGCCTGTACTATTCTGCCTCTCCATACTTTCTTCATTGTTGGGAGTATTACAATATCCCCTTTTATTTTCCCTATTGCCTCCCTCCACCCAGTTCCCACTCCACCTCAGGCCTTCACCACCCTATTGCCTATATCCATAGGTAATGTATATATGCATATAACATTTTTGGTTAATCTCTCCCCACTCCCTCCCTCCCCTCTGAGATTTGTCAGTCTGTTCCATGTTTCCATGGTTCTATTTTATTCATCACTTTATTTTGCTCATTAGATTCCTTGTTCATTTATTTTTATTTTTAGATTCAATTGTTGATATATATGTATTTATTGCCATTTTATTGTTCATATTTTTTATCCCTCCACCTTCTCCTTCTCCTTCTCCTTCCTCTTCTTCTTAAAGAATACCTTTCAACATTTCATGTAATTTTATGTGGTTTGGTGGCGGATGAGCTCCTTTAGCTTTTTCTTGTCTGAAAGCTCTTTATCTGACCTTCAATGCTAAATGAGAGCTTTACTGGGTAATCTTGGTTGTAGGCCCTTGCTATTCATCACTCTGAATATTTCTTGCCACTCCTTTCTGACCTGCAAACTTTCTGCTGAGAAATTAGCTGCCAGTCATATGGGCACTCCCTTGTAAATAACTAACTGCTTTTCCCTAGCTGTTTTTAAGATTGTTTTTAACCCTTGGCATTTTAATTATGATGTGTCTTGGTGTGGTCCTCTTTGGATTCCTCTTGGTTGGGACTCTCTGAGCTTCCTGGACTTGTAAATCTATTTCTGTCATTATTTCTTCAAATAGGTTTTCAACATATTGCTCTCTCTTCTGCTTCTGGCACCCCCATAGTGTGGATGTTGGTATGCTTGAAGTTGTCCCAGAGGCTCCTTACACTATCTTCATATTTTTGGATTCTTTTTTCTTTTTGCTCTTCTGTGATTGGGTGTTTTTTGCTTCCTCATATTTCATATTGCTGATTTGATTCTCAGAATCCTCTACTGTTAAATCCCTGTAAATTATTCTTTATTTTAGTTAGTGTATGCTTAATTTCTGACTGGTCCTTTTTCATGTCTTTGTAATTCTCACTAAGATCCTTGAAAGTCTCACTAAGCCCCTTGAAGCTCTCTTTGAGTCCCTTGAAGGTCTCATTAAGATCCTTGAGCAACCTTATAACCATTGTTTTGAACTCTGTATCCAGTAGTTTGCTTGCTTCAATTTCATTTTTCTCTTTCTGGAGATTTCTTCCATTCTTTCATTTGACGTTTCTTTATTTCCACATTTTGGCTGCTTCCCTGTGTTTGTTTCTATGTATTAGGTAGAGCTGCTATGTCTCCTGGAATTGGTAGAGTGGCCTTGTGTAGCAGGTGTCCTTCCTGTAGGGCCCAGTGGCTCAGCCTCCCCAGCCCCCTAAGCTGGGCACTCTAGGTACAGCCCACCCTATGTGGGCTGTATGCACAGTCTTGTTGTAGTTGAGCCTTGATTGCTGCTGGCATCATTGGAATTGACCTCCAGGCCAATTGGCTGTGAGGACCAGTTGCAACGACAGTGAAAGAGCTGCTGTGGGGCTTTGGTGCTCACTGAGTCTGCCCCTTGAGTGTGTCACTTGCGGATGTGTAGAGTTGTAATCTGGTACGGTCTGAAGCTGCCCCCAGGTGCACTGGCTCTGGGGCCTACAAGAGATGCAAACTCAGCCACTGCCTGGGGCCACCCAGGAAGAGCTACCAAGTGATCTGCAAATGGCTACTATTTGTATTGGGCTTGGAAATGCCCAGGTGAGGCCCAACTGTGAAGCAAGGCAGACTGGTGGTAGTGCCAGGTCTTGAGCCTCTCATTGATAGATTTGGCACATGCTGATGCCAGCTGCTGCTTGTTTAAGAGATTTTAGCAAAGCCTGGAGCCTTAGCCAGGACAGGCCATTCATATGGAAAAGCCACTGCAAACAGCTTGGGTGGGGCGGCAAGTTGGATGGGACAGGGTCTCAAGGAATCAGAAGGGTGTAGCAAACAGTGTGAGGTAAGCTGATGGAAACTAAGATATGTCCACCAATCAGCTCTGTGATGGGGGTGGGGGTGGGGGGCCCCAGCACAGGAACAATGACCCCCTGAGAGCCCCTCCATCAGGGAGAAAGCCACCCCCAAGTTCCTGCCCAGATGCCATACAATCCAGTTCCTCCCTGTATGTTCCTGGTTCCTCCAATGCTGCTGCCCAGCGCTGGAGCTCAGAGAGAGCAAGACCATGTAAGTTTGTGTGCTGTCCCTTTAAGAAAGACTGCCTGAGTCACCAGCAGCCTCCATGTAACTCAGCCACAATTCCTGCTGGTTTATACACCCTGAAGTTATGGGGACTTCTCTTCCCAGCTCTGGAACCCTGGGCTAGGGGTCTGGTGTGGGGCTGGGACTCTTTGCTCCTCACGGAGGCCTCAGAGATATCCCTCCCCATTAAAACACGCCACATATGGGTGTCAGACCAGCCCGTGCCAGGCCTCTGCCCCTCCTATCAGTCTCAACATATTTTCTTCTTTACTTCTCTAGTTGTAGGACTTGCATTCAGCTAGCTTTAAGGTGGTTCTGAATGATGATTGTTTTATATTTTAGCTGTAATTTTGATTTGGTTGTGGTTTACCTACGCCACTATCTTGGTTCTCTCCCTCAAGTATCCACAGCTTGCAAAACAGCCTAGAAACTAGTACAAACTCCCCACTATGATACATAGCACTGTTTTTCTTCATTTCTGAATTGCTAATCTTAAATGTTATAGAAAAAAAAAGGCAAAATTACTAGTATACAGTAAGCATAGCTAGTTTTCCGAAGTTCCTCATCTTCCTCTCCACTTGAACAATGTACCTATGCCCTCATATCCAAGGCATTCTACCTCATTATTCTAACCTAGTAATAATATTACTTAGACTGGACTGTTCTCTCCCCAGATCTACTGTTACTGGAGAATCAAACTTTCCTGTCGCTCATGGAAATAAGGCTGAGGTTCTTGGGGTACTGCTGAAATAAGAATTTTCAGAACCCCCCCCCCCCCCCATGGGAGGATAGGATGTGGAAAAGGGCTTTATTTGCGTAAAATAACATTCCTCGGGTTGTAATATTCCATTTCCCCCAAGCCAGTCCTGAAATAGGGGCTGCTGGTAGTTCAGTAAAGCCAGAAGCATGACCAGTGCCCAGAGCTTCCGTTCTGGGTATAGTTTAGCATCCCAGCTAATTAAAGTCCATTAGTCCATGTGTGGAGTCCCACATAGCCATGAGCCATGTGGGCAAAGGGAAGCACATCCCCGGACACAGGAAAGCCAGGGACCCAGCATGCCAGAGAGATGAGAGGGAACTTTATTTGGAAATTTAAATGTTTAGGTTTCGGGCACTTGCTGTGGCCACCCCCATTCTGGCCAGTGACTGGCTTCCAGATGTGACTGACCTGCAAGAAGGTAGGCCCCTTCCCACCTCACTCAGGTCTTTACTGGGCATGTGTCTAAACTGCCTTTGTCCAGTCCCTTCCCCCATCAATCAGCAGGGAACAGACGTGGAGTGATAAATGCAGCTTTTTGGCAAAGCTGTATAAATGGCATGTCTATATTACATAACCTTCACTTTCCTCCTTTTTCCTGTTATATAATAACCAGGTTATAACAACAGCATCACTACCACTTCCCCAACCCTATCAAAACATACCTACACATATTTCACAATTTCCTCAGGTACCTTAGCCTTCTTTGTTAGAAACTATATAATCTGATAAAGTATTTCTGCTAATATGTGGCATTTGGCAGCCAAAAAACAAGTTACTTTAATGGTGGAAAATTCAGCAGGAGATGGCTTAAATAAACTTAAATAACTTAGATTGGTCATGGAAAGAAAAAAGGATTTCAATTATATATATTTGTGGCCTTCAAATACACTATATAAAAACCATCCACACTATTTCTGTGCATACCTTATTCTTAAAAAAATAAATTAATTAAAGTATGAATTTTAAAAATTAGAACAAGTCACCTTAAAATACTATATTTACTATATTCTTATATTTCCAATAGAGCCTGAAATTTCCTAGTGAAAAATGGCAACTGAATAACAAAGAATTATTTTACTTACTGTATTTTTTAAACTTAAAAAATAGGATGTCAGTCAAATACACAAAAAATGGGGGGGGAAAAATCAAGGTTATATGTCATCTTACTACAAAGTATATTTTCATCAGATCATAGTCAAAACAGACTCACAAATATCACAAGGTCAAAACCTGTTATAAGGGGCAAGTGCAAATAAACTATACAAGGCAGCATAATTCGGTGGTTAAAGAAGAGGCTCTAAAGTCAAAGGTCTCAATAAACTTCAAATTCAAATCCTTCGATAGGCTCCACCACCTTAGCCTCCCAGTGACTCAGTCTAATTCAAATCCTGGCTCTAATACCTATTACTTAAGTTCTCAGTACCTGAGGCCTAAAAAGAACAAGAAAATAGCCTGATTTGGGGGGGGATCATTGTGAGGAATAAATATAACATATGTCAAATACTTTTAAAATAGCATATAGATTAGCAGTCAAAACATATTAGCTATTATTATGATGATCAACCACTCCTACTAAGACACCTTTGGGAGCTATAATAATCTCCCTTTGAATCTATCAAGTTTTTAACAACCCTAAATCAAAATTTTCTCCTCTTAATTTGGAAGAGTCTTCAAACTCTAAAACCATTTCCTCTTTTTTTCAGTCCTCTGTGAATATGGAAGATGGTAGGTAACTGGTTTCTTCAGCATTTGAAGACTCAAGACTCTTTTCAGTCTTCTTATAATAATAAAATTCCCCTCCAAATATTATTACAAAGTACAGACTACTCCATAGAGTAAAAACGCTACAAAGACTTCACAAAGTATAATGAAATTTTGAGATTCATAGAAGAATAAACAGCTACTGGAACAAAGAGCTTAGATAAGAAATGATGCAAAAGTCTATTAGCATGCTCAGAAAATATTGAATTCTAAAATAAAACACAGCAGGTAGAGATCCTTCATGGTTTACAATCACTCAGAGCACTAGAAACATATAGAGAATATTTTTGGTAGTTTTTCTTCTTAATAGTAGGAAAATCCCATTTCTTCACAATGACTAGACAGATGGCATGACAGGTAAAGCAATTTCTTCAAAAACAGATTGTTTAGAAGAAAAGCCTAAAGGCTCAGATTTTCAGCCATACATATCCCTTACTTGAAGCTTTAAAAATCTGAGGCATCTACCATTCTTTGTGTTAATATTAAGAAGTAACACAATTAAGCCTCATTTCTATCAGGAAGCATATGCGTGATTGAAAGAAAAGCAAGCATCTAATTTTGCCATGAAACCATGAGTTTTCTGAGACAAACACAGGAGAATGAGTGATGTTGATTTGCATGAAAAGTTTTATTTCTGTGGAATTCTGAGTTTCCAAGGTCTCTATCTCCCTCCATCCCGACACCAGTCCAGATATGTCTTCAGCAGAGCTAGGATTAAAGCTGCTGCCCAGAGTTTCTGCTTCATATTTGCACATCAGGCTAGCTTAGCTCCTATTCCCAGCTGTAGTCCATTGCATGTGGAGTCGACATGGCCATGGTCCATGCGGCTTTAGGGCCACATGGCTATGGAGGGAATATGACTGCAAGGAGGCAGGAGCAAAGTCAGAGGAACGAGAAAGAGAGAATTCCTTTGCCTGGGGATTATCTATTCCCAAATTTTCTCGGGCTTATGGTGGCTTCAACCTCCTAGCCAATTATCTTAGTTCCAGGTTAGACCAACAGACAAGCATCTTCACTAAGCAACCCCTTCACTATGCATACACCAATCTTCCCCTTTGTTTGATCCCTTTCCCCAGTGATCTGCAGGGAATGGAAATGGTGGTTCCCTGGGGAGTGTAAAGTTGCAGCTTCCAGCCCAGACAACCATACTTATAATGTTTGACCTCCCCTTTGTTCCTTTCTTATTATTAATATCAGCTAGCTAGTTACAACGGTAACACTTGGTCAAGTAGATACTAAATTTCTTGATAAATACACCAAAATATTTTTTAAATATCTAAAGACAAAAAAATGTTTTAAATAATTTAATGTTTGTTGATTTCCCCTATGTGCTAAATACTGAGGTAGGCATTTTCATATACATTATGTAATTTCATTCATATGGAATAAGGATTGTGAGAAAACTAAGGCCCAGTGATTTGCCCAAGGATACTTGCTTGTATAAAATGCAATCAGAAATATAATTCAGATTTTCTGATCCCACATTTAATTCTCTTGCTTTCACTGTACCACTGTCACTTTCAAAACTCAAGTACTCAAAACCTTAGGTCTTATAAGGTATGACAATCTTATCTGTAGAGGCGACAGTTCTATTCTGGGAGAAGAAAAATTCTTCATGTTACCAAAAATGACTCACTGTGTTTAATCTGATGTGATTACAAGTTAAATGCTTTGGTTTATGCTATCTACCCCCTTAGAAAATTTGCTTATCTTCAGGTATACTGCTTTCAGTAAGACCTAACTTAAGAAACACCACCACCAAGAAAGATTCCCTGATTGAAAGACCTGCTCCACTCTCCCGAAGCCAATATCCTTATCATCTCACTGCTTTGTATCTACTTTGGAATACATTATCACATATTCCTTTTTGTTCTCTAGTCATGTATCTGGAACTACATTTTTTCATTCAATAACATTTGCTGGGTCAATGATGAGCAAAATAGACAAGGTCCTTGCTATCATGGACATATTACACTGTTTGCAACATTAACAAAGTTAAATAACACAGGGCTTAAGGGTATGATGTTCCAGGGCAAGGATTCCTTCCCTACAAAGTCTCTGAAGAAAGCCTGAAAACCTGATAACATTTTTCAGGGAGGAAAAATCCCACATATCAGGTCTTCCAGATGAGACCCTCAGCTTCACACCTTTGAGAAGATATATGAGGGAATGGGGACCTAGGTGGAAGGAAGGAGAGATCTAAAAATCTCTCAGGGGTTTCCCCCATGCTGACATGAAATCTTCTCACATTAGTCCCGACATCTTTCTCTGTCCCATTTACAAGGAAACTACTATACTTCAGCCGCAATCGCAATTGCTATAATCAAGCACCTCCATCAATCTCCTTGAAAACAGCCACCTTCATTAATAAAGTACTTAGAGCCCTGACCAGTTTGGCTCAGTGGATAGAGCATTGGCCTGCAGACTGAAGGGTCCCAGGTTCGATTCCGGTCAGGGGCATGTACCTTGGTTGCGGGCACATCCCCAGTAGGGGGTGTGCAGGAGGCAGCTGATCGATGTTTCTAACTCTATTCCTCTCCCTTCCTCTCTGTAAAAAAGCAATAAAATACATTTAAAAATAAAATAAAGTACTTAGAAGCAGCTTTTTATGCAACTTGTATTTACATATTGTTTGTAGATCATATTCCTAAGAATAAGGTAGGGCCCATGTCTTCCACTTTTGAATCCCCTGATGATCAGAGATCATTACTACAAATGTGTTCAGCTTTAGATATTATAATATAAATATTAAAATGTAATTCTTCAGGTATTGCTATTAGGATAATAATTTTCCAAAATAATAATTAGAACGCTAAGTATCAGTTCTTTATTTTGTCCTTCATACTTCAATACAAGTAACCTGTTCTTTGAGGATTATTTATAAACAAATCAAATTTAAATGTACTAAGAACACTCTCTAGTTAAAAAAAAATCTACAATCTGTCCTTTAAAAGAAGATCTGTCCTTTATAATGCAGCTTTTGTAAATTCATAATTTTATTACTTTTTTTCTTAAATCAAACCAAAATATAACCCCATTACACAAAATTGTATATTTCTTATTTCTTGATGGCTTAGGTGTATTTTACTAGTTTTCTTTAGAATTGTATATTTCTCCTCAAAGCATATTTTAAGGTTTTTCCATTCAAAATGAGACAAAAAACTAGATATTACCAAATTCCTAAGTGCCATAAATGTGTTCTAAGAAACATATTTGATTAGCCCTGGCTGGGTAACTCATCTGGTTAGTGTATCATCCTGATATGCCCAGGTTGCAGGTTTGATCCTCAATCAGGGCACATTCAAGAAGCAACCAATGAATGCATAAGTAAGTGGAACAACTATCTATCTCTGTCTCTCTCTCAAAATCAGTATTTTTTAAAAGAAGCATTTGATTGCCTCTAAAATGTAGTAACATTCTAACTGCAAAAATATAGCATCTTTTTACATATCACAGGTACAATAAATATTATCATTCAATGAAAGAAAAATAAACCATGACCATTTTTTAATTAAACAGGCATTTCTAAGCACCAGTGTACAATGCATTGTGGCTCAAACGGTTCACATGGAATTTGACCACAAGGACTTAATCTCCATAATTAAAGACCTAAAAGGTAGTTCTTATGTTTCCTCTATTCCCTTTCCTAGTACTCTGAACAAGCATACCATAGTCATCCATGCATAATTGCTATCAAATAAAGAAGTAACAGATATTTGATATTAGTTGTATTTTCAAGAGGACAAACTGCATTCCCTTACTCTCCCTTCTCCAACCTGTTTTACAAAACTAGCATGATCTTAGTAATTTCATTCCAAGACAGGTTCTAGCAAGCATAGAAACGGACCATAGCTTCAGAGTGTGATCCGTTTAGACGATGCCTGATGGGATGCACAAACCCTAAGGAGCAAATCACCCATGCTCCTCCACAATCCTTGCTCTCCTAAAAAAGCCTTAATTTCTGGGCAAGTTAATAAACATTAATAATTCTACCATACACAGGGCATTCTACTCAAATGCCATTTAAGTCTTCCAGCATCAGACAGGCAAAAAAATTCATTAAACTATGTATTTAAAGCAAATATGCTTATGTCATCAGATAAGTTTTGTAACCTGTTTAAGTAGGAGCCCGAGTGACCTATCATTTCAGACAGCATATAGATCAGATGAAACTGGGTGAGTTCCCCAGCGCAGATGTACCTCACAAAGTGTTAAATGACTTTTGTGAATGGAAAATCTGCATATACAGTTGCTTCGCCTCCGCCGCCGGTCTCGAGTGGGTGTCTCCATGAACCAAAGAGCACACTCCATTGGGAAGCTCCTTGGAACCGGGTCCCACTCCCGAGAAGGGGCTTTGAAACCAACTTTAAATGTAGGAGCACAGCTCAGGCTTCGCCTTCCTCTTGCCTTACACGAAGGCCACAGGAACTGAGGCGAGAGGAACAGCGCGGTGTCATCCGGCGGTGCCAGGGCGGTGCAGCCTGCGGCGCGCACAGCCTCCGCCCCAGGGCTGGCAC
>NW_005371324.1:4727058-4727409 GCF_000412655.1 Myotis brandtii
ACTTCGGGAGGAGGCAGGCATTCAGGGCGGCCCAGAGGCTCGCACCTCCCCGCAGCCCCTTGCCGCGGTGGAAAGAGGCACACGCACCCACGGTGGGCCCCCAAACACTCCACCGCGCCGGCCTTTGGAACCCCCCATCCGGAGGGGACAAAGGAGCCCCAGAGGAACTCCCCGGGACGGGTGCCCGGAGTCCCCGCGGCCCCACCTCAGAACGTGAGGCTCGGGAGGTGCAGCTCCGTAGGGGTGCGAACCCACCGCCCCCCCAACTCAGGGACCCACGCGACCCTCACCGGTGCGGAGCCGCCGGATTGGCGGGGCCCAGAGGGCCGGTTCTTCTGGGGCCCTGCACGC
>NW_005371324.1:4728090-4732899 GCF_000412655.1 Myotis brandtii
CCCTCAGCCCGCCCCGCCTCCTGGCCTGGGGCTTGCTCAAGTTTTAGTCAAACAAAGGAAAAAAAGGTCTCGTGGTGTCAGGCTTGGAAAGCAGTAACTGCTTGTTCCTATTTCTAGTAACACGTGAATGGTGGCACTGAATTTACTGTTCTCTTCATTAGAGGTTTTCATTTTTAAGAGACGGATGGTGCATGTCAGTCACACTTGGATGAAAATAGCAGACTTATTTTTGTTCCTAGTCCTGTTCAGGATCCTTCGTGCCAGTTTTACAGTCCATTAAGTTTTTACAACGTGTTAGGCTGGTGGCAATTGGGTGTTTGGCAATTCGTTCCATTTTTAAAATAAAGCCTATATATATATATATATATATATATATGACCAACATGTTTTTATTGATTTCAGAGAGAGGGAAAGAAACATCATGATGACAGAGAATCATTGATTGGCTGCCCCCTGCACGCCCCCCACTGGGAATGGAGCCCACAAGCAGGGCTGTGCCCTGACCTGGAATCCAACCGTGACCTCCCGGTTCACAGGTCCAAGCGCAACCACTGAGCCACATCCGAGGGGCCTTACCTTTTGGACATAACCTTTTGCCTTCTTTTTAACCGTTTTCAGAGGGAATCTTCCCTCAACCTTGTTGATGGGAGGAAAAGAATAAAATGCTAGTCGCAAAAAGGAAAAAAATACAGAAATAAGGGAGATAGAAAAGCAGAAAGTTTATAATCAAATGCCAATAAGAAAACACATGAAAAAGCTTTCTGTAATAACTAAACTCCGTTTGTAACATTTTCCTTCCATTGTTAAGGTTTTTTCTTGAGCAGTTTTTTCATCTCACTACATTTTCTTAATAACACATCAAAAAGTTTTCTGGTCAACTGGATACTTTGAAATGAATAAGCAGTAGAGTTTGGCATATATAATAATTATTATTAATATATTTCATAGAAACTCTAAGAAATCGTGGAATTTAAGATTCACCATTATTTCGTGTTATCCAAGAAAGAAAAAGAAAGAAAGAAAGAAAGAAAGAAAGAAAGAAAGAAAGAAAGACCTACCAACTAAACTATGCCATGCCATTGATTTTTTAAAAATATATTTTATGGATTTTTTTTACAGAGAGGAAGGGAGAGGGATAGAGAGCTAGAAACATCAATGAGCGAGAAACATCAATCAGCTGCCTCCTGCACACCCCCCACTGGGGATGTGCCCGAAGCCAAGGTACATGCCCTTGACTGGAATCGAACCTGGGACCCTTCGGTCCGCAGGCCAACGCTGTATCCACTGAGCCAAACCGGTTACAGCCCATTGGTCCGCAGGCCAACGCTCTATCCACTGAGCCAAACCAGTTACAGCCCATTGATTTTTTTTTAAAGACATCTTGAATTCAGAGATGTTAAAATGTGAAAAACAATGAGTTTCAGAATCTATGAGATATTGTAATGAACTAGAGTTCCAATGAGGAAAAGATTCTACAGGTTCTGAAGTCTGAGAGATGGTACTTATGATTCAAATAAATGAGGTAAGTTTATTATTCCGTGAACGAAATTATTTCAGCAATGCTCGTAACTTTATAGTTTGTCAACAGATTAAAACCTGTCTCCTATTTTCCAAAGCAGTTTTTTCAAACTGACTAAAAAATCAATTTTATTTTTTAATGAAATAGAATTTAAAGTCAGAATGCATATCTACTAAGGGCAAGTATTGCTTTGTAAAACCTTTGTCCTAGTTATGGGGGAGAGGGAGAGTGTATCCTATGTTGTGATTTAAACTATATTTCCTATTGTGAGTTGCAATCAAATAGATTTGATAAATAATGTTCCTAGAGCATAGATAACATGCAAAATATACCAGCAGGGCTCTGTTCTCTGGTGCTTTTCCTTTACTTTGGAAGTGAGACTCAATGTTAGAAAAAGGGGGCAAATTGCCTTGCCTAATCCTCTTCTGTCTTAGCCCCACTTTCTTATATTGACTATTGAAAATGAATGGTTATTTTTTGGAATGGAAAGTACTGTACTGAAAGCAAAGAGGCCTAGGTTATAGGCTTAGCTAACTAGATGTGTGACTAGATAAAATACTCTGCATTTCAAGTTCTGGTAAAAGTAGGGAGTTGTACTAGATGCTCTTCAAGGTATGATAGTCAACCTTTTTCTCTTAATGGGTGGTGTTCAGATTTGAAACAAATAGTCATGGCACACCTATTTGTTTATACAATAGCCAATATAAGAAAGTGGGGCTAAGACAGAAGAGGATTAGGCAAGGATTATACAAATTCTTATCAAACCAGCTTCAACTCCTTTCACCATACTCAAGAAAAAGAAATCAGAATGCAAGTAAGTGAAAGTGAAGATATAGGATAACAAATGTAAGTATATATTTCACAAATCTTCTATATATTAACTATCTATACTAATAAAAGGGTAATATGCTAATTAGACTGGACATCTTCCGGACATCCTTCCTGACAAAGCCGGGGTGTCGCCCAGGCCACCCTGACCCCCAGCGAGGACCCCCTCCTTGATCAAGGGCATGGCTGGCCTGCAAACCACCCTCAGCCCCTCGCCCAGGCCAGCACCACCCCCCAGCAGGGACCCCCCACCCTGATCGGGGGCGTGGCCGGCCTGCAAACCCCAGGTGGCCCCTCTCCCAGGCTGGCCCTGTCCCAGCAGGGACCCCCCACCCTGATCCGGGACCCCCTTCAGGGCAGGCCAGCCAGCCCCCACCCATGCACCAGGCCTCTATCCTATATAATAAAAGGGTAATATGCATATTGACCCTATTGGCAGAATGACCAGAACAACCGCCTGATCAGTCACTATGAGGCGCACTGACCACCTCTTGGTCTCTCCCTGGCTGGCAGGGTCAGATCGCCTGATGGCCACCTGCTGCGGGGCTAGGGCTGGGGCTGGCAAACAGGCGGGAGGGAACAGCCAACCTCTCGGTCCCTTTCCCCAAGCACCAATCACCCGAAGATGGCCCTGATCACAAGCCAGGCCTAGGGACTGTACCCGCGCACGAATTTCGTGCATCGGGCCTCTAGTTACTTATAATAGCTCCTTATCGTGAATAACTAATGATTTGACATATCTCACAACTGATCACAACACAATGATGTATCATTGCACTAAAGTTGAAAATATATGCTTTTCAGATACTTTCAGATCTAATATTCTATGATTCCAGCACATGATCAATCTACTATTTTCAATCGCGCACGAATTTCGTGCATCGGGCCTCTAGTTACTTATAATAGCTCCTTATCGTGAATAACTAATGATTTGACATATCTCACAACTGATCACAACACAATGATGTATCATTGCACTAAAGTTGAAAATATATGCTTTTCAGATACTTTCAGATCTAATATTCTATGATTCCAGCACATGATCAATCTACTATTTTCAATGTAATCACAACATAAAGAGAAACTATGTGTGATTTTTACTGTAACTGAAAAATATCCAATAATACCCATTACTATGTTAAGAGATACCTTGCAGTTTGCTATTACTAAAGTGATTTTAAGAATAACATTTTAAATAAAACTTTTAAATTATAATTATCCAATTTTAACTCCAATAAAAATTCATCTCTTTTGCTTAGTGTTTAATAAATTATTAATTCTAAGAATGAGAAGGATTTTTTCCAAAACAGTTTAAGCACTGACTGGCATGATAATCTTTCTCACAGAATGCATTTAAAACCCTGACCTAGAATGAGAGATTGGGCTTGAGGTTGTTTTTGTATTTTTGTTTAGCCTCATAAGCATCCATGTAGATGATTATGTTGCCAAAGTTTGCTAATGAGGATTTTTCTTGAAGCTTAAGATTGAGAACAACCTCAGACATAAATAAGGTATTCACAACTTTGTAGACTGTGGTAGATTGTATTATTACTCTTGGTGATGTGACTTGCTCTAGCCAATGGTTTGGGAGCAGATGTGACACGTGCTAACTGCTTTAAATCTGTGTGCAAGGTTCAGGTCAATCTCTTAATCTTGTGCTGGCTGCCGTGAGAAAGGTGTGCTCCAAGTAAGGTCTCTGAATAAGAAAATACATGGAGTAGATCTAAAACTGACCTTTACTCTGGAACAGTCCTGAGGAAGCTGACCTGAAGCTACTAACATCACACAAGAGTAAAACATAAATATGTGTTGATCTAAATCACAGAGCATTTTGAAATTGTTGTATAATAGTAGCATAATCTCACAAATCACCTAAAGTGAATTCGAGCCAATACCTGATAGATGAGTGGTTCAAAGGTTAAATGCACTATAGAATGATAATATTTAAACTTCTATTTAATAAAATAATAATAATTTACAGTCATCCACCAAATATATGGCAAACATACAATTAATATTTATATATTGTAAAGTCTATAAAATCTACAGATTTGCTTGCAAAATATTTGCATATTGATTTTAAGTATTTCTGTTTAGTATGATTTTCCTCAAGGAAAATTTGGATAATAACCAAAGTAAAAAGAATATAGGCTTCTGTTTCTGTCAATATTGTGGACCAGGTACCTCAGTCAATGATCACACGGAAAACGAAATTCCTGGAAAATTATTTTTAATCTTATTAAATATATTGATTAACTGGAAATAAGTAAGAAATTATTAGGTCATAAATGAAATGCAGGCAGAACCTAGAAGAGCAGAGCCTAAAGCCAGACTTTTACCCTAAAGTCATTTGCCAAACCCAATTAACATAAGCCTTGGTTTTCATTGCCTTATAAGAGACAAAACTCATCACCTGCCCTACATATACACACACACACACACACACACACACACACACACAC
>NW_005371324.1:4733396-4751580 GCF_000412655.1 Myotis brandtii
GAACTTAAAGAATTAAAAAATATAAATTATTAAAATTTAAAACTCAGTGGGCAAGTTTAATAGTCTCTTTGACACTGCAGAAGTACAATCTAGTGAACTGGGAACTAGAGCTGAAGAAATCCCAAACACAACAGAAAAAGAAAAATAAATGAAAATATAAAAGAGACTTTAAGTGACATAGGAGGTATTGTGAGATCTAAAACAAATCTAATTATAGCTCCAGAAGAATAGAATGTGGGACAGAGGCAATATTTGACAAGATAATGATTGAGGATTGAGGACTGATGAAAGACTCCAACCTGCAGGCTTAAGTACCCCCAAATCCCAAGCAAGCTAAAGAATAATAAATCCACACTTAGATACATCATAATGAAACTATATGGAGAATCAAACACAAAATAGAAAACCTTAAAAGTAGCAAAGAAAAAATACAGATCACCCTCAAAGCGTCTGGTAACTGACTTTCATCAGTAACAATAGAAACCAGAGACCAAATAATATCTTCACTGGGCTAAAAGAAAATGACTGTCACTACCCAGTAGAAAAATCTTTCAAGAATGAGGCCAGCCCTGACCAGTGCGGTTCAGCTGGTTGAGCGTCGTGCTGTGCACTGAAAGGTCCCTGGTTTAATTCTGGGTCAGGGCACAAGCCCAGGTTGTGGGCTCCATCCCACTGTCCAAGTGAGTGCGGGAGGCAGCCAATCCATGTTTCCTTCTCACATCAATGTTTCTCTCTCCTCCCTTTCTCTCTTTCTAAAATAAATAAACACATTTTTTTAAAAAAAATTAGGCAAAAATAAAGGCATTTTCAGGCAAGCAAAAGGAGAGTTTGCTGCTAATATAGTCTCACTAATGGAAAGTCTAAAGAAATGTCTTCCTACAGACAAAAATAAAATGATTCTAAATAATGGAAGGTCTGAGTTGAGACTGAAGGAAGAGCATTGAAAGTGGAAATATTTATATAAATCTAAAACCATTGATTATGCAAAGCAAATTGTTAAAATTATTTTAACAATATATTAAAAGAAAAATAACAATTACTCATTTGCCCAACATCAGAATAAGTTCAATAAAATTCTCACTTTATACCTATCAACCTCATCAGACTAAGTACTATACCCATTTGTATAATTATTTCCATCTGGTTTATGCCTTTAGAAGCAAAAACACTAAACATTTCCATTTATTTTTTTCTCATCCATATAGACAAAATTATATTAATATTTTACTGCTATTCTGTTTTTAAATAACTATACTGGTACAGCATTTTAAGTTTTTCTTCATAATGACATTGTTATTTCAAATTTGCATAATGTACCAATGAAGGTGATTTATTAATAATCAGACTAAGAAATTAGTGCATATTTAGAACATCATGATACAGAGTAATAAAAAGCAGAATTATATACAATTTTCACATAACTATGAAGTGTTAATGATTCCCACCATAGAAGTCTAAAAATGAAAGTTCATCATAATGAATTATATAATTATGTAGTCACAGGTAAAAGACAATTAAGTCTTATTGAAAAGCTCTGCCTACTCTTCCACCCACCTTGCCTATTCAAAATTAGGTACTATGATTTTTAACACCGTCTCTGGAAATAATTAGATATGTATGCTCAGGATAAGAATTGACTCCTGAGTTCAGCTCAGAGGGCATCCTAAACTCCAAATAAATTTTAAAAAGAAAAACTCATTTCTTTCTGATAGCTACATAGACTACCTATTCCCAGTTGTAAATATGTCTGTCATTTCAATTGCATGAGAGTATATAAAAATCTGTTTATCATAATTATGTAAACATGGGAAACAGAACAAATAATCCCTTCAATTTCCAAATTTGTAACTATAATGGCAAAGAAATAATGCCTTACTTTTAAAAAAATATGTTTTTATTGATTCTAGAGAGAGGGGAAGAGAGGGAGAAAGAAACATTGATGTGAGAGAGAAACATCAATGGGTTGCCTCCCATTCTCACCCCTCTTTTGTGTGCACGGGGACAATACTCAACCAACTAAGCAACACTGGCCAGGGCTACTTATTTATTTATTTTTTTTAACCAAGCTTTACTCTCTCTTTCCTTCATATGCGATTATTCCAAGCATATTTCTTGATAAAACCAAATCTATAATTTCACTGCAGAATGTCCAAATGACTTTTATGTCCGTATCTTTAAACATATAAAAGATTATATATTACTAGTATAGATTATCCAGTTAGCTTTGTCCAACCCCTATTTATGCATCTATAAACTTTCTGAGAGGTCACAAGTAATTCAATTTGTATAAGCCAGATTGTACATTGTCTTTCAATTTAATAGACATTGTCTTTCAATTTAATGTTATCAGTTTTTAATCAGTCGAAGGTCCATCCTGTTTACAAAAGAAAAAAAAATTATCAAGTATCTATAGATTATTTCACCTCTTTCCTGAAATGAACGCAAAAACCACCAAGAGGCCACACCCTGTAAACTAACAGGTTTCAGAACTGTCATTCCTGCTATTCTCTGCTGGGAATGAAGGTGTCATGCATACTTACAGCATTATCAGGTAGCAGCCATCTAACACCACCCATCCCAACAATGACAGGTCCTACCTAGATGCCTTCTGCCAAATCTAGATATTTAGTGTCTCTTACCCCAGACACTAAATGCCCAGAGATGACAAGGTGAAAAAAGAGGGGACCTACTCTTATGTTCCAAAAACATCTGTTTATAAATGAATAAAAGAAGCTGCAAAACTTATTCTTGGGGCATTTGAGATCTCCCTCCGCATAAGTCAATGAATAAAAGAAGCTGCAAAAACTCATTCTTGGGGCATTTGAGATCTCCCTCCGCATAAGTCATCAGTTTGGCTCAAATAAACTCATAAAAATTTTCAAAAAACATACAAACAGAAAAGCATCTGTTCAACGTGTCCTTGTCTGCTTCTTCCCTCTGCTCTGGGCCCTCTTGATATTCTCCCCTAGCTGTTTTCAGTCAATTCCTGTGGGAGCCTTACTTTTGCCTGGTATTCTGACATGCACAGCTGAGACCAGACTCCCAATCTGACTCCTCCAGTGGTTTCCTTTAACCCTAATCCCTGTTAACATCCTCCTGGAAATGGACTGGAGTTGGCATGCCTATATTTAAGACTTCATCTTTGAATGTCAGTTCCTTCCAGAGATGGCCAAAGACTTTACCCCTGGTGGTCCCACATTGTTGATTACTCCCGCTAACTTCCTTTTTCTGTCAACCAATAGTCTTGGACCTGACATCATTTACATCCTAACAACCCTTCCTTAAATTATTACAAAAGTAGTCCACCATATAAATATAATGATCTAAACTAAGAACAGGGAAAATTCCAGAAGAAAATGACCTTTATTCAACAAATAAAGGCAAGGGAAAACAAAAGAGGGCACTGCTATAGATTAAAATAGACTCATTAGACATAGCAACCAAATGTAATGCATGGACCTTTTTTAGATTGTGATTCAAACAAAGCACTTTTATAAAAATATGTCAGTGAGACAATCAGAGAAATGTTAATACTGACTAGATGTTACATGCTATTAAGGAATCATTAGTCATTGTCTTAGATATGATAATGATATGTGATTACGTTTTTTTTTTAATGTCTCAGATGTTAGAGACACATACTCTAAACTATAACTGGGCCTCTGCTTTAGAAAAAAAGAAAAAGAACTTCAAAATATGTTTCTTTCTTTTCTCTACCTGTAGGTCAGGTCTGTGGAAATATACTCTACTAAAACTGCTTGTCATTTTCTACCCTTAACCAAATATAGTAATCATTCCCTCCTTATCATGTCATTGCTTTTTCTTAATAAAAGTATTCAATTCAAAAGCTACTCATGCTACCTGTTATTTGTTCCAACTTCTAAATCCCTGCGAAAGGCTAATATCACATGACTTCTGGCAAATAAATCAGATTGAACACATTAACCTGTTCAAATTTATATAAAGCTTTCTGCAAATATAGATTACTCTAGAGATGCTAAGAAGCAGATGTACTGATCTCCTTGGCATTCACATGATTCAGCTACAAATAGAATTTGAAAAGATTCCAAATGCACAACTGTCAAATTCATAAAAAGTAGAAAAAAAATGTCAAGTAAAAGTTTAGGTTTGCCTTGAATAGTACTGAATGTTACCTGAAAAAAATTTTTAAGTGTTCAGTTAATGTTTTATTTCTTTAGTGCTAATATTTGACAAGAACTAAGTTTGGCAGTGATAATCCAGAAACTATTATGAGTTAGTATTACTATTAGGTCCAAAGAAAATATCAACATCACTTTAATCAACATTATAAGGTTCATTAATACAAATTTGACTCAATAAAGTAGTATAATAGAGGAACTGAACTCAACTATAAAGTCAGATTTCAGTTCTAATCCTAGCCCTATCATTTACTAGCTGTGTAACCTCACCAATGCTCTTTTTCTCATCTGTGGAGTTTTTTAAAAAGTCAATTTTGCAGTGTTATAAGAATTAAAGAACTCAAGCCCTAGTCAGTTTGGCTCAGTGGTTGGAGTGTCGGCCTGTAGATTGAAGGGTCGAGGGTTTGATTCTGGTCAAAAGCATGTACCTCGGTTGCAGGCTGCATCCTGGCCCTGGTTGGGGTGAGTGCAGGAGGCAATCAATCTATGTGTCTCTTTCACATCAGTGTTTCTCTCTCCCTACATTCCTGACTGCTCCTCAGTCTCCTTTGCAAGTTTACCTTTTTCTATTTCTCTTTTTTTTTCTTTCTTTTTTTTTTTAATTAAATCTTTACTCTGTCTCTCCCACTCCTTTTCATTCTCTCTAAAAAATCAGTGGGGAAAATATCCTCGGGTGAGGAATAACAAAAAATAAAAATTCAAGAACTCAAGAAATAGAAACTATTATGATTACTATTTGCAGGAATGTTATATTCTACCAATATTACAAACTGTATTTTCACTCCACTCAGTTATAAGAAAATTACACACAGACCATACATACACTCCACCAATCTTCCATTGATATCAAGGCTTTTGCAGAACTGCCCTAATTCAGAGAATTATAGAAGACATAGACATAACCTCGGGTCATAAAAGCAGATTTATTTAAGAATCTATACAATCCCCAATTCAAATATCGGTATCTCATATGTGATGTGAGAATGAAAGCCACTACTTCAGCAATCAGGAACTAGATAGACTCAATTTCAGAGTTATGTTTTCCATTCAAGTAAGACTTCCAACCAACCTCCTCTTACAATAGCTGGACTCAACAATCTAAGCCAATTCACTCTTGCCAGACTTATTAAGTACAATAAATCAAAGTAAAACAAAATTTATCTCTAAGCACAATACAGTAGTGCACATATTTTCTTATGTCTTCATAGTGTTGCTTAGCAATCCAGAACATCTTATCTATGATATTTTATAAATGTAAAAATGGCTTTTGAAAGCTAATATCTTTGAAAGATGTTAGAAGTAAAGACTTAATGGATTCAAGTTAAATATTTTGGGCTAAAATATAGTTGATATTATATATATATTTTTTTTTAGAGAGAGAGAGGAAGGGAGAGGAATAGAGATATCGTAATATCGATGAGAGAGAACCATCAATTGGCTGCCTCCTGCATGTCTCCCACTGGGAATTGAGCCTGCAACCCGGGCGGAATCCAACCAGTGACCTCTTAGTTCATGGTCGACACTCAACTACTTAGCCACACTGGTTGGCGATGTAGTATATTTTTATATGGCATCTTTGATGCTATTTGCTTGATGCACAATTATTGATGTTTGGACTGTTAACAGAATTAATGATATAGTATTCATATCCCTACTTTATAAATTTGTGACTAATAAGTAATTTGTGTAGCATTGATATTTTACAGATGTCTAGTTTCCCTTCAAACATAAATGTCATGTTTTAACACCTGTTGAAAACCCTTACACAAGTCAATAATTTCCATGAGAATTGCAAAATCATTCTAATTCCATCATTCCTTCTATATTCTGACTTTCTGTGGTAAATTAGTGCTTGCCTCTATTGCCTGGAACTAGCTGGTTACCTTGAAATATGGTTCCTACAGCAAAGGAAAAATAAATAGTAATTTTTTATTTTTAGTTACTAAGTTTTACAGTAAAGATATTTTGGAAACTAATAGGAAAATCTGAATTTAGCTTTTAGATAAGGTGTACATTTATTGACTTGAAGAGGTAGAGATTGTTCATTTTTAAAAAGTAAATAGGTTACAAAACTGCATATTGAGTATGATACCACTTTGGTTTAAAATACATATTCAGTGGGAGATATCTGTAATACTATCAACAATAAAAATACATTTTTAAAAATACAATAAAAAATATATTCATGTATTTATATACATATACAGAGGAAATTAAAGATATACAATAAGCTGTTAACAGTGGTAATCTGTGGGTAGGGAATACAATTATTTTTATTGCCTATTTTGCTTATATTTAGTTTCTACCATTCATGTACTACATTTATAATAACAAAAAGTTATTTTCTAAAAATCACTATTTTCTACTGAATCTACATATAGCGGCTGAATCATCATCAACACAAGCCTGTATCTTTCAGAGATACAGGCTGCCAGAGCACCTGCCTAGCTGGTTACTTCCACAAATCCTGTCTTTGCCTGCTGAGTTATTTTGCCTGTACATCTTACCCATGGCTTATAAGGGGTACCTTAGCGCTAGATCCACATAGCCTTTTCATTTTAGCAGTCACCACCAACTGGCAACTTCTTTATATGTCTCAATTCTTTTTCTTTAGTTTTTATGTCACCATATTCTCTTAGTTTTCCATCTACATTCCTGATTGCTCCTCAGTCTCCTTTGCAAATTTACCTTTTTCTATTTCTTTAATTGCCCCCAAATTCCATATTCAGCCCTCTTCTATCTTCACTCTATATCATCTTTCTAGGGGAAAAAATGGTTCTTGTGTTCATATTCTTTTTATTCCACATATCTCTAGCCTATTCTTCTCTCCTGAACAACATGATCATATATTTAATCACTAATTTTTGTAAAGTCCAGTTAGGCGTTTCACCACAAATATATCTAAAACTTAAGTCATCATCTCTATGCATTAATTTTTCAATAGTTAGTGAATACCTTTCGAGAGCCAAATTATGCTAGGAACGAAATATATGCTATGGTGAGTAAAACAGGCATGGCTGGAAATTAAATTGAAGAAGTAAATAGAGGCCAGATCCTGCAGGAGGCTACATGGCATGGTTAGAGTTTTACATTTTACTGAGAGTGCAACAGGAAATCACTGGTTTGTTTTTAGCAAGTAAGTGACCTAACCAAATTTGCTTTTTAAAAAGGTAATTGTAGTTTCTCCTTAGAGGGCTGAAAAAGAGAAAGGATATAAGGGCTAAAGTCCAGGCAAGAGCTAAATGAGGCTTAAACTAGGATGGAGCTATGTTTTGGAGAAAGAGTTAATAGGCTTGTTGTTGTTGTTGTTTTGTTAATCCTCACCCGGGGACATATTTTTATTGCTCTTTAGAGAGAGGAAGGGTGTGTGAGACAGAGAAAAAAACATTGTGTGAAAAACATCAATCAGTTATGCCTGACGAGGCATAGAACCGACAACCTAGGTATGTGCCCTGACAGGGAATCGAATCCACAACCTTTTGGTGTATGGACAATGCTCCACCCGGTCAGGGCAAAAGCTTTTGATATTAGCTTCATGGGGGGGTTGAAGAAAAAGGGGGAAAAATATACATATGTGTTTGGTTATTTTTTCCTGGAGAACCATGACTAATACAACAACCTTAAAATTAATCTCTATGAAAGTTAGGAAATTTATTAAATTTTAGGTTAAGCATAAGGAAGATTCTGTGCAAACCCTATTTACTTTGATCTTAGAATGTTGAGTGAAATAGCAGATTCCTGGAATAATCTACAAAAAAAGTCAATGTTTATTATATTTTCTATAATACAAGAATTTTTCAAAAAAATCTTCATTGGTTATAAAATGCATAAATTTTTACAAAGAACCTTGTAGTCCAAAACAAACAAAAAAAAAACACCAAAAAAACCAAACGACCAAAACAATCGGTCACATATAGGCCTTAGACCAGTGATGGCGAACCTTTTGAGCTCGGCGTGTCAGCATTTTGAAAAACCCTAACTTAAATCTGGTGCCATGTCACATATAGAAATTTTTTGATATTTGCAACCATCGTAAAACAAAGACTTATATTTTTGATATTTATTTTGTATAATTAAATGCCATTTAACAAAGAAAAATCAACCAAAAAAATGAGTTCGCGTGTCACCTCTGACACGCGTGTCATAGGTTCGCATCACTGCCTTAGACTGTGGTTTTATAATCTGTCTACTTAGGGGAGTGTTCTAATTGTCTCCACAAATTCAATGCTGTGAGAATGTGTGGCTGGGCGTTAATTATAATTTTAGAAAGAATTCAGTTCTCTTACACAACTGAGAATGCTAAGTCTTCAATTTTAATTTGTCCTTCTGTACAAGATGCTGATTCTTAAGTATTTAGTTGCCCCCTGCTGGTCACACAATTGTAGAATTCCTAAAAAGTAGATTGCATATGATGACAAACTTCTAAAAAGATGAATTGAACTTTTTCATCAAATGATTCACAATGGATTTCTAGTGCTCAATTGAGATATGTAAGTTAACACAGAAATTTCTTTAATTGCCCCCAAATTCCATACTCAGCCCTCTTCTATCTTCACTCTATATCATTTTTCTAGAAAAAAAAAATGGTTCTTGTGTTCTTATTCTTTTTATTCTACATATCTCTAGCCTATTCTTCTCTCCTGAGCAACATGATCATATATTTAATCACTAATTTTTGTAAAGTCCAGTTAGGCGTTTCACCACAAATATATCTAAAACTTAAGTCATCATCTCTATGCATTAATTTTTCAATAGTTAGTGAATACCTTTCGAGAGCCAAATTATGCTAGGAACGAAATATATGCTATGGTGAGTAAAACAGGCATGGCTGGAAATTAAATTGAAGAAGTAAATAGAGGCCAGATCCTGCAGGAGGCTACATGGCATGGTTAGAGTTTTACATTTTACTGAGAGTGCAACAGGAAATCACTGGTTTGTTTTTAGCAAGTAAGTGACCTAACCAAATTTGCTTTTTAAAAAGGTAATTGTAGTTTCTCCTTAGAGGGCTGAAAAAGAGAAAGGATATAAGGGCTAAAGTCCAGGCAAGAGCTAAATGAGGCTTAAACTAGGATGGAGCTATGTTTTGGAGAAAGAGTTAATAGGCTTGTTGTTGTTGTTGTTTTGTTAATCCTCACCCGGGGACATATTTTTATTGCTCTTTAGAGAGAGGAAGGGTGTGTGAGACAGAGAAAAAAACATTGTGTGAAAAACATCAATCAGTTATGCCTGACGAGGCATAGAACCGACAACCTAGGTATGTGCCCTGACAGGGAATCGAATCCACAACCTTTTGGTGTATGGACAATGCTCCACCCGGTCAGGGCAAAAGCTTTTGATATTAGCTTCATGGGGGGGTTGAAGAAAAAGGGGGAAAAATATACATATGTGTTTGGTTATTTTTTCCTGGAGAACCATGACTAATACAACAACCTTAAAATTAATCTCTATGAAAGTTAGGAAATTTATTAAATTTTAGGTTAAGCATAAGGAAGATTCTGTGCAAACCCTATTTACTTTGATCTTAGAATGTTGAGTGAAATAGCAGATTCCTGGAATAATCTACAAAAAAAGTCAATGTTTATTATATTTTCTATAATACAAGAATTTTTCAAAAAAATCTTCATTGGTTATAAAATGCATAAATTTTTACAAAGAACCTTGTAGTCCAAAACAAACAAAAAAAAAACACCAAAAAAACCAAACGACCAAAACAATCGGTCACATATAGGCCTTAGACCAGTGATGGCGAACCTTTTGAGCTCGGCGTGTCAGCATTTTGAAAAACCCTAACTTAAATCTGGTGCCATGTCACATATAGAAATTTTTTGATATTTGCAACCATCGTAAAACAAAGACTTATATTTTTGATATTTATTTTGTATAATTAAATGCCATTTAACAAAGAAAAATCAACCAAAAAAATGAGTTCGCGTGTCACCTCTGACACGCGTGTCATAGGTTCGCATCACTGCCTTAGACTGTGGTTTTATAATCTGTCTACTTAGGGGAGTGTTCTAATTGTCTCCACAAATTCAATGCTGTGAGAATGTGTGGCTGGGCGTTAATTATAATTTTAGAAAGAATTCAGTTCTCTTACACAACTGAGAATGCTAAGTCTTCAATTTTAATTTGTCCTTCTGTACAAGATGCTGATTCTTAAGTATTTAGTTGCCCCCTGCTGGTCACACAATTGTAGAATTCCTAAAAAGTAGATTGCATATGATGACAAACTTCTAAAAAGATGAATTGAACTTTTTCATCAAATGATTCACAATGGATTTCTAGTGCTCAATTGAGATATGTAAGTTAACACAGAATTCGTCTTAAACACAATCCTCTGTCATGTTTTATGTCTCCTCAAATCCTTTTGAAACCATGTGGGAATAATTTATTAAATTGAAAGGGGGTGGGGAATGACTTGTTCAAAAATCTTTACAATTTTATTTTTATCCTGTCTCTCTGCCACCACCTCTCTGGCTAATCTTGGACAAGACACTTTTTCACTTGCTGATAACTACTTCCTCATCTGTAATATGAAGTATAATTTATATTCAATAAACTGCACGTATTTAAAAGATAATCTGATAAATTTGACGTATGTATACAATGGTGAAACTACCACTACAATCAAGATCATGAAAATATTTATCACTCCCTCAAGTTTTGCATGCCGTTTTGTATTTCCTTTCCTCCTGCCCCTCCCAGCCCTCGGCTACCCTCAAGTAACCACTGACATGCTTTCTGTAACTATAAGTTTGCATTTTCTAGAGAAGAACATAAATTGTAAGCTAACCACTTTAAGAGACTAAAATGAGATATGGAAAAACTTAAATTCTTTTTAAATGTTGAAAACATTGCTTTTGAAATTTCTTGTCTTGAAGCCTGAAGCAGCAATGTAATACTATGGTTAAAGACCTTAACTTTAGAGTCAGCAGACATGAACTTGGGTCTCGGCTCTGTCATTTACTAGCTGTGTGACCTTGGGCAAGTTACTCAACATCTTAACTGAGGTTAACAGTTTCTTCATACTTAGGGGAAAGGATAATAATAGCATCTGTCCTCATAAAGAAGTTGTGAAATTGAATGCCAAGCAATTAGCTCAGTGCTGGGCCTGTACATACAATACACTCAACCAAAAGGTAGCCACCTGTCTTTAGGAATTTCAAAGAGCACCCACCCAAGGTTAAGAAAAGGAAATGAGAAGCCTGGTCATGTGGCCAGTTTAATCTCCAGGCAATCATTTTAGAAATTTTATGTGAGGATTATTATAACTCACTGTGCTAGATGACTCTGACTCAAGTCCTTTTTAAAGCACCCATTGGTTTTCTTCCTAGCCAGACATGGTTTTCCTCCTAACTCTTTCCCCCAAGTATCATGGTTTTCCTTACTTTGTGATTCCATCCCTGCCCCCAGCCCTAAACCTGACAGTCATCTCATTTCATCTTTATGATTTGACAAATAAATACCTTGGCCAAAATAGAGTGAATGATAGTTACTCTCCAGAGTAGAGTGAAGGTTAGCCACCAATTGAGGTGACATGAAGATAGAGATAACTGAAGGAACTGCTGTTTTGTGATCAATGTTCTTCAATCATTTTCTCCTTTATATTCAAATACTTTGGTTGCTTTTTTTGAGCTGTCAAGTTGATAGTTTATAAAGTTCTCTCTCTACAACAAAAACAAATTGAGCTCCACTTGCCAGCCTACTCCAATCTAGTATCCAGCTAAAGTTCTGGCTTTATGAATGAGAGAGTTAAGATACTGTATCTTGGAATCCTTTTGTGTGCTTTCTTCCATGAAGTTTTAGCATTGCTTCATTAAAAGTAGTCTAGAGAAATTATATGGGAAATGGGATTTGGGGCATAATTCTGTAGGAAGAACTTTCTGCTTATCATCCCTCTTATTTTGTAACATACCATTTATACAGTTTTATTCACTCCTCCTATCTTAACCTAAATTTCTACCAGAAATTAGAGTCTGATACAATAACTTGTGTGCAGGTAGTTGATTTGGAGATAGGATCCTACTGAATAAGAGTGGAGAACTGGGAAACTTAAATATGGAAGGAAGCAAAGCCAATTCAAGAGTACATTATCAATCTAAGCGTTGCTGTAGGCAACGAGGCCTTGTTTTTCCAGATCTTTGACTAGTTGCTTAGAATTCATCTAGAACTGTCTGGCTGAGTAAAGAAGAGGGGAGTACTTAACTATTGTTTCCATTCCCCATTGTTGAATGTGGCAGATAGACCCTAAGATAACCCCCAATAATCTCTGCATTTTGGTATTAATGTTCTTCTTTAAGCTCGTATCCCTGAATGTAGTTGGAGCCTGTGAATTGCTTCCAGCCAATAGAATATGGCAAAGACAATGAAGTGTTACTCCCATAATTACATTACATTATATGGCTGTGGGATGGGATACATCACTCTGATCATTATGCTACATTATCTAAGATTGCATCCTGCTAGCAGAATTGTTCTGTCTCACTTTCCTGCTGGCTTTGAAGAAGCAAGCCTCAATATGGCGAACTGCCTATGGAGAGGACCATGTGGCAAGGAACTCAGATGGCCTCTGGAAGCTGAGGACAGCCTCGGGCAGACAGCCAGTAGAAATCTCTGAAGCTCTTGGCCCTACAACTGCAAGGAAATTAATTCTGCCAGCAACCTGAGAGGATTTGGAAGCAGATTCTTCTTCAGTCAAGCATCCAGGTGGGAACACAGTCCAGCTGACACATTTAATGTAGCCTGGGGAAACCTAAAAGTGGAAACCCTAACTAAGCTGTGCCCAGACTTTTTACCCACAGAAACAGAGATAATAAATGTGTGTGGTTTTAAGCCGCTAAATTTATAGAATTTGTTACACAGAAATAGAAGACCAATATAGATTTTGATACCTGGAAGTACGATGCTATTATAACAAATATCTAAAAATGTGCCTGTGGTTTTGGAACTGAGCAGTCAGTGGAGACGGGAAGAATGTTGAAGAGCATGTCGGAGAAAGCCTAAATTATCATGACCAGATTATCAATGGAAACATGGACACTAGGACACTGCTATTGAGGACTCAGAAGGAGGTGAGCAACATGTTAGTGGAGACTAGAGGAAAAGGAAGCCTTGTTATGTAGTTGCAGAAAACTTAGTGACATTGTCACCTGTAATTATGTTGAAAGCAGAACTTGTAAGTAATGAACTTGGTTATGTAGTTAAGGAGATTAACAAGTGAAGTGTTGAAGGTGACAACTGGTTTATTCTTGCTTCTTATAGGTAAATGAAAGAAAAGAGAGACAATTTAAGGGAAGAACTGTTAAACACAAAGGGATCAGGACATAATGATTTTGAAAATATTCATCTTCCCCAGGTGGTAAAAGGTACTAACACTAAGAGATGACTTCTGAACATTGTCAGGAGAGCCTACTATAGAGAAAATGCCCAGGGAGTAACTCTATAATATTTTGTTAAAACCTGAGATTAAAAGATCAGGGAGCTTAGTCATTCAAAGGGCCATTTCAAAAGACTAAGGGCATGCTTCAGATACTCTCAATCAAACCATTGGGCCTCTAAGTAGTATAAAGGTGTTGTTCCTCAACTTTAGGCTCTCACCAGGAGCCAAAGATAGAGATGAAATTATTTTGAAACAATCTGTGAATTGTGTGGTTTTTGTCTAATGGAATGAATTCCATTGAAATATAAGAAGACTCAAAGTTCTTTTTTAAAAATATATTTTTATTGATTTCAGAGAGGAAGGGAGAAGGAGAGAGAGACAGAAACATCAATGATGAGAGAGAATCATTGATCAGCTGCCTCCTGCACATTCCCTACCAGCGATTGAACCTGCAACCTAGCCATGTGTCCTTGACCAGAATCAGACCCAGGACCCTTCAGTCCTCAGACCGATGCTCTATCTACTAAGCCAAACCAGCTAGGTCACCATAAAGTTCTTAAGAAATTTATTTTAGCAGATGCATGCCAACTTGGAATTGGAAGGACAGAGACAATACAAAACAAATGAAGAATGTCGACTCTCAAATTTTATGGGCAGGAAGTAGGCTGATAAACCTACTCCTCTTTGAACACATCCACCTTCCATGAAAAGAAAGGATGACTCAGAGGCTGAAACAAGAGCCCAGAGGGCAGAGCAGAGAGCCTTGCAGAATTATTCCCAAGCCAAATAACCTAATTAAGGAACTTCCAAAATTCACTCAATTCTGTTTCAAAACTGCTATGGACAAGAGACTCCCTTTTATCTCTGTTCTTCTCCTTTTTGAACTGGGATGTCTATAGCTATTATCCTACATCTGTCTCACCGTTGAATGTTGGGCATGTCAGAGGCAGATAATGTTTCTTTATTTTCACAGGTCCATAAATGAAGAGTAATTGTTCCCAGGAACAATCTCTTTTTGAGCCCACTCAAAACTGGCAGCCTTCCAAGTCACTCCAAGTGTGTATGTGATGGTTCACTGTGCCTCTTTCTTAGTGGCAGGATGCTTCTCCCTTCATTCTCCCCTCCAATCTCCCACCAGTACTTTCTATTGGCTGAGTCTAAACAGAAGCCAATTGGAAAAGTATATTGAGAAATATTGTTTAACTTGGTCATGTTTTGTGACTCAGAGTAGAGCAAGGAAAGGGCTGGGAATAATGGATCTCACAGCAAATAGGCTAATGACCACCACAGAATCTGAACTTTGTTTTTGACACCTAGAAATTTCCTATAATTCAGCCCTAGTTTGGTCTATTTCTCTTAAGAAATATTGATCCCTCCTTCCCATTTCTATCCTGTTTTTGTCAGTGTATTTGTTGTTAATTCTCACCTGAGGGTATTCCTTCCATTGATTTTTAGAGAAAGTGGAAGGGAGGGGAGGAGAGAAGGTGAGAGAGAGAGAAAAATCGATGTGAGAGAGACATATCAATTGGCTGCCTTGCCCACACACCCTGACCAGGCTGGGATCGAACCTATAAGGGCTGACACTCTAACCACTGAACGATGCAGGCCAGGGCTGCAAGTGTCTTTTTTCCTCTTTGGCAAACCAACATTTGCTTTTCCTTTATGTATTAACTTTGTCTGATTGAGAGGACTATTGCCTACCATCAAGACAAATATCTAGACCATTTTTCCTTTTCACTACTGAATTCCCCTAAAACAATAATATAGTCCTGCACTTTTTAATGTCAAACCCTCCCTCTCACATAAACTATGTTTTCCATTTTCCTTCTCCATCTCTTCCTATACTTTAGCCATGCATGACTAATTTGGGGAACTACAAACTATTTGAACTGTTGTACAAATGCTTAATTGTCAAATTGAAGCAGTCCCCAAGGTCTACTCTAACTTGTGCCAGGGAAACTCTTGCAGACAGGAGACTAAATTTGGGGCTCTTTATTATATCTCATTCATAAAACCCTCTAAACATTATCCAATCTCTTCTTGGGCTTCCTTCCCACCACCAAGATCATAAACCTACAGCTCCTGCCCATTTTTTATAGCTATCTCGTATTTCACCTGTCTCTCCTCTTCTAAAGCAGAATAAGCACCCTAGTTCCTTGCAGCCCATACTCTCTACTCCCATTCTAGTGAATGATATAGACTGTGAGATTTAGACCATCTAACTATAGTGAAGATAATTGTAGTTTTATTAACTAGAAAGGGTATGATTCAGAGGAACAAACCTAGGACCTCAGCACTCAAATCTACACATTACAGCTAGTCTGGGAGATTCTATTGCCATTAAGTCCAGGCCCCAGTCTGTCTTCTAGAGTCTACCTGGAGCGGGGAGGGCAGCATCAGAACTAAGATCCAATAAAGCTGTGGTTTGGATCAGACATCAATAAACCAGGAGATGCGGGTATAAACCTGACTTTACCCTACTCTCAGATTCTCTGCTACTTCCTCCCAAGATATTTGAACAATTTGGGGACCAATGAAACATAGCCATTTTAATGATTTTTTTAACCCTCCCCTCAAGGACATGTTTTTATTGATTCTTAGAGAGAGAAGGAGAGAGGGAAAGAGAGAGGAATTGAGAGAGAGAGAGAGAGAGAGAGAGCGAGAAACATCCATGTGAGAGAGAAACATCAATCTGTTGCCTCCTGTACTCACCCTGACCAAACCTGCAACCTAGGTATGTGCCCATACTGGGAATCGAACCCACAACCTTTTTGTGTATAGGATGATGCTCCAACCAACTGAGCCACCCAACCATTTTAATTCTTGATCTTCTTGCCAGAAATCAACCTAAAGGCAGGGCAGAATTTGATTTTATTCATACATTTATTGATTAATTTACTTAATGAGGTATATAAATTCATTGAATTTAAAATGAATTTTCTGCAAATCTATTTCATTTCCTAGAGATGATGTTTGGCCTTAAAGGGTGACATGATTTGGACAAGTGAAATAAGAGTGTAGGTTTTTCAGAGTACAGTATCTACACTAATAAAAGAGAAACATGCAAATTGGTGTCACTCCGCTACTCCCACCAGCCAATCAGGGTGACTATGAAAATTAACCCAACAAAGATGGCAGTTAATTTGCATACGCAGGCACGGAGCAAAGACTGAAGGCTCCGGTCAGAGTAAAGACTGAAGACTGAAGACTGAAGAGGCTTGGCTTCTCTGCTGCGGCTGGACCAAAGGCCTGGGTCTCAGGGGCTGGAGGAAAACCGGTGCCAGCAGCCAGGGGAAGGAAGGCCTATTGCGTGAATCTTCGTGCAACGGGCTTCTAGTAAGAACTAATAATAGATCTATAGAGTTAAAAAAAAATAAGGGGAACTTCTTGGGGAATACCAGAAGGATGCAGATGGCAGACAATAACAGAAAGGCAGTATAGAGTCATCTCATGGAGGTGTTGAGTGTCTGGCTTTCATTTGGTAAGCAATGGGGAGCTACCAGAGATGTTTGAGCAGAGGCAAAGGTACTAGGGTGAAGCAGGTACAGTCATCAAAACATTATTTACTTAACTAGAGGCTCGGTGCATGAAATTCTTGCATGGGTAGGGTCCCTAGTCCTGGCCAGCGATCAGGGCCAATTAGGGCCTTCTGGCTGCCGGCCAGGACCTTCCTTCCGGCAGCTGGTCAGGGCCTCCCTTCCTGGCTGCCAGCTGCTGGGCGGGGCTTTTCTTCATTCCACGCTTCCCCCTGGTGGTCAGCGCACGTCATAGCAAGTGATGGGTCTCCCAGTCGAACTCCTGTGGGAACAATTTGCATATTAGGCTTTTATATATATAGATATTTATTTAGCAACTATAGATGAAAAGAATTTAGTAGAGAAAAAAGACGAGGCAAGAAGACCAGGTTGGAGGCCTGAACTAGGGTGGTGGCTCTAGAAATGGAGATGGGTGGAGGTAGATTGTTAGAACAATGAGGAAGTAAGATCAGTGTGTGGTTGTGAGGGAGAAGTGGTTGTCAAAAATGATTAGCATTTCAAGCATCAGTTCTTAGGAGAATAGTGATATTATTCAAAGAAATCAGGAAGTCAGAAAAAAGAAAGGCTTGTGTGAGGCAAGATGGGTTCAAGTCTCTTCCTGTTAGGGATATAAGTGGCTATAATCAAGGAGGAACTAATTTTATAGCATTTACAAAAACTGGAACTTAACAGATATGAAAAAAATTGTGGTTATAGCTAGATTGGCTTTATATTGTCTCTTTGCAATAAAATGGAAAGGGGAAAATGAAAAATGGGTCACTATTTTAATTATCTGTAGTGTCTCTCTAAACCAGTCTAGCAGGGATCTGTAGTTTTTTTGTGGTCCATATATCACAAACACAGCTCTTATAAATGGATAAGCATTTACTGAATGATTTGTATGTGTTATTTATTATGCTAAATTTTACATAAATTAATCCTCACAACAACGCTTAGATAGTATCTGAATTTTCTTTTTTTTTCTTTTTTTTAAATTTAATTTAATTTTATTTTCAATTAAATCTTTATTGTTCAGATTATTACATTGGTTCCTCTTTTTTCCCACCATAACTCCCCTCCACCCAGTTCCCACCCCACCCTCCACCCTCACTCCCCACCCACTGTCCTCA
>NW_005371324.1:4753376-4757479 GCF_000412655.1 Myotis brandtii
CTACCTCCGCACTGAGCCTCCTCTGAGTCTTGGTATGCTTTTCTCTTTCCTTCTAGTTGTAGAATTTCCACTCAGCCAGCCTTCCTGTGGTTCTGGATGATGTCCTTTCCGTCTTTTAGCTGTATTTTTGAAGTGGTTGTTCGAGGCAGCAAACTCCGGTGTTTACCTATGCCGCCATCTTGGTTCTCTCTGGATTTTCATAAGAAATATCAAGGTGCAAAGTTACTTAACTTTACTCAAGTTAAAAAGGAACTGGTGGAATGGCATTTGAAACCAGGTTCTGTGAGGTTAGTTTCAAAGTTTTTGTTTCTTCTACTCTATATGGCTAACTTATTTATTTGCCTTTCTCCCTTTACCTTTTCATGTTATGAAAAGGAGAGAATGCCTTTATCTTGAGCTGTTGGTCTTTACTATATGACTGTATTCTGAGATTGATTTAACGTCTGCTTAGGAGATCTATCTTAGGAAAAGTTTGTGCTTAGGGGCTCTCCTTTTTTTTCTTCTAGTTTTAAATTTTTTTAAATTGATTTTTAAAAATAAACACACTTAGCATTTTTGATTGATTGATTTTTGAGAGAGAGAGAGAGAAAGATCAATTTATTGTTTCACTTATTTATGCACTCATTAGTTGATTCTTGTCTGTACCCTGACTGGGGATCAAACCTGCAACCTTGGCATATTAGGATGATGCTTTAACTAAATGAGCTACCCACCCAGGGCCAGTTTTATTGAGATATAATTGGTATACATCACTGTATAAGTGTAAGGTGTATAGCATAATGGTTTAGCTTACATATATTATGAAGTAATTACTGCGATAAATTTAGTTAGCATCCATCACCTCATATGGATAAAATAAAAAGAGAAGGCAAAAAAACATTTTTTTCCTTGTGATGAGAATGCTTGGGATTTTCTCTTTTTTTGAAAAAATATATTTTAATTTATTTTAGAGAGGAAGGAAGAAAGTTTTTTGTTTTTTTTTAAGATTTCACATATAAGTGAGATTATACAGTATTTATCTATCTGACTTATGTCACTTAGCATAATGCCCCCAAAATTCAACCATGTTGTCACAAATGACAGGATTCCTTTTTTAAAAAATGACTGAATAATATTCTATTCTCACTCTTCTCTCTAACACACACACAGACACACACACACACATCTACACTAATAAAAGACAAACATGCAAATTGACTGTACCTTCGCTATGCCTTAAGCCATGCCCACCAGCCAATCAGAGTGACTACATGCAAATTAACCCAACCAATATGGCGGCCAGCAGCCACGGAACTGGAGCAAGCAGGAGGCTTGGTTGCCCCAATGATAAAGGAAGCCAAGCTTCCCACCAGCCGCAGAGCGGCTGCTCTGAGCTCCACTCAAAGCAACAAAGTTTCAATTATAGAAGGTAAATAAACCCCAGATACCTGCTTTCAGCCGGCCGTGGCCACGGAGCTGGAGTGAGCAGGAGTGGGTTGCCCCTGGCGATGGAGGAAGCCAAGCTTCCCTCCCGCCCGCCCTGGCTGGCTCTGAGCTCCTCTCAAGGCTACAAAGTTTCAATTATAGAAGGTAAATAAAATGGGCAAAGGCCCTTAATAGACACTTCTAAAAAGAGGACATACAGATGGCCAAGAGACATATGAAAAAATGCTCAATGTCACTAATCATCAGAGAGATGCAAAATAAAACTACAATGAGGTATCACCTCATGCCTGTCAGAATGGCTACCATCAGTAAATCAGCAAACAACATGTGCTGGTAAGGATATAGGAAAAAAACCCTAGTGCACTGCTGATGGGAATGCAGCCTGGTGCAGCCACTGTGGAAAACAGTATGGAGATTCCTCAAAAAATTAAATATGGAACTGCAGTTTGACCCAGGATCCCACTTCTTGGAAACATAAATTATTTTTATTCTTTTTCGCTCACGTGTATATTCCATATGACATAAAAATACTTCTCATTTTTTATTGCTCTGCAAAATCATTCCTGCTGGACTGTGAACTCCTTGAGGGCATCACTTCTCTATAATTATTTATCACTGGCGGTTCAGAGTGTCAGTGATTTGCAGACACAAAAGTGCTATTGAGTAAATGTCCCACTTTAATCCATAAAGATAATGTAATCAAGAGTTAAAAATTTGTGATGTAACTAAAAACTACCTGAAATACCATTTGGATTAGAAGGAAAAAAAAAGTTTTGACAACAGAGATATACAAAAACATAGCTGATCTATAATAATAAAAGCATAACATGCTAATTAGACTAGACATCCTTCTGGATGACCTTCCAGATGAAGTCAGGGTTGCAAGGGAAGCCCGTGTCCCGGGTGCCAGAGGGAAGCTGGTGTTGGTAGCCGGTGGAAGGAAGGCCTATTCTTGCACGAATTTGGTGCATTGGGCCTCTAAAATATATATATGGCACAACTTCTTTATCCATTTATCTGTCAATGGGCACTTAGGTTTCTATATCTTGGCTAATGTAAATAATGTTGCTATGAACATTGGGGTGCAGATACCTTTTCAATTTTGTGTTTTTATTTCCTTTCAATATATTGCCAGAAGTAAAATTGCTAGATCATATGGTACTTCTATTTTTAAGTTTTTGAGGAGCCTCCAGATAGTTTTCCATGTTATGGCAGAAATCAGGCTGGCGGGAAGCTACAAACCATATGCACCCAGAGATTCAGAAAAGAACTGTTTTATTTGCACCGGTGTTGGCTCAGCAAGGTCTCCTCCAGAGGTTGAGTCTCGCATCCGGGTTCTGACCTTCTTTTATATATGATAAGCTTCTGGGTATTCAGGGGTCTTTCCACACATGTGGCAGCCTGGGCGGTTGGCTGATGCAAGAAGCAAGCAAGATTACAGAAGCCAAGGGCGTGGTCATGGTGGAACAAGTAAGGGCAGGTTTATCTGCTCTCAGCTTGCTTTCTCATCCATAGTGGCTGTATCAGTTTACAATCTCATCAGCAGTGAACAAGGGCACCCTTTTCTCCATACCCTCACCAGCATCTATCTCTTGTCTTTTTGATGATGACCATTCTTATAGGTGTAAGGTGATTTTGATTTGCATTTCTCTAATGACTAGTGATATTGAACAAGTTTTCATGTATTTGTTGGTCTTTTGTATATCTTCTTTAGTAAAATGTTTATTCAGAGACACTTCTCTAAAAAAGAAACAAAGATGGTCAATAAACATATGAAAAGATGCTCAAAGTCACTAATTGTCAGAGAAATGCAAATGAAAACCATGAGATATCACCTCACATGTCAGAATCACTATCATCAACAAATCCACAAATGACAAGTGTTGGTGAGGATGTGGAGAAAAAGAAAGCCTCGTGCGTTGTTGGTGGGAATGCAGATTGGTGCAGCCACTACCTCGTGCATTGTTGGTGGGAATGCAGATTGGTGCAACCACTAATGGAAAACAGTATGGAGTTTCCTCAAAAAAATAAAAATGGAACTGCCTTATGACTCAGCAAGTCAACTTCTGGGGAATCACAAAACACTAATTCAAAAGAATATATGCACCCCTATGTTCACTGCAGTGTTATTTATAACTAGAGGCCCAGTGCATGAATTTGTGCACCAATGGGGTCCTTTGGTCTGTCCTGCGGGGATCAGACTGAAACCAATCTCTGGGTCCGGGGTGCGGGTGAAGCTGATTTGGGGCAGACAGTGCTCCAGCAGCAAGCTAACCCATGGCTGATTCTGCGAGGAATCAGGCTCTCTCCTCTACTGGTTGGAACATCTGCCCCCTGGTGGTCATTGCACATAATAGCTACTGGGCGATAGGTCAAATGGTCGGACGATCACTTAGGCTTTTATATATATAGATAGTCAATATATGGAAGCAATCCAAGACCAATCAGTAGACAAGTAAATAAAAAGCTGTGGTACATATATAAATGAAATATTGCTGGGCCATAAGAAAAGAATGAACTCTTACCATTTGCAACAGCATAGATGGACCTAGAGGGTATTATGCTCAGTGAAATCAGTCAGTTAGAGAAAGACAAATACCATATGATTTCATTTATATTTGAAATTTAATGAACAAATAAAATTGGAACAGACTCATAGACATAGAGCAGACTGGTGG
>NW_005371324.1:4757772-4764085 GCF_000412655.1 Myotis brandtii
AAAAATCAATAAAATATATTTAAAAAAAAAAGAAGTACAAATTAGTAGTTACAAAATAGTCATGGGGATATAAAGTACAGCATAGAGAATATGTCCGTAATATTGTAATAACAATATACAGTACCAGTTAGGTACTGGAAATATTGGGAAATATTGGGGAGAGGGAGAACACTATGTAAAATATATGATAGTCTAATCATTATGCTGTACACCTGTAATGAATACAAAATAATATTGAAACAAAACTCTAATTGAAAAATTAAAATTAAAATAAAACTAAAAAAAAAGAAAAATTATTCAGGCTTTTTGCCCATTTTAAATTAGATTATTTGCCTATTATTTTTTTCTTTACTATTGAGTTGTAAGTTCTTCATATACTAGAGGCCCGATGCACGGAATTCGTGCAAGAGTAGGCCTTCCTGGGAGATCCTGGACCAGCACATCCTGACTGCACCTGCTCAGCTGCTCCCCCGAAGGTTTTGAAACATGAATCCTTCACTCTTCTTGATTGCCCTTTACTTAGGAATAGCTTCAGCTGCTCTAAAACTTGATGGAAGTTTAGAGTCACGATGGCACTGGTGGAAGACAACACACAGTAAACTATATGGCTCCAATGAAGAAGGATGGAGGAGAACAGTGTGGGAGAAGAATATGAAAATGATTGACCTGCACAACCAAGAATACAACTTAGGGAGACAGAGCTTCACCTTGGCAATGAATGCTTTTGGTGACATGACCAATGAAGAATTCACACAGGTGATGAATGGCCATCAAAACCAGAAGTACTTGAAAAGAAGAGTGATCCGGGAACCGTACATTGCTGAAATCCCCCCAACTGTGGATTGGAGAGAAGAAGGCTATGTAACTCCCATGAAGAACCAGGGTCACTGTGGTTCTTTTTGGGCAGTTAGTGCAACAGGTGCCCTTGAAGGACAGATGTTCTGGAAAACTGGCAAACTTATCTCATTGAGTGAGCAGAACCTTGTGGACTGCTCTCAGGCTCAAGGCAATGAGGGCTGCAATGGTGGCCTAATGGAGAATGCCTTCCAGTATGTTACTAGTAAGTCCAACAGAGGCCTAGACTCAGAGGAGTCCTGTCCATATCATCATGCAAAGGTTGGACTCTGCAAATACAGGCCCGAGGATTCTGTTGCCAATGACACTGGCTTCATGGACATCCCTGAGCAGGAGAGTCCCTCATGAAGGCAGTGGCAACCGTGGGGCCCATCTCTGTTCCTATAGGTGCAAGCCATCTTAGCTTCCAGTTCTATGAAGATGGCATTTATTATGAGTGGCACTGCAGCAGCATAGATCTAGATCATGGTGTTCTGGTTGTTGGCTATGGCTTTTTTGAAGGAGAAGAATCAAGTAACAATAAATATTGGATTGTCAAGAACAGCTGGGGTGAAACTTGGGGCAAGAATGGCTACATAAAGATGGCCAAAGACCGGAACAACCACTGTGGAATCGCCACCATGGCCAGCTATCCTACTGTGTGAGATGATGGTGATAAAGAAGAAAGACTTTGAAAACAGGATATCCAGAGGAGGAATTTTTATCTTAAAACTGACCACATTTTACTTAATGGGATACAACATTTGAATCTTGAAGATCCAAACTGTGATTTGAATTCTGTGATGTTTTACATTGGTAAAATGCTACCACTTCTTTTATAAGGATGTATAAACTTTTACTTTTTAAAATAAAACTTAATTTTTATTATTATAAAAAAGAAAAAAGAATAGGCCTTCCTTCCCCCGGCTGCCGGCACTGGCTTCCCCCTGGCACTTAGGACCCGGGTGGCTTCCCTCCGGCCCTGGCTTTGTCTGGAAGGACATCAGGTCTAATTAGCATATTACCCTTTTATTATTATAGATTTTGAATATTAACCCCTTATCAGATATAAGGTTTGCAAATGTTTTTCCCATTCCATTGGTCATCTTTTCACTTTGTTGGTAGTTTCTTTGCTGTGCAGAAGCTTTTGGTTTGATGTCATCCCACTTGTTTACTTTTTATTTTATTACTTGTGCTTTAGGTGTCATATACAAAAATTACTGTCAAAGAGCTTTTCTCCTGTTTTCTTCTAGAAGTTTTATGGTCTCAGGTCTTACGTTTAAGTCTTTAATCCATTTTGAGTTAATTTTTGTGAGTGGTGTAAGATAGGGGCAGTTTTATTCTTTTACATGTGAATATCTGTTTTTCCCCCCCAGTAACATTTACCCCATTGAGGGACTCTCTTTCTCGAGACAACTCCTTTCCCTTTGGAATGACAATTTCTATCCCTTATTTGTGACTTGGAAAGACAGAGATAGATTAAATAATAAAAGTAATTTAATTGAGACCTGGCCAGGTGGCTCAGTTGGTTAGAGCGCTGTCCCATACACCAAAAGATTGCAGGCTTGATTTCTGGTCATGACACATACCTAGGTTGTGGTATTGATTCCCCGAGTATGGGAGGCAACCAATCAATGTTTCTCTCTCACATCAATGTTTCTCACTCTCTCTCCCTCCCTTTCTCTCTAAAGTCAATAAAAATATCCTTGGGTGAGGATTAAGAAAAAAAAAAAGAAGAAATAAAATTTGTATTTAATTTAAATAGTACAACTTAAGAAGAACAGATACAAATAACATTTTTGAAACATAGCTATAGTAAAGTCATTAAAAATAATGTAGAGCTAGGTGAGATCCTATGAAACCACTTTAAATTTAGGGGAAACAACAGAGAATGCCCTTAACAGTAAGTCTGAGCATTCAAATGTGAAGGTCCTCCTCTTACATAAAGTATGACAGAATACAATAAATCTCTGAAATTAACATTATGTTTGGATGCTCCCACAGAGTGCAGTGCCAGAGATCCAAGACACGCCTGTGCTACTTCCTTTACCTGTGCTGCCTGGTGCTCGGTGAGTGCTCCGTGAACGTTAAGCCCCTTTTCTTTTTGCACTTTATGAAACATTTCCACATATCTCATTTTGTTTACTCTAAATATTAAGAAGAAAATCACAAAGAGTAAACTGTTATCATTCTCGCTGTATTGGTACATAAGAATTTTTACTCGTGGAAGCTGATAATGCCTGGGTAATTCTGCAGTTCAGTCACTCTAACCTGAACGTTCTGGGTTTTCATTCTCCCTGTAGTAATTGATCATGTGTTTCTATGGACATTCAGGTGTGATGATAAGAGAAACTCTGATAGGAAATGTCTTTCTGCTTGGAGTCCAAACGAAGCATGGACCCAACATAAGTACAGACTTGTGACACTTTTTCTGTAACACAACTGAACTTGATGCAGTAGCTGAGGACACTACTGTTAATCCCTTCATCCTCCTGGTTGAGTGGGTGACGTTTTGTATTGCAAAATCGTACAGTTGTTTAATTTGACAGAGTTTTCCAAGAAAGTCTCATGGAAAGTCTCAGATGTGAGGTGGAGTTTCTATAACTGATAGCATTTGTGTAAGTTAAAAAAAAAATTTAAGGTTTATCAGACATGAAGGAAAGCAAAAGCATAGTGTGATCATGTCACACAAAGGAGGCCAATCTGCCAATAGCATGAAGGGAAGTGGGAGAACATAAGGTTAACTAGACCCTCAAAGTTCAGACGATAGGGGATATTCACCAGGAAGAGTGTAAATTTTGACTATAAGCTTTTAAAGAAATATTTGGTTATTAAGAAGGGAAGAAACAATTTACAAGTAAAGCCACATAATCTTGCCTAAGCCATGTTTTTCTGCCTTTATTTCAGGCTCCTTCATTCTGTGAAAAGGAAAGGGGGGAAATCAATGACTGAGTAACTCAGGAGAACCACGACCTCATGTTCTCTAAAGAAGAGTCGGAAGAGTAACCCCCTAATCATATAGGTGAATTGTTCTTCCTTCAATTGGTGTCTGACAAGAATCTTAGAAACTAAGAAAATGTCCTTACTATATTAAATCCAGACTCTTACAAAATCAGAACCCTGTATATTACGAGATGGTTAAATAAAGCACCCTAACTTCCTTTATATAATTACCTATCAAAAACAGAATGGAATTCTGGGTAAGCCACAATATCTGCAAAAAAAAAAAAAATCAAAGGAACCTTTATTGGATTTCATATCTATTAATACCTAAATATTATACCTAATATCTATATTCTATTTGTTCATTCAATAAATATTTGTGAATTTCCTACTATATGCCAGACAATGGAGATATAGTATTTATACAACAGATATGATTCTTGACTTTATGGAACTTGTAATTTCCTGGGGAAAACAGGCATTAAGTTAAATAAATAATTGCATTCATGTTTACCTGTATAATTTTGTAAAAATATGAACAAATATCTTCTGAGGTAGTATGCTAGGTGTAGGAGATACAAAAATAGCTGTCCTCAAGGAAGTGAAAGTTGAACCTATCTAGCTGTGAATGTATTACATTAGCGACATGTTTCCAGTTGTCACCCATAATATCCAATGATACTGTCTCCTCTGCCTGCTAACATGACTCAACTCAAATCCCCTTTCTCTTTGAATCCCCATCTCAATCCACTTGCACCAATGATAGAATGCTATCACTTCTTACCTCTGAAGGCTAATAAGGCCTGTGAATTCCTCCCCTTAATGGAATTTCTCTGCCATATTGAACCTCAGCTGACATGAAACAGGCCAATTCATTCCTGCTTCAGAAAGCAGAGTGCGGCATTTTCTTTGATCTGAGGGTTTATGGAAACCATAAAATCTGAAAATCCTGTTCTAGGATATGGCACAGTAGAGAATTGAGCATAAAGCCTCTGAGCCAAAAGCTTTATGTCGACTTTTAACAAGAGATTTGGATTTTAAAAAAAAATGAATTCCTCACATTTATTGTTTAGGCCTCTTTATGACAATGTAACTAAAGGCAATGTAACTAACAAAAATTTCAGAGGGACTATTTCTGAGTCATGAGACAAATACAGTAAGAATGTACATTTCTCCAGTCCACCCCTCTAAAAATAGAGTAGGAAAGTCTCAAAGCACATAGTTCTCCATTGAAGTATATGTAAAATTTTAGATTTCTGGGCCCTTAATTTTAGAGCTGTACAGTCATTCCTCGAACCTGTTAGCTGATAATCATTATTACAAGAAATCCAAATGCCAGTTCTACTAAAACTGCAACAATTTGAGATATATTACTTTTATGTAATAATTTTAATAATAAATAACCTTCTTAAAATTCACTTGGGCTCCTCCTACTAAAAGAAAAGAAAAATATAAAACTCAAATAGGCTTTTCTAAAAGATTCCATTGTCTCCCAAATTTCAAAATATGTATTTGAGTAAAATAATTTTTTAAACAAGTATTTCATCAAATGTGTTTTTTTAAAAATTGGTGGAATTGAGAGAAGAGATATTTGCATGATGGGCTGGCAATCTGGTTTTCTGAACAATAAAATAAAACGAAACTAACTTTGATTTGAATTTTTTTTTTAGTATAAATACTTCTATGATGGCCAACTTCAAGCTATCACCCTAAAATCACTGAACATAGTTTTAGGAAGAGATGTGCTCTCATGAGCCTGTGTAGACAATTCCAGCACAGATGGGATGGGATGTTCCCTGGGGCTGGGTTGGGGGTGGGGGAGAGGAGAATAAATATTAATTTATTTTCTGTGAAAGGGCCCAAAGACTATATCCTCTCTGATGTAGTTCTCAGAAAATGTAATTTTTGAAATTATACTTATGTTTAGTTTTATCACTTTATAAAACTAAAGATTCCTTGTATAAACCTTTTCAATGCTGCACACTTTGATGTGATTTGGTTTTAAACATGGCAATCAATTTTCCCTAATGAGAAATATAGATAAAGATGTAAATGTTTGTTAGTAAGACATTGATATTAAAAAGATTTGTGTTGACAAAAAGGCCGAAGATGGCGGCATAGTTAATCACCTATACTTGCTGCCTCTCACAACCACAATCAAAATTACAACTGAACGGCAGAACAACTACCACCCAGAACCTCGGGAAAGCTGGCTGAGTGGAAGTTTCACAACTAGAGAGGTGAAGAAAGCGCATTGAGACCCATAAGAGGTGCGGAGGCGCGGAAAGTGCTGGCACCAGATGTGCTGTTCTTTAAACCAGGAGGGAGAAAGCTCCCACTTGCTCTGAATTCCAGTTATGGGCAAGACTCTGGGGGACCCAGACACATACGGGGAGAAACTGGACTGTCTGGCATTGGGACAGGAATGTGAGGGCGGCTTACTCTTAAAGGTGCTTGCAGCAATCATTGTTCCTGCATGGGTGTGTGGGACGCGGAGAACAGGGACTTCTCTGGTTCAGGGAAGCCATTGCTGTTT
>NW_005371324.1:4764433-4777114 GCF_000412655.1 Myotis brandtii
TGGCTCTTCCACAAAATACCGACTTCTGCACATGGGCCATGAAGTTTCAATCGCACTGTACGTGCACGCCCGCACGTGGTATTTTGTGGAAGAGCCACACTCAAGGGGCCAAAGAGCTGCATGTGGCTCGCGAGCCGCAGTTTTCCGACCACTGTCCTAGCCCAATAATGTGGACCTCTCTGTAGTGCCTGCTGGGTGGCCCCAGGCAGTGGCTGACTTTGAATCTCCCTGGAGACCCGAGAGCCAGTCTATCCAGTGATAGACCATAGCTTCAGACCATAGCAGATTACAACTCTACACACCCACAAACAAAACACTAAAGAGGCAGACTCAGTGAACACCAAAACCTCACTGAAGCAAGTCCTGCTCCATAGGAGTGCCTACTGCACAGCAGCTCTTCCACTATAGTTGCAGCTGGTCCTTATAGCCAATTGGCCTGGAGGTCAACTTCTCCCAGTGACATCAACAGCAATCATGGTTCAACTACAGCAAGACAGTGTACACAGCACAAAGGGGGGCATCTAGAGTGCCCAGCTCAGGTGACTGGGGAGGCTGAACCACTGGGTGCTACAGAACACCTACTACACAAGATCATCCTAGCAATTCCAGGAGCCATTTCTTGTCTACCTAATACATAGAAACAAACACAGGGAAGCAGCCAAAATTCAGAGACAAATATGTCTCAAATGAAAGAAATGGAAGCAAGCAAACTATTGGATACAGAGTTCAAACAATGACCATAAAGTTACTCAAGGATCTTAACAAGAGCTTCATGGGATTCAAAGAGAGCATCAAAGGACTTAGTGAGACCTTTAAGGAACTTGGAGAATTTCAAAGACAAAAAAGGGCCAGTCAGAAATTAAGCATATACTAACTGAAATAAATAATTTACAGGGATTCAACAGTAGAGTAGAGGATTCTGAGAATCAAGTCAACAATTTGGAATATGAGGAATAAAAAACACCCAAATAAGAAAAGCAAAAAGAAAAAAGAATCGAAAAATATGAAGATAGTGTAAGGAGCCTCTGGGACAACTTCAAGCGTACCAATATCCAAATTATGGGGGTGCCAGAAGAAGAGAGAGAGCAAGATATTGAAAACATATTTGAAGAAATATTGACAGAAAACTCCCTCTACCTGGTGAAAGAAATAGACTTACAATCAGGAAGCACAGAGAACCTCAAACAAGAGGAATCTAAAAATCAAGTGAATAAAAAATCTGAAGAACAGAATAAACTGATGAATATAACAGAATCAGGGGCATAGAAAGGGAGTGGACTGACAATTCTCGGTGGGGAGGAGGGGATGTAAGGGGTACAGGAAGAGATTGGAAAAAATCTTACACCCATGGACGAGGACAATGGGGGGGAGTAAGGACATGGGGTGGGGTGGGAACTGGGTGAAGGGAAGCTATGGAGGGGGGGGGAAAAGAGGAACAACTGTAATAATCTGAACAATAAATATTTATTTAAAAAAAATAAAATAAATAAAAAGATTTGTGTTATTCATCTTGACAGTAATATTTCCATTCCATTGGACAAGGTAAATTTATAATACTCTCCATGACTGTCCACCAGATGGCAGACATCTCACAGCAACCTTACAAATGAGGCACATCATTTCTGCAAGGCTGAACAATAATTTTTGAAGATGGTAAGGGAAAGAAAAGCACATCTGATTAAACAAAAACAAATGCAGAAGTACATTTACAAATTGAACTGTACTCTTATCCCCCACCCTTCAGCACACACCTTTTTTGGGGGTTATAGAGGGCATTATCCTACTGCTCTTTCTTAATATTTTCATTTGTGGAAACATGCACTTGAACATGGCTAAACCTGAACGTTTGACCTTTCCATCTCCTCCAATTCCATGTCTCTTTCAGTCTTTACTTCCAGCTGCTCATCCCAAAAATGTGGAAATCATCTTTGGTACTTTTCTTACCTTCTATAGCTAATCCAGCATCAAATCCTATTGATTCTTGTCTATCATCTTTCCTTGGGATTACTGCACCATGGCCTCCTAACTCATCTCCCTTCTTCTATTTTCATTACAACAGAAACAGCATTGTTTAAAAAAATATAAATTAAAAAAATAAATCAGAACATGTTATTCTTTTGTTTAAATCCTTCAATGACTTCCATCAATCACTGTTGATTTTTTTCTTTAAAGTAATTAACTTTTAAATTCTTATAGCAAAGCCTCAGAATAAACTAGTAAATGTGAGTAGATAAAAGCAAAAGCAATAGACTACAACATCCCACTGGACAGAGCTACTTGGTTCTGTAGTGTAGTGCAGATGCTCTCAACAGAAAGTAAGTTGTTACTTTAGTGTCCTCAGGGTCAAAATCTGCATTCCACATACCACAGGAATATTATCTGTTTGTCTACCTCAGAGAGCTTAAAGGCAGATCTTAGAATTTTATTGTGAAGGTATAAAAGTCTCTCAAGAGAAATTGTGACAGGAACTTTGGGATGATGGTTAGATCTGAAGACAATACTATGAGGAGTTTCTGACTAGAAAATGTTGAGATAAATCTGCCTTAGTCCCCTGGAAGGATTCTTCAATGTTTCAGTTACCTACAGCTGTGTAACAAACCACCCCAACTCAGTAACACAGCACAAGAGTCTATTTTTTATTATTGCCCCTCATGGTTCTTGGGGCTGATGGGGTTCCACTAAGCCCAGTCCCTTGTGGTTTCAGTAGAACTCTGGCTGAGTCATCTTAAGGCTTCCTCATCCACAAGTGTACAGGAGGATGTGGGCTATTGGCTGGGACCTTGGCCAGAACATGTACACATAGCCTTTCTGTGTGGCCTGAGATTCCTCAGAATAACTCATCAATGTGGGAGCATAAAGGTCTAGCTATCTTGGCCCAACCTGGGACAGCTCTGAAGGGTCATTCCAGCTCTAGAGCTCTCTGTGGTAGCATCCAAGGCTGTCATTGGAACTGGATCACAACTTGACTTCTCTCTCTGTCCACTTTTGCTCCTTTCCCTTCCCTTCCCTTCCCTTCCCTTCCCCCTCCCCTTCCCTTCCCTTCCCTTCCCTTCCCTCCCTTCCCCTCCTTTTCCTTTCCTCTCTAAAATCAATAAAAAATATTTTTAAAAAAATAAAAGTTAAGGTCTTACAGTGGGGCTTTTACCCAACTTCCTGGTTTTCATGTTAATTTTTCCTGACAATGTAGCTCAGTCCTGGACCCCAGCTAGGGCCTTGACAACCTGCCTATCCATTTCTCACCCTCTTATCCTGATACCCAGACTATGTCACTGTCTCTCAGATGCTAGGTGAGCTTCTGCTTCAAACACTATTGGTCCCTCTGGAAAAACTATCACGGCCCCTCTGACAAATGCTTCCATAGTCTGGGAGGCAGTAATAATCATCTCATCCCCTCTTGGATGTGGGCCCCAGCCCAGATTAACCTTGCATTACCCACAACAGACCCTATTGTTGGGAACTCTTGAGCAGGCCAACAAAATCTGGCCAAGCTACTGGGTTTATTCTTCTCTTGTCCATTTCCACCTTCCTTTCCTTCTTCGCCTACTGGCTCATTCGTGGTCTACAGAAAGGGAAGATTAGAATGGAATATGAGAAAAGCAGATATTATTTAAATAAAAAGGTGGGGGAGTAATAAGAATAATTTTAGCTCCAGAGATGTAAATGCTATGCATAGGAACTAGAAAATAAAGTGATCCTGAAATTTTATTAGGAGAGTGGAGAATATAATTTCATACAGGCAATATGGAAATCAAATGAGATTCCGCTCTGTTTGAGCCCTGTCCCTTCTGCTTATTTACAGGTGATATGACTTTGTGCAAGTTTAAGCTCTCTGAGTCTCAATTTCCTCCTGTGAAAAATGGGATTATGAAAATGTTTATTTTGCAGGGTTATTATGAGGATTAAATAAAATAAGGCATGTAAAAATACTCCATTTTTGGGTGGTACTTGTACCACCCACGACCATTCTGAGATTAAAAGTTGAAACGTAATACCTGTGGGATAGATTTGGCTCAAAGATAAATTTTGTTTGGCCTTGTGCCGGGGGTCCCCAAGACTACCCCCAGGTTCAATGATTCGCTAGGAGGAATTATAGGACTAAACATAGAATTATAGGACTAAATTGGGTCTCTGAATGGTTTGCCTCAAAACAAGAAAAGTTCTATTGGGATGGTATCCACAAATTACTTGAAAGATGGGGGAAATGTGTAGCTAGCCAGTTTTATTCATGGCTATGATTTATGACAGCAAAGGATACAAAAGCAAATCAGCAAAAGGAGAAGCACATGGGGCAAAGTCCAGGGTAAACCAGGTGCAAGCTTTCATGGGTCCCCTGGAGTCACACGGGACCTGCTCAATTGCCCCAGCAGTAAGTAGTGACAACACAGTAAAATGCTGCCAGCCGAGAAGCTTGTTAGCTACTCAGCACCAGGTTTTCATCTGGCCATGTAAGCAGGCTCCTCCAGGCACATACCAAAACTCGCAGGTGCTCAGGATAAACCCTGTTGTTTGTACAAAGAGTTTGGGCCCCGTGAGTCACTCTTATCAGTTCCAGGAATGGTGGGAACTTTCCCCAAATTCTAGTTTACAGATGCTAGTCAAGGGTCAATCTTATAAGTAGGCCTTTCTAAGAATAAGCAGTTAGGCCTGCTATGTTAACCCTTTTTTGCACAGGCCTGCACAGGTTTGCCCATGCAGTATTTTTCTTTTCTTCCTTTCTTCCTTCCTTTCTCTCTCTCTCTCTCTCTCTCTCTCTTTCTTTCTTTCTTTCTTTCTTCCTTTCTTTTCCTTCCTTTCCCTTCCTTCCTTCCTTCCTTCCTTCCTTCCTTCCTTCCTTCCTTCCTTCCTTCCTTGTTCTACTAGGCCTTGCATATTAGTTGGGGTGAGAGAGAGAGAGATAATAAATGGCTACATTAATGAAATATATAATATTTCAGGTGATGATATGTGCTGTGAAGGAAAGTAGCAGGGAAGGAGAATAGAGATTAATGGGGAGGAGGAGTGCTATAATTTTATCTGGGGTTATCAGAAAAGGCCTTGCTGAGAAGAGGACATTTGAATAGAAGAAGATTAGAGAATGAACTCTGTAGATATCTGGGTTAGGAGGGAAAGGAAACAGCAGTGCATAAGTGGATTTGAACCTTGTACAATGAACTGGAGGAAAGTAGGAAATGAGGTCAGAGTCTAAAAATGTCTTGTAAGCTATTGACTTTGATTTTACTCTGAGTTGAGAAGCCATTTGAGCAGTTGAGAAGAGTTTGAGCAGAGTAGTGTCTTAATCTAGTTGACATTTAAAAATGAAGGAAGAAAGCATCAGGTAAGAGATAGTGGAATAACCCTGGCCAGTGTGGTTCAGTTGGTTGAGCATCCTCCCATGCACTGAGAGATCACTGGTTCAATTCTCAATCAGGGTACACACCCATTTTTTTTAGGCTCAATTCCCCATAGGGGGCATGCAGGAGCAGCCACTGGTGGTTCTCTCTCATCAGTATTTCTCTCGCTCTCCCTCTCCATTTCTCTCTCCCTCTAAAATCAATAAAAACATTTTTTTAAAGAGAGGTAGTTCAATAATCCAGAGTAGAGATGTTCATAGTTCAGATCAAAGTGATAACAGTGGACTTGGTTAAAAATGGTTAGATTCTGGCTAAATTTTGAAGGTAGTGCCACCATAATTGAATTGGAAGGATGGAGTTGCCATTAACTGAGATGGAGAAAACTGTGGGAGGAACTGGTTTGTAGGAGAAAATAGGAGTTTCATTTTAGAGAACTAAATTTGAGACATTTTTTATGACTCAAAGTGGAGATGTTATAAACTGTTGAATATATTAGTGTGGAATTCAGGTGAGAGTTCTTGGCTGGAGAGTTATTAGTATGTAAGTGGTATTCAAAGCTACGAGCCTGGATGAGATCATTGAAGGAGAGAGAACACAGAAGATAAAAGTTCCAAGAATGAGTACTTCAATGTTTAGATGTCAGGGTGATGACACAGAATCAGCAAAGGAGACTGGAGTCTGAGAAGAATCAGCCAATGAGACAGGAGACAATCTAAAAGAATGAGATATCCTGGAAGCAAAAAGAAAAAAGTGCCCCAAAGTGGGGTTGGGGAAGAGATCACCCTGTCAAATGAAGAGAGGTAAAGTAAACATAAGGACTGACCTTTGGATTTAACTATGTAGAGGCCTTGTCAGGAGCAGTTTAAGGTGAAGAAAACCCCACTAGAGTCTGTTCAAGAGAAACTGAGAAGAAAGGAATTTGAAAACAACTAATATTAATAATAACAACACAGTTTGTTTCTATGTGTTTTGCAATCAAAGAGAGTAGAGAAATGGGGCAATAGCTAGAAGAAGAATATCAAGAGAAGATTTTTAAAAAAATATGTTTTTATTTATTTGAGAGAGAGAGGAAAGGAGAGGGAGAGAGAGAGAGAAACATCAATGAGAGCGAGAAAAATTGACTGCTGCCTCCTGCATGCCCCCTACTAGGGATCAAGCCTGCAACCTGACATGTGCCCTGACCAAAAATTAAAGGGGCAACCTCTGGGTGCACTGGACGACGCTCAGCCAATTGAGCCACACCAGCCAGGGCACAAGATTCTTTTTTTTTTAATGGGAAAAATTTATATGTTGATAGAATGAGCCAATGGAGAGAGGAAAGAGCTGATGTAGGAGAGTAAAGGCAGAATTCACGGAGCAAAGTTCTTGAGGAGACATGCAAAAACAACAGATGCTCACTACAAAAACATATGCGACATTTTAGAAAAACAGATGTTTTTTGAGAGGCAAACAAGCATTTATTTGAGATCAATAAGAATAGCTATTTGGGAATCATTGATTCAGGCAGAAGCCCAAATAATGTTCCAATTAGGAGACAAAGGCAATGGGTAATCATGAGAAAGGAACGGGGAACAATTGCATCCATCACTAGAAGGAAGGCATTTAAATTGATGCAGATAACATAATGTAGTGAAGTTAATTCTAAATAGTGTTTTTCACTTTCAGTCTGATAGTCATCAGCCCAGTAGTCATAATATCTGCTTTCTTATTATTTTTGAAAACAGTCCTTTTGCAAAGCACATGGTTACTTTAGGCCCAATCCAAAGGTTGTTTTTTCCTGTTTTAACATTACAAAACTTTGAGGCACAAGAAGTGCAAGGCATTTCCTCTGGCATGGAAGCTCTGGCTTCATTTTAAAGTGTCTCTGGCCTGGACAGTGTGGCTCAGTGGTTGAGCATTGTCCCATGAACCAAGAGATCACCGGTTCAGGGCACATACCTGGGCTCGATCCCTGGTGGGGGGCATGCAGGAGACAGCCAATTGATGTTTTTCTCTCATCAATGTTTCTATTCCTATATCCCTCTCCCTTCCTCTCTCTCTAAAAAAAATCAATTAAAACATATTTAAGAATAAATAAATAAAGTGCATCAGTTTATATTGCTGTTTACATTATGAAACACCCTATCTAATAAAGAGATAATATGCAAATTGACCATCACTCCAACACACAAGATTACCGCTCCCATGTGGACACAAGATGGCCACCACAAGATGGCCGGCAGGGGAGGGCAGTTGGGAGGAACCAGGCCTGAAAGGGAGGGCAGTTGGGGGGGACCAGGCCTGCAGGGGAGGGCAGTTGGGGGGGACTAGGCCTGCAGGGGAGGGCAGTTAGGGGCAATCAGGCAGGCAAGTGGTTTGAAGCCAGCAATCCTGGATTGTGAGAGGGATGTTTGACTGCCCAGTGGGATCGGGCCTAAACCGGCAGTCGGACATCCCTCGAGGGGTTCCAGATTGGTGAGGGTGCAGGCTGGGCTGAGGGACACCCCCCCCCCCCCCCAGTGCATGAATTTCGTGCACTGGGCCTCTAGTAACATAGAGAAAAGTGTAGACTTCTGCTTCAGGCTTTTGTCATATTTGAATGAACTTTGTGAATGGATGTTCCATACAGAAAATAAGTTAGTATTAGAGAATACAAAATTTTAAATTGAATTTATAAAACACATGTATTGTAAACTAGAAATAATTCACATGTCCACCAAGGGAGGAATGGATATATTGTGGTACAATCATTCAGTGGAATACTACTCTGCAATAAAATGGAACAAATTCCTGATACATAGCAACGATATGGATGAATCTCAAAAACATGCTGAGTGATGGAAAGAGTACATACTGTGTGATTCTAGTATGTGAACTTCTAGAACAAACAATACTAATCTATAATGATAGAAACTGGATCATTGATTGCTAAGACAGGTGAGGGAATTGACTGCAAAGGGACACAAGAGGACATTTTGGAGCAATGGAAATGTTCTTGAACAGGGTAGTGGTTATGTGGGTAGTACATTTGTCAACAGTTTTCAACTTGAAATGGATGCACTGAATTACTTACAAATTATACCTTAACAAGTTAGATTTTAAAAAAAGAAAAATCATTCCAAATGTTGGTCTTTAACTTAAGTAAATTATTATAATTATTATTATTTTAGCCTTAGAGAATTAAAAAAAATGATTGCTGTTGTGGTAAATAATTTAATTGGAAATTCAATAATTCCTTAATTTTTTTCTTTCTGTGAATTTTTGTTTTTGCTTAATCCCTTCACCATTTTCACCCAACTCCCCAACCTTCTGACAGCTGTCAGTCTGTTTTCTGTATCTATGATTCTATTTCTATTTTGTTTATTAGATTCCACATATAAGTGAAATCATATGGTATTTGACTTTCTCTGACTGGCTTATTTCACTTAGCATAATAATCTCCAGATCCATCCATGCTGTCGCAAAAGGTAAGATTTCTTTCTTTTTTTAGGGCTGCATAAATATACCACAGCTTGTTTATCTACTCATCTACTGATCTGGAACTTTATCTATTCATCTGGAAACTTGGGCTGTTTCCAGATCTTGGCTATTGTAAATAATACTGCCATGAACATAGGGGTACATACATTCTTTCAAACTAGTGTTTTGGGTTTCTTCGGATATATTACCAGAAGTGGAATCACTGGATCATAAGGCGGTTCCATTTTTAACTTTTTGAGGAAACTCCATACTGTTTTTCATGTGGTTGCACTAATCTCCATTCCCTCCAACAAAATTTCTTCATTTCAGAAACATCTTTTTCTTCAGTTAAATTCATGTACTATTGTATAAGTTGAATACTTTTAAATAAAACTAGCTTTAAGATTTCGATTTTATAAAAGCATATTTATATATATTCTTTTTTTGTAGATATACCAAAAAATGACTTCATCAATGTTTACCTAATGTTAAAAGTTATCTTTGAACATAAGATATTTCAAAATTTTTTCCCTTTTGGCGTTTCAGAACAGAGAGGAGCCGTCTGCTGCTGGTGGGACCAAGTGGGTGCGGGAGGCCCGAGTGAGGAAGACCTGTGGGCTCCTGAGCACCTGAGCAGTGCCCCGCTGAGAGACATGTACCTCTAAAGGGAACCCAAACTCGGGATTGGCTTATTTTAAAACACAAGCGGTTAATTATGTTTTCCTGGCCCCCGTCTGAACCTTAAGTCACCTAAATGCCCTATCAAATTTTAGATATCCAGGTCTGACCCCCGAGGAGCCAGGAATGGGAACATTTGTCTGGGGTAAGGCCAAGGCGAAGGTCCTCAAACACCCGCTACACAGTTGCCCAGAGCCGTGGGCGGTAAAAACCTCGCTTTCTGTGCAGCTGCCCTGGAAGGGCCCAGTCGGCACTTCCCGGGGGGATTCTAATGCGGGTTCAGGTTATTTTAGGACCTTGCTTTCATTATGGTTCGGGGCCTTCCTAAGCCATCAAATGCTTTTGCTAAAATCTCGGAAACCAGGATCTCAACCTGAACGAAGGGGGTGACAAACGCCTCACGGTGCTGGTCAGAAACTGCATGTGGACTTCCTTCCCTTATGTCTCAGGGAGGCCGGGTTTGTGTACAGGCAGAGGTAGGTGAGAGTGTTTGTGTGTAGGAGGACTGGGGTGAGGTTAGAGCCGTGGGCCTGAATCCCAGATACTCAGATCCAGATTGATTTGATCTTCCTTAATCGGCCAGGAGAGAGCCACCCACAGCATAAGCAGGTGGTCCAAAGTCATTCAGTCCCTAATGGACACCCCAATACCAGGCCGGTATTTAGTTATTTAACAGCTTTAGCCAGGGACTGGGGATACATGGCGACATTCACGGGGAGATGATAGTAATGGAGAATTGAAATCTTCCAAATGTGTGTTAATTTGCAACCTGAGTTGAAAAAATTCATGCCCTTGACTGGAATGGAACCTGGGACCCTTAAAGGATTTTTTTAATATAAAACTGCCTTGGAAATGCTATCACTGGTTAACTGCTATTAGTTAATCCAATCAACAAAAAGTTTTTTTTAACCTTTTCAATAGCATGTGATTGTTGTTTATGAGCACTGTCACACCCCTAGCAAAGTTAGCACTCTATTTTTTTTTTTTCCAATCCTCACTTGAGGGTATTATGTCATCGCTTTTTAGAGCGTAGAAGAGAGAGGGAAAGACCTAGAGAAAGCAGGATGTGAGGGAAACACATCCATTGGTTGCCTCCTGCACATGCCTGTCCAGGGCCCAGGAAGGGGAGGAGTCTGCAACCAAGCTAGGGGCCCTTGAATGGAATGGAACCTGAACCCTTAGGTCTGCAGGCTGAGGTTCTATCCACTGAACCAAACCGGATAGGGCTCAACCCTAGAGATTTAAAAAAAAAATAATGCCCTGCCGGCATGGCTCAGTGGTTAAGTGTAGACCTATGAACCCAGAGGTCACTGGTTGGATTCCCGTCAGGGCCAACATCAGGGTTGTGGGCTCCATCCCCAATGGTGGGCGTGCAGGAGGCAGCAAATCAATGATTCTCTGTCATCATTGATGTTTCTATGTCTCTCTCCCTCTGCCTACCTCTCTGAAATCAATAAAAATGTAATTTAAAAAAATAAGTAAATAAATAAATGGTGTTGACAGGATCAAAAGAGAATACCAGGGGCAAATTAGATCATGCCTATTAACAGTTAATCCTCTCTGGCTTCAGGAAAGCACTGAAAATCCTCTTACTCTGGTTCATCCCTCCCCCCTGGGGGAGGGGCCACTGGACTTTGGTGGGCGTGGTTAATAACTGGGTCCTTCTAATGGTGTATATATACCAGAGTCAGGTCATGGCTCCCGCAGTGCTGTGCCAGACTGTCTAGAGAGAGCCTTGTGGGAGGTTCTCCTTTCACTTTCGGCGCTACGGACCGGACAAGAGCCGTCTGCTCCTGGAACCAATCGGTACTGAAGAGTCATCGTTGCTCTCTGACCAAGAGAATTGCTGAACTTGGATTCATATCCTCTGAGCTGCCAAGGACAGTAGTCCTCCAACTACTTTGATTGGCTGCAGGTGGGCAGTGGACCTCCTCTGGGCACCTACCTCTGTAGCTAAATGAGCACTGTCACACCCCTAGCAAAGTTAGCACTCTATTTTTTTTTTTTCCAATCCTCACTTGAGGGTATTATGTCATCGCTTTTTAGAGCGTAGAAGAGAGAGGGAAAGACCTAGAGAAAGCAGGATGTGAGGGAAACACATCCATTGGTTGCCTCCTGCACATGCCTGTCCAGGGCCCAGGAAGGGGAGGAGTCTGCAACCAAGCTAGGGGCCCTTGAATGGAATGGAACCTGAACCCTTAGGTCTGCAGGCTGAGGTTCTATCCACTGAACCAAACCGGATAGGGCTCAACCCTAGAGATTTAAAAAAAAAATAAATGCCCTGCCGGCATGGCTCAGTGGTTAAGTGTAGACCTATGAACCGAGAGGTCACTGGTTGGATTCCCGTCAGGGCCAACATCAGGGTTGTGGGCTCCATCCCCAATGGGGGGAGTGCAGGAGGCAGCAAATCAATGATTCTCTCTCATCATTGATGTTTCTATGTCTCTCTCCCTCTGCCTACCTCTCTGAAGTAAATAAAAATGCATTTTAAAAAAATAAGTAAATAAATAAATGGTGTTGACAGGATCAAAAGAGAATACCAGGGGCAAATTAGATCATGCCTATTAACAGTTAATCCTCTCTGGCTTCAGGAAAGCACTGAAAATCCTCTTACTCTGGTTCATCCCTCCCCCCTGGGGGAGGGGCCACTGGACTTTGGTGGGCGTGGTGGTTAATAACTCTAATGGTGTATATATACCAGAGTCAGGTCATGGCTCCCGCAGTGCTGTGCCAGACTGTCTAGAGAGAGAGAGAGAGCAGGTTCTCCTTTCACTTTCGGCGCTACGGACCGGACAAGAGCCGTCTGCTCCTGGAACCAATCGGTACTGAAGAGTCATCGTTGCTCTCTGACCAAGAGAATTGCTGAACTTGGATTCATATCCTCTGAGCTGCCAAGGACAGTAGTCCTCCAACTACTTTGATTGGCTGCAGGTGGGCAGTGGACCTCCTCTGGGCACCTACCTCTGTAGCTAAGGACCTCACAGGACACCAGGGGCTGACCTTAATTGACAAAGAGAAATGGCAGGTGAAGGAGCTGTGGCAAATCTCCAGATAGAAATCAACTGTCCCATCTGCCTGGATAACCTGAGAGACCCTGTCGCCATCGAATGTGGGCACAACTTCTGTCGTTCCTGCATGGAGCAGTCCTGGGCTGATGTGCAGGACAGGTTCCCTTGCCCTGTGTGCCATCACCCATGCAAAGAGAGGCACCTGTGGAGCAACACCCAGCTGGGAA
>NW_005371324.1:4777275-4778487 GCF_000412655.1 Myotis brandtii
CTGATGAACATCAAGGGTGTCCTCCCCCATTGTGATAATCTAGAACCTCCAGATGTCTATTGCTTAAAGTATAAGAGAGAAGAATTCAGTCTTCCTCCACAGTGTTCGACCCTGCTGCAAATCATGCAGACATTTAGAGAAGTTGCTCTGGATCCCGAAACTGCACATCCTCATCTGCTTGTGTCTGAGGATAAAAAGTCTGTGACATTTGTGAGGAAAAAGCAAGGAGTTCATCGGAATCCAAAGGGATTTGCAGATGACGCAGTTGTCCTGGGTTCTGAAGGGTTTGACTGTGGCCGACATTACTGGGAGGTCCAGGTGGATGACAAGCCTGAGTGGGCCGTGGGGGTCTGTACAGACTCCCTTTCCAAGGAGAGAAAGCAGCCCCTGCTCAGACAGGAGAACAGATGTTGGACGATTCAGCTGCAGGATGGTGACTATGTGGCTCGAGGGCCTGTTCCTGTCACCCTTGTGCTGCAGGAAATGCCCAGAGGGATTGGCATCTACCTGGACTATGAGATGGGTCAGGTTTCCTTTTACAGTTTGAATGACATGTCTCACATCCATTCCTTCAGGGATACTTTTTCTGAGGTGCTAAAGCCTTACTTCTATGTCGGATGTGATCCCAAACCTCTTACCATCCGTGCTTTAAGAGATTAGGAAGGATAGACTGTCACTTTGCTTCATTTTCTTCCTGTGATGTGTAGGCAGTAGGTAGAATTTTTTTTAATTATAATTTTATTGTTACTTTATTTTTTAATATATTTTTGTAGATGTCGGAGGGAAGGAAGCGGGAGAGGGATGGAAGCATCAGTGATGAGAGAGAATCATTGATTGGCTGCCTCCTGCACACTCTCTACTCTGGATCCAGCCCCCAACCGAGGCATGTGCTTTTAACTGAATTGAACCCAGAATCCTTCAGTCCACAGGATGAAGCTCTATCCATTGAGCTAAACCAGCTGAACCTCTTGCAGGGGGTCACTGCCCCTCCCTCATTCGCACACCTCACATCACCCTGCTTGGCCCCGGAGGATGGCTGGTTAGCCAGAGACAGGTAAGATTCCTCAGGGAAGGAACAACCTAAGACAGGCACAGTTGCAGAGGGGCCATCAGAAGACAACTTGGGGGTCAACAGAGGTGGGGCACAGACCTTCACCCCCCCAACTTTGCAGTGGCCTGAAACCCTCACCCCTTCTGAGGGAGGTCTCCTGC
>NW_005371324.1:4778819-4793687 GCF_000412655.1 Myotis brandtii
GCAGGCGGGGAACGTTGGAGTCCTCCTTCACTGCAGCAAGCAAGCCTCATGTTCGCTTCCAGCTGCCTGGCTGCCGGCCGCCATCTTGGCTGACAGTTAATTTGCATATACTCACTGATTAGCCAATGAAAAGGGTAGCGGTCGTACGCTAATTACCATGTTTCTCTTTTATTAGTGTAGATTGTTGAAAGTATTACCTGGTTTTTGTGGGTAGAATTTTATATACAGGTATCAGTGATCTAGCATCAAAATTTTTTCTTTGGTTGTGTTGATTTTTAGAGAGGGAAACATCAGTGTGAGAGGGCACCATTGATTGGCTGCCTCCAGAATGCACCCATGCCCTGACCCAGAATCGAACCGGCCTACCCTTTGGGATCATGGGAGAATTCTCCAACTAACTGAGCCACACTGGCCAGGGTTAGCACCAATATTTTATTAAAAACACTTCTGTGATTTGAATACTTGTTCTGTCTTTCTCTCCCCCTCTCTGCCCACCCCCATTTTTCTTCAAGAGCAATGTGTGTGGGAACAAATGGAGTTGTGGAGAATTTGGAATATTGATTGATCAATTCTTTCTGAAGTGCTTCTGAAATTTTGGATTAGAATGTTCATTATAAGGCACAGGTCAATAAAGTTTGTGTATATTTACAAAAAAAAAGATATTTCAAAATTTTACATATTTGTACTGTTTTGCATCATTTGAATTTTGTATAACAAGCATGTATAATTTTTGCAAAAAAAAAGGGGAAAAGAATAACTTCAAAAATATATTGGAAGAAAAATATGTAAAAGTGCTAACAGTAGTTAATTCCAGGTGGTGGGAATTGGATAACTGCTTATCTTCTTCTTTATGTATTTTCCACATTTTAAAATTAAAAACAATGAATGTCCTGGAAGTGAAAGAACAGAATAGATATGGAAGAGGTGTGAGGACAGGTGAGAGGAAAACACAAAGCAGAGGAAAAATAGTTCTGGAAGGAACTGTGTTTAAGTTTAATATTTTGGGGGGAGCAGCTGTCAGAATAAGAAAGATGTCTAGGCTCTGGCCGGTGGCTCAGTTGTTCGGAGTGTCAGCCCATACACCAAAAGGTTGTGGATTGGATACTGATCCCTGGTCAGGGCATGTATGGGAAGCAACTGATTGATGTTTCTCTCTAACATAGATCTCTCTCTCTCTCTCTCTCTCTCTCTCTCTCTCTCTCAAAATCAAATATATATATATTAAAGAGAGATGTTTGGGAAACAGGTAGTTCATGAGGATATTTTGGAGTTTATTCCTGTTACGTAATTTCTCCTTCGGTGTTTTTTTCTAAAGAAATATACATACTTAAATTTCTTGTCAACCTTTTTCTTTTCTTTTCTTTTCTTTTTTTTTTTTTTTTTTTTTTTTACCATTTGTGTTTCTCTTCTATTAGGAGCAGTATAAACCTAGTAGTGGTCCTGAGCATATCTTGTGGAGCCAGGCTACCTTCATTTAAATTCCTGCTTCCAAATCCCATTCACTGGCTGAGTAACTGGACAGGTTATTGATCTTTACCTGTCTCAGTTTCCTTATATGTAGAATGAGGATGAGGATATGATATAAGCTTGTTGTAAGAATTAAATGAATAAACACATGTAAAACTTGCAGACTATGCCTGGCTCATGACAATTTGCAGTATAATATTGAGTGTTAGCTCTTGTATTTTGGGTATAACACTGCTTAAAGACTGGATGTGATGAAAATTGATTATATTTAGTTACATTCGAGATATTTTTCAATGACTGTGGACAATCCTGGGGAAAGTAAAGTAATTATCTCTAATCAGCTCTAATCTCTGAGGCTGGAAAGGGTCTAGGTGTTTATTACCTCATCTGTTCATCTCATTAAAAAGGAAATAATGACCCAATTTCTTACTTCAAAACTGTCCCAATAAAAATTGTATAGTTTCACAGTGGAAGACATTTTTACACATCACACAGAACCCAGGATCTTTAGTTAATACACATGACTATATACTAATTTAAATTCAAAATACAAATGATGAACTTTAAAAAGATCATAGGTGGAAAAAAATTGTTTCTTTTAATATAAAGTTTTAATGAAGTTACACCTGCCCCAAAGCTTTTATGTGTTTCTCTACAGGGCAGTGATCTCCAAGGGAGCCACTAGGCTTCTGCTCACCTGGAAACCAACACACCCCACCTCATCCCTCCCTGTGAACCAGGACAGGAAACTGCAGGAACAAATGCCAGCCCCGCAGCTTTGTGATTCCTGGTGGGTTCTGGTTCTGGGGTGGATCTGTAAGGGGTGGGAGCGCTCAGAGGGAGGCCCTGCAGAGGTCGCCCAGCTCCTCTCCCTTCTTTGTCATTCGCTGCCCTTTCCTATCTCTCTCTCTTCTTGGCTGTTTCCTCCCACCTCACACCTATTTGTTTTCATGCCCCGCAATGTGGCCCCAAAAAGACAGCTGTGGTTTTCAGGCCTTTGTAACAGTGGAAAGTTCCAAAATATCAAAATCAAAGAGATGCTCCTTAGCAGGCGGAGGTGAAGGCTTTCACTAACTGTGAGGTCCTTCAGAACTCATGACCAAATTTTTCTATGGAGCAGAGGGGAAAGAACCTGAGCCCACCCGGTCCAGTCCTAAGGTGGCCTTGGGGAAGGAGCAGAGTTGGGCAGGACAAAGGGGGTGCTGTGGGTCTCACCTTCATCCCCTGAGGACTCCCGGAAGGGGTGGGGGGGGGGAGGCTGGTGTCCACAGATGCTGGAATCTGGCCAGGATCCCTCTTTCAGGCTGAGTTTGAGACCAAAGAAGGAGCTTTAATGGAGTCAAGTTACCAAGTTTAGTGTGACAGTGACAGTAGTGTCCAATGAAAACTAAGGGCTAGCAATCTATACTAATAAAAGCCTAGGTGGCCCTCGTGCCCTCGCGCAATGCCCTCACGTCATCAGAAGATGGCTGGCAGGGGAGGGCAGTTGGGGGCAACCAGGCCAGCAGGGGAGGGCAGTTGGGGGTGATTGGGCTGGCAGGGGAGCAGTTAGGCGTCAATCAGGCTGGCAGGGGAGTGGTTAGGGGGAAATTAGGCTGGCAGGCAGAAGCGGTTAGGGGCACTCAGGCAGGCAGACAGGCAGGCAAGTGGTTAGGAACCAGCAGTCCCGGATTGTGAGAGGGATGTCTGACTGCCAGTTTAGGCCCGATCCCCGAGGGCTCCCAGATTGGAGAGGGTGAAAGCTGGGCTGAGGGACACCCCCCCCATGCATGAATTTTGTGCACCAGGCCTCTAGTCCTATATAATAAAAGCCTAATATGCAAATTGACTGAATGGCGGAACAACTGGTGAAACAACCGGTCACTATGATGCTCATTGACCACCAGGGGGCAGGCGCTCAATGCAGGAGCTGCCTGCAGGCCCCAGGCCAGCCAAGGCAGTTGCCAGGGGGAGCCCGGGGTTGCTGACACTGGCTAGCCCCACTACGGTCATGGTTTTCATCTTCACTGTTCCCGGGCTCTGCCCAGGACCTTGCACCAAGCTGACTTCAACAAATGCAGCAGTCTAGCAGGTCTCAGAACTGTTTGAAAATCACAAGGTGTTTTGTAAGTTTCAAGGACGTGCTCAGAAGTGTTGGATTTAAGTGATCAAAATCTAGGCTTTACAAGTCACATGTTTCCCCACATGAAAAGCAGAGTTCACGCCTCTTCTGATACTTTTCTCCGCCTCCCCCCCCCCCCCCCCCCAATCTCCCTGCCAGTTGCCCCACAGATCGGCCCTGATCACCGGTCAGGCCTAAGGACCCTACCCATGCACAAATTTCATGCATCGGGCCTCTAGTTGTAAATAAAATGTTCTCCTGGCTGGTCCCTCGGGAAGAGACTAAATCTATTCAGGCATCAGCAATAGAAAAGGGCGTTGAAGCCTCACCCTAATCCACGAGCTTGGATCACTGGCTTTTCCTGCCCTAGGGCAGAATTCATTTGTTATCTCACAGTTCTGTAGGTCAGACGTCTGGAAGGAACTGGCTGGGTTCTCTGCTCAATTTCTCATGAGGCTGAAATCCAGGTGTCAGCTGGCTGCAGTTTTGTTTTGTTTTTTTAATATATTTGTTACTGATATCAGAGAGGAAGGGAGAGGGAGAGAGAAAGAGAAAAACATCAATGATGAGAGAGAATCAATGATCGGCTGCCTCCTGCATGCCACCTGCCTGAAACCCAGGCATGTGCCCTTGACAGGAATCAAGCCGGGACCCTTCATGCCCTATCCACTGAGCCAAACCTGCTAGGGCAACTGACTACGTTTTTATCTCATATTCAGGTTCTTCTTCCAAGCTCACTACAGTTCTTGGCAGAATGCATTTGCTGTGGTTGTAAGGACCAAAGTCTGTTTCCTGTGATACCTGTCACCAGAGGCCACTCCCTGCTTCTAGAGGCCTCTCATATTCTTTCTCACGTGGCCTTCTTCATCGTCAGACTAGTAACAGTGTATTGCATCCTTCTCACGCTTGATTCTGTGACTTTGTCCTAGAAAAAATGGTTTCTAAAAGCCCACAGTAAAGATAACTATGGTTTTATAACCAACATTATTGAAAATGAACAACACATTAAGAAGAATGAGAGGGAATGAAGAGTGGAGGTTTCTGGCTTGAACCTAAATTTTAATCACCGTTGGCATTCAGACCTGTCTGCATGTGTTAGTCTTAGGGCATGAGTCCTTCATTATTGTTCTTGAGGAGAAAAAGAGTCTCCTGGGAAAGAATTCATCCTAAAGGAAGAGAAAGTAGGGCTCTTAAGTTTAGACCAATAAGTGGCCAGAGGGGAGGACCAATTAGTAAGTACAGCATACTGTCTGTCTCTCAGATTTAGCCTCTGGCACAGCCTCTATAAACCCATGTTAGAGTCCTAAGGAGAGTAGAATATAAGAAAGGAAAGCTCTATTTCAATAAACTATGCAAAATACTAGGATCACAAGACAATCCTATTTTGTTACTCATTTGTTGATGCTAAGGCACAAAGGAGAAAGGCCTTGATTCTGCTTTGGGGCAGCATGGCCCCAATGCATTAATGACTCTAAACATTGCCTCCCCTCACTTTAACATTCAACTAGTCTGCAATGGAGACCTTCCTTGATGGTCGTGGCAGCAATAGAAGCCAGCCCTCACCACCCTGTGGCAGAGGGAACCGGTTCCAAGAGTGGGAGGGATTTTAAGAGTTTGTAGCTTCAGGAGCCAATACCCTTAGCATGGACATCACCTGAAGTAGTGGCACTATTAAGTGACTTTGTGGGAAACAGAGGCTTGGGCATCAGATATCACCAAAGGGGGCCGGGGTAGGAGAGAATCATGGCAGACACAGGTGAGAACTGAGATGTAAAGTCCATAATTCCTGAGAATTATATCCTAAGGTACTGAGAAAGGACAGGTATGATGGTAGGACAACAGCTGATAGTTTTTAAGGTATGATGGAGGTCAAGAACGTTGCTAATTGATTATATCTGCTGATTTTTACAGTTTATAAAGCAATTCTATATGCCTAATATTAGCTACCATTATCTGCTACCTGCTAGGCATTGTGCCAGACCAGGTGTCTGCAAACTATGCCCCACAAGCCAACTTCAGCCTGCTGTTTGGTTTTGTGCTAAGAATGGGCAATTAAATGGTTGGGGAAAAAAACTGAAAAAGAGTATTCATGACAGAAAAATTATATAAAAATAAAGCTTCAGTGTCCATAAATAAAGTTTTATTAGAACACAGCCATGACCATTTATTTATGTATTTCCTATGGTTGTACTTATGCAACAATGGCAGAGTTTGGTAGGTGTGACAGAGACATGGCCTGTAAAGCCTAAAATAGTTACTATTTAGTCTATTACTAAAAAAAAAAAGTCAATTCCTAAGCTAGGCACATATGTGACATTATCTTTAATCCATGGTAACTGTGAACATTTGTATTTCATTATGTCCTTCCATATCCTCCCCAAGGGAGGTGGGCTGGGCAGCCACTATTATCCTTGTTGGAAGGATAGGGAGACATTTCTCAATACTCAAGGATAATTAGTATTGAGTAAAGGCCATTTCAAGTGACTCTACTTAAATTACAATTTTACAGTCTTGTTATTCAAAGTCAGGTTCAAAGACTAACTACATTAGCATACCTGGGAGCTCATTAGAAATGCAGAATCTAGAGCCTCTCCTCCAACCTAATTGAATAACAATCTGCATTTTAACAAGATTTCCAGGTGAGTCCAATGCACACTAATATTTTAAGAGCTGTGTTATAAAAATATGGTTTTTAAAGTGTTTGAATGGGAATTAACTTTTAAAACGTTGATGTTTTAGCTCTTTCTTTTGGACAAAATTATGTGACAGTATGATGTAACATTCTTCACCATTACTAGTATATGTTTGACTTTTGTAACAAAAATAATTTGAAGGCTTTGTTATTTTCTGAAGGGCTTCTTTTAATCTTTGATAATGAGATCATTCTCTTTTCTTAATTTTTATTTTCTTTGTTGATTAAGGTATTACATATGTGTCCTTATCCTTCCTTTGCCCCCTGGCTCTATGCTCATGTCCTCACCCCCCCTGGTGTCTGTGTCGATTTCTCCTCCGTACCCCCACCCTCCCCTGCCTTCCCTCTGATGTTTGATGGTCTGATCAATGCTTCTGTCTCTGGATCTGTTTTTGTTCATCAGTTTATGTTGTGAGATCATTCTCTTTTGAAGTGCTTATCATTATCCCTGTTTATTTTCTCTTGGTAAATGCACATAATGTCTAACTCTTGCTTTTCAATGGCTTTTATATGACCCAGCAGTTTCCAACTGCATGTTTACTGAGTTTATGAAAGATCCCTTGTTTCTAAAAAATATCACAGTCCACTTTGTTTCCAACTCCCATTACATGTGTGGATGTGGATGTTTACATCCAACATTCAGGGCATAGCTGCCTGACAGCCCTTTGACAGGATGGGTGGGGGTCGGAAGCTGGAGGATGTTTGGGTGGGGACTAATTTTATAAGTGGTCAGATTGTTAGTTGAATACGTCCATATCATAATAAGCATTGCTTTCTTAGGTACCCTCCTAACTAGAATGGTGGGATAATGGAAACAATGACCCAAATATTAAGGGAAATTTTCTCTGGTAGTAAAATGCTGGTAATTTTTGTCTTTCTTTGTGCTTATCTGTATTTTCTAAACTTTCTAGAATGAGTGCATATTATTTTTGCAATCAGAAAAAACTGTTACTAAATACATTTTTAATATATATATTATTGAAATCAATAATATATATATACATATATATATGTATATATATATTATTGATTTCAGAGAGAGAGAGGAAGGGAGAGGGAGATAGAAACATCAATCGGCTGCCTACTGCACGCCCCTCCTGGGGATCAAGCCCGCAACCCGGCCATGTGCCCTGACCGGGAATCCCAGCTGGTGACCTCCTGGTTCATGGGTCGACACTCAACCACTGAGCCACACCAGTTGGGCTACTAATACATTTTTAAATTGAAGTATAATTTACATTCAATAAAATGCACAGAGATCTGAACTGTTTAGTTTGTAGAGTTATGACAATTGTATATACCCCTGCAACCACCATATCAAACAAGTTTGGCAATATTTCCATCACGCAAAGTTTATTTTGTGCCATTTTAAGCCAGAAACTACCGTAACGTAGCACTCCTGCAGTATGCACAGTGCCTCCACGGCTTCGAAACCTCCAGGGGCTGCAATGCGCTCCTCTGGAAGCGCACGCCACATCCAGGTTTCAGCAGACACACCTCAAGCACAGAACATAGTCCATGATACATTCTGCATTTCTGTCCATATATTCCCCTTGTACAGTCCTCACTCACAGTTAAGTAGAAATTGAGCAAAGTAATTTCCCTCCCCCAGGGCCATTCCTTTCTCTCTTTTTCCTTCCTGCCTTGAAACAGCCACTTACTGCACTGCCAGCAGAGGATCCCATTAAGATGAAAGCTTTGTCCTTGCCAAGGCAGACAAAGAGCTCTAAATAGCGCCTGCCTGCGAGTGTGTGGGAGAGGAGGAGCTGGTTGCAGCCCTCTCTCCCCTGCCGTGCCCCCACACCTACCTCTCGGGCGTCTTTTTCTTACTGCTCTGGTTTATGGTAACACTACAAACAGTAAAAATAATGCTGGTGAAACACACAGAGCACTTCCATAAAGGTTATTTCATTTTGTTAGGCTCCCCTGCAATACCCTTGGGTTCTGTGGGGAAATACTAGTATTCACTAATTCATTTCTTGGCTCATTCACACAGCACATATTTATAGATGTAGATATTGTGTGTCAGGCAAAATATTAGGCACTAAGTAACAATGGCAAAAAGATGAAGCGTCCCTCACAAAGCTTATTGTCCAGATGAGTAAACAGGCCATGACGAGTTAGGATGCAACAATTTATGTAGTGGCATATCAAACCCAGTTAATTATAATACTGAAAAGTTGAGAACAATCTACCTTAATAGAAAGATGCTAAATTACTGCACAGCTGATTAATGAAATGTCTCATGGCCATTGAAAGGTATTTTGCGGAAGATATATTTGAGGATCTATTGATAGGTATGTGTTACTTTTATAATCAGACAAAAAAAAAATTGTAAGATGAAAAACATAAAACTGTTATCAGTGTGCCAAGGTACTAGCCAGCACCCAGTGACGGTTCTATTTCTCTTCTACTATATCTTAACTTAAAATGTATTCTATAGTAAAATTTTTATGATTAAGTGTTCCCTTATAACTTTTCTTTTTGATAGGTTTTGTATAATTTGCTTTTCGGCTTTAAAATCTTATATTTAAAGAAGAGTGTTCGAATAGGGACCTCTACTTATGTAAGCTGATCACAGTGCTTGCACACGTTTCACTTCATCTCCACGGTAATCCTCTGAGGCCAGTGTTACTGTCCCCTTGCTGTCGAGGGGACCAGACTCAGCGATGCTGAAGAACTTAACTGGCACCACAGACTTGGCGGGTGGCAGAGCCAGAACTCCAATCCAGTGTTGTTTGTTTGTTTTTTTAACTCCAAATTCAGAGTTTCTTGCATTTCACTCTGGCACCTCACTAGTATTATTTACATCCCAATGGGCCCCAGAGATTTCAATCAAGCAGGAGTGTTAGAACTAGCAGAGTATAACTGTGTTCTTCAACTTATTTTCACTGTTGCTTCTTAGAATCAATTATTGAAATAATAACAAATATTTAGTAAGTACCTAATACGTAGAAGAAACCTATAATGAGACCAACTCATCTCTGCTTCATTTATTTTTTCAGAACATTTTCCTGATTATAAAAGTAACAACTGTTTCTGTAGAATTTTTTTAAAATTAGGATTATTCTGCCATCCAGATTTTAAAAACCTTATCCCTCTCAATGCAGTGGGTCTGCTATATATTTTTAAAAATGTACTCTGTTTAAATTTTTATCAAAATAATACATGTAGGCAGATTAAATAGTCAGAGTATGATTAAGTTTACAATGGAAAAGCAGCCCTTTGTTCCTCCTTGTCCTGGTTCCCATTCCCCATCAGATAACTTCTTTAGGAATTGTTTAGCTCTTTGGGGGGTATAAACCTTGATATTCTGAAATAACGTGTGAATATACTGTTTTCTGTTTTGTTCTGTTTTTAATTTCAGTATTAGCTTTTATATGCTGACTTCCGTTGGGCTCTCCACTTTCCTGCCCTTCTATTTCCACGTGGATGATGTCTGCCAACCCTAACCCTTCCTCCTGCTCTCTCCGGGCTCCCTCATTCCTCCTCAGGAGTGACATACCTGGCCAGCGAGAAGGCCCGTCTCAACCCCTTCCTCTTTCTCTTGGAAGTACCTCCTCAGACAAGCTGTCTTCTGCTCTGCCCTTCCACCTGTGAGGGAATGGGGCAGAGTCTGCCCTGCGCAGGAGGCCAGTGATGGAGCAGCTACGTCGCCAAACTCAGAATTGAAGTATTAGGAAGCTCACTCTCCATGCCTCAACTCCGCTTCTGTTTGACAGAAGCTGTGAACGCCCCACTCCATATTAACAGCCACCTCTAAGCCTCCTGCCCTCCCTGGTAGTGACAGCTTCCACCCTGCTGACAGTCCCTGCAGCTCGTTGTTTCTCCACAGGAGGGACTATTCTGGCCCCACAGCTGCTCTTAGTTTTACCCTGGGAACCAGGAGCAGAGGTCAGAGGCGTCAACACCATCTTCAGCTGGTGGGACCAGCCTCCCCATCCTCTGGTTGGACAATAGTCAGGTGGGTTCCAGACAGTTTCTCAGAAGTTCTCCAGGAGAAATGAGCTCATAGACACTTTTTGGGGATGTCTTTCTCCCCAATCCCCAACTCTCATTATTGACACACTCTTTACTGGCTTTCTCTGTCCCCTATCTCTCTTTTCCACATCCTCACTCTACTGCCTAGGATCACTTCCTCTGAAATCTTTCTTGACCCAAATCTTGTCTCTCAGAAGCTGATGTTTTGATCTTCATCTGTCTGACTCTTACATACATCTCTCAACTGATACCCAAAAGCCTATTATGAAAAATGAGAATTGAATCTTATTGTTGTAATGTACCACATGAATCACACGAGGACGCCTGAAGAAGTCGAATTAAGGAGTCACATTTATTGCAAATCCGGGACTACGAGGGGGCATTTTGCTCTCTCAAATCTCGTAGTAATTCCCTAGCCCCAACCCCAGATTTATAAAGGTAAAAATCACAAAGGTATTGATTACATCTCAGGGTTTGGAATGAGAAACCTGGTTTGCAAAAAAGCAGTTTACAGAAGCAGAATTGAGCATGTTAGTTAAATTATAGTTTTGGGTCTCCGGATCACTGAATCAACGGAAACACATTGTTTGGAGCCATAAGTCTTGGGACCACTGAGTTGACAGAAACACATTATCTAGAGCCCTCAGGTCTTGGGACCACTGAGTTAATCAGAACGCATTATCTGTGGCCACTGAGGCAATTTAAGATAATTGTGTTGTCCTGGTTCCCAGGTACAGAAGAATGTGCTTTCTAAAACCAGTAAAATCACAATCAATGGGATATCATAGATAAGTTCAGAAAATCAAAGTAACTTTTCTATTGTTAAACAAAGCAAATAATGACAAAGCCAAGTCAGCAGGGTTAAAATATTAAACAGCAATTTCCACCCAAGCATGGTTGCCACCATACTTCACTATCTCACTACCTTCTCCTCCCCATTCAAAAATATGGCTTTTATAATTCCCATGCCTCAAGTATAGTCATATAACCTATATTAGATTAAATTAGTATTTATTAGTAATAATGTAATTAACATTGGATAATTACATTATTGTGGCCAAAACAATTCTACAGGTCAAAATGATTACTATCTCTATTTCACAGATAGGAAAACAAAGGTACATAGGTTCAGTAACTTACTCAAGTTTAATTACCTAGTAAATAGTGAGTTGGGAATAAACAGTCTGGCTCAAAAGTCTTATGATCTTAAGAGTATATTATGGTGCAGTTGAAAATGTTAAATAACCGAGGCAAAAAGTAATTTCTTAGAGTCAGCCAGTAGATAAGAGTCAGAGTAAAGACTGGACCCCAAGTTTTTTTAAATTTCATGCCTAAAATATTCTTCAGATTATTATGCAAGATGGCTGTCAGCATTGGAGGTTATAATAGGCCAATTAGACACCTCAGGAATATGAGCTGCTGGGACCCTGCCTCTTCTGACGTCACTGTGTTCAGTGTATTTGTTAGGCAAACCTTTGATTCTAACTGCAACTGTTTTCTTTTTTTTCTACCCATGATTGTTATGTTATTTTATTTATTTTGCAACTGTTTTCTTAGGATGGATTTTTAGAAACTATGTGTTGGATATGACAGGAGGGTATAACCTTTTAAAAGATTTTGTAAAACTGGCTAAACAATTTGTCAGAAAGACAGTTTAAACTTAAATTCACTCATGGTATAGGAACCACATCACTGCAACCATTACTGTGCCTCTCTCTTTCTCTCTCTCTCACTTTTATTTATTTATTTTCTTTTTTTTCTCTCTCTCATTTTTAATTCACAGATTGGAAATTGAAGTTTACCTTTTAACAATCTTGCAATAATTAGATAAAATACTTTTTTTGGTATTTATCAGCCATTAGTACTTTTTGTTTTAGAAAATAAATTGCGTAGTTTTTTTTAATAGGTGAGAGATGAAAAATAAGCCAGAATAACTATTAAATGTTTCTCAAGCTCACAGCAAAGGTTTTTTAAAATCTTAATTGTGCTTATCTACTTCTAATGCTTTGCAAACTAAAGTAAAAATGATAGTGATATATAAAAACATGAAAATCCTCCAATTTAGCCAACCTAAGATTTCTCCTTTTTCTTCTAGCAGATTCCAGTATTTATAGACTCTGTTTCTTTTACAGAAGAGAATAAATTCCCATAAAGTGCTTTTACTACAATAACTACCACCACACGTCCCATGAAGTTTCTGGGCTCTTGCACTGCCAATAGAGTTATCATGTAGAGCCCAGTGTTTACTGATGAAAGGCAGTCACAGGCAGCTTAAGTGAGAAGGGAGCAAGCACTTGGCTTGGATGAACGAAATTACCTGAGTAACTTCCGGATGCTGAGGATACTAACAGGAGAGTCCTTAAGGAAAATTTTGCTCAGGGTGAATGCCACTTTGCAAACACAGTGAGCGATCTGAATTTGGTTATTGGGGTTCAAACTCCCCCCCTGTGACTTTGCCTAGTGGTTTTCTTCCTCTTAGGAGATCCTGGAGATGGGTTTTGTAGGGCATGTGTGTCTCAGGTGTCACTCAGACAGCACCCCAGTGCAGCTCATCACCCCAATGACTTCAGCCCGGACTCAGCTGGATCGTATTGAAGGGTAGCAGATGAGGCTGCATTTAGGAAACTGACCCCCAGAAAAAATTTTCTTGCTAGAAATAACTTGTCTGTGTTTAGCAGCACATGGAGGGTGCTCAGGAAATATTCACAGCACTATCTAAGAAGATTTAAAGGCACAAAGAGTAGCAGGCAAAGTAGCGTGGGGGGTACATCTTCCACAGGTGGATAGAGGCCTTTAATGCAGTGGTTCTCAACCTTCCTAATGCGGTGACCCTTTAATACAGTTCCTCATGTTGTGGTGACCCCCAACCATAAAATTATTTTCGTTGCTACTTCATAACTGTAATTTTGCTACTGTTATGAATCGTAATATCAATATCTGATATGCAGGATGTATTTAGGCGACCCCTGTGAAAGGGTCATTCGACCGCCAAAGGGGTTGCGACCCACAGGTTGAGAACCGTTAACGCATAGCTATAAGTCAAGTATTTTAGCAGTCTTTGCCAGTGGCCTGCCTGGGTGACTGAGAAAGCTCCCAGCTGATAATTGAAATAGAGGGTTAAGAACTTGACAGACAGATTGAATTCCAGTTCTACCACTTACCAGGGGCAGGCCCTTTGGTAAGTTTCTCAATCACCTCATTTATTTTGTTCATATGAAATGGGGACCATAGATATTAATGCCTCACAGAGTTTTTGTAAGGATTAAATGAGAGAATGTTTGTGAATTTTAACACGCTGACTTGCAAGTAGTGGGCTCAAGGGCTCAATAATCTCGGGCCAATTATCTAGGCCAAATCTAACTTATGTCTATTAGTCTCTATCAACCTCTGAAGATTGTCATATGACTACTCAAAATGCTAGCGTTTTAAATACCAAGAGAGGCATGTGAGTGACTCAGATGACTTCTTCAGAGGAATGACAGAAATAAATATTTTGCTTGTCTCTTTTGAACAAAGCAAGTCATAAATCTCAGCTTGTGAATCATCATCCTGGATTCTGCTGTCGGACAGAGAAACCCACTTAGCACTTATCAAAGCGGCAGTTTCCAAAGCGTCTGTGGGAGTGGGTGGTTCTGGCTTTCCCCTTGGAGTACATCGTCAGTGACCAACCGTGAAGAAAAGTCCTCAGGGATTAGAAACAAACAAACATAATATTAATGATTAAAAGAAACAAGCAACAGAAGCAGAACAAGTTGATTCTGAGTCACACTGACAGGGATGAATACTGAAAAGTCTTTTGTTGTTGTTATTTGAAATTTTTACATTTTCACACTTTTTCCTAGTCTTCCTCGTTCTGCCCCTCAGATGGGCATGAGGGAACAAAAAAGACATGGCAGGAGGACAAAAGGAGACAAACCTACTAATGAAATTGCGAGGTTCTTTGAAACGATTATTGTTTGTTTTGCAGAGGGACTTAGGTAAAGCAGACATATTATGTCAGGGTGACCTTTCTTTCTCTAGTCTCTCTCAGTCTTCTTGCCTATACTACCCCTGATTTTACTCAATTTCTCCAATTTTCCCCCAAGACTCAACTCCATCTACTGGACAGCATCAAATCCTCAATGTTTTGGAATTGCTGGAGAGGCTTTAGTTCCTCCACATTCATAAATAAATACACTATTTTTTCTCCCTAAAACAGACATATTTATGGCCGATCTCCCTCAAAGGCAGAGTAAGGTAGGAGGAGGCATGCCCAAATTTTTTGCTCGGGCTCAGTCATTTGATTTTGACTCATCCAACAGGTCTGCTAGAATGAAGGAATAAGAATCAAGAAGTGAGCCCTAGCTGGTTTGGCTCAGTGGATAGAGCATCGGCCTGCGGACTGAAGGGTCCCAGGTTTAATTCTGGCCAAGGGCATGTACCTTGGTTGTGGGCACATCCCCAGTAGGAGGTGTGCAGGAGGCAGCTGATGGATGTTCCTCTCTCATAGATGTTTCTAACTCTCTCTCTCTCTCCCTTCCTCTCTGTGAAAAATCAATTATAGATAGAGATAGAGATAGAGATAGAGATAGAGATAGAGATAGAGATAGAGATAGAGATAGAGATAGAGATAGAGATAGAGATATAT
>NW_005371324.1:4793732-4794003 GCF_000412655.1 Myotis brandtii
AGGGGTTTGAGGCGCTGCCCCCTGTCACGCACAGAGCAGGGCCGATCAGGGGGTTGGGGCGCTGCCCCCTGTCACTTACAGAGCAGGGCCCATCAAGGGAGTTGGGGCTCCGTACCGTGTCACGCACAGAGTAGGACCGATCAGGGGGTTGAGGAGCTCCCCCCTGTCACTCACAGAGCAGGGCCAATCAGGGGGTTGGGGTGCTGCCCCCTGTCACTCACAGAGCAGGGCCCATCAGGGGGGTTGGGGCTCCATACCCTGTCACACACAG
>NW_005371324.1:4794761-4805030 GCF_000412655.1 Myotis brandtii
GACTAAAAGCTCCCAACTGCTCCTTGTTTTCTTTTTTTTTTTTTTTATTCTGGGCCAGCTTTAGCTCTGAGGCCTCGCTGCTGAAAGCATTGATACAATGTTGCGGTCCGGGGCTGACTGAAAGCCGGTTTCTGGGGTTTTGTTTAGCTTCTTATTTGCAACATAGTACATAGTTGCTTAGAGTTGCAGTTGAGAGGCCGGCAAGTCAGGCGGGGAACGTTGGAGTCCGCAGTCACAGGAGCAAGCAAGCCTCCCTGCTCGCTTCAGTGCATGGCTGCCGGCCGCCATCTTGGCTGACAGTTAATTTGCATAAGGATACGCTGATTAGCCAATGGGAAGGGTAGCGGTCGTACGCCAATTACCATGTTTCTCTTTTATTAGTGTAGATATGAATCAAGAAGTGAGAAGTTCTCTCTCTTCCTAGCTTAGATATTGGCATGTGAAGTAATGTAAATTAGGTTGACAGTCAGAGATCTTCAATACTGAACGTTTATGCTGTGCAGTGATGAACACAACTGTGGGCCTAGTTTGAACGTATATGCCTCAAACAACCCTAGTTTCACTAAGTCAGTTCCATTTCTTAATCCTAGAACTTTAACTGCCTTGTTGGGGTGAGAAATCTTGTATATACATAAAACGAATTGATAGGACCATGTCTGGGTGCAGCATAGCATAGTGGTTACCAGCTTGTGAAACATAGGCACTCCATCTTGTGTAAAAACTGCTGTTTGCAATTTTAACCCTGCTCTTCTTGGCTTCTGTAAACATGCTTGCTTGCTTGAATAATAGGGAACAAAAGCTGAACTATTTGACCTTGCAAGTTGCTCCGCCACCATCCCTGACTACTCCCCTAAACAGATGCCCTCCAGTTACCTGGAAATGTACTATGCTGAAGGCTACTGAGTTGTGTTGTGCTCAAGTTTACAAGCTTCCTGCAAAATATCTACATAGGGCTCTTTGTAAAGCCTGCAAAAGGTCTGGAAACTCCATATTTAGGAGACAAAGGCCTGGGAAGGTATAAAGGAAAATTTCCTCCATGTTGCTTTGTTCAGACTCTGGAAACAATATTCCTCTGAGTCTGCTAGTGTAATAAAGACTCCAAATTAATTTGGTTTACTAAGGCATCTTGTGTTCAGCTCGCTGATTTACAATATAACACTTGGACTCTAGAGCTAGACCATGTAGGTTCAAATCCAGTTACTAGGTGTATAACTTTTGGCAAGCTATTCAACATTTAGCACCATTGTTTTCTCATGTGTAAAATGGGGATGATAATATAATTTACCTCATAGAGTGCTGTGAGGATGGAATGATACATGCAAAACACTTAGATTATTGTTACCCTTGATAATCTGACATATGCACGTGGCATGCATTATATTTTTATTTTTTAAAAATATATTTTATTGATTTTTCACAGAGAGGAAGGGAGAGGGATAGAGAGTTAGAAACATCAATGAGAGAGAAACATTGATCAGCTGCCTCCTGCACACTTCCTACTGGGTATGTGCCCACAACCGAGGTATATGCCCTTGACCGGAATCAAACCTGGGACCCTTGCGTCCGCAGGCCGATGCTCTATCCCCTGAGCCAAACCGGTTAGGGCATGCATTATATTTTTAAATCTTCATAACAACCCTATAAGTTGTTATGTAACTCCATTTTACAGATGGAAACTACTAACCTTTGGGGCCCGAAAATCCTTGATTTTATTTCTACCTCTTAGCTGTTTAACCTGGTCAGGATATTGAAAAATAATTGAGCTAATATTCAGAGGTAATGCCTGTCTCCCAGGATTCTGTTAGAATTGATGAGTTGATGAAGATAAAGCATTTTGTACCATGGCAAGTGTTAGTAGGCCTGCGGCACCTGCACTTCTTTTAAAAAACATTACTCATGTTATATTTTATGTAAATACTAGAGGCCCGGTGCACGACATTTGCGCACTGGGGTGGGGGGGGGGGTCCCCTCAGCCTGGCCTGAACCCTCTCGTCGTAGTCCAGGACCCCTTAGGGGATGTCCGCCTGCCAGCTTAGACCTGCTCCCTGCTGGCAGGTGGACATCCCCTGAGGGGTCCTTAGCGCTGCTGTGGAGGCGGGAGAGGCTCCTGCCACCACCTCTGCACTCACCAGCCATGAGCCCAGCTTCTGGCTGAGCAGTGCTCCCCCTGTGGGAATGCACTGACCACCAGGGGGCAGTTCCTGCATTGAGCATCTGCCCCCTGGTGGTCAGTGTGCATCATAGCGACCAGTCGTTCCACTGTTCGGTTGATTTGCATATTAGGGATTTATTATATAGGACTAGAGGCCCGATGCATGAAATTCATGCAAGAGTAGGCCTTCCTTGCCCTGGCTGCCGGCACTGGCTTCCCTCTGGCACCTGGGACCTGGGCTTCCCTTGCAGCTCCAGCTTCATCTGGAAGGACATCCAGAAGGACATCTGGTCTAATTAGCATATTATGCTTTTATTATTATAAATGTTATATTTTATGTCAACTTCATTTTCCATCCTCATTTAATCAGTTAACCTTTTTTGAATAGTTTTTAGTGATGAAAAATGCATTACTATATGTGGCCTATGATGATTTTTAGCTCTTAGTTTCTTCATTATGGTGAACTGAAATTTGTTTATGAACCCACTGAGTCTATTTCTGCTCTTTTGAATAGCACAGAATGAGTTTAAAAGAGGGTCTTTACAGCGCTTACACAAGGTGGGTAGGGCAAGGCTTGTTGCTACATACTGTTATTTTTGTGTTAATAAAAAAATCACATATGGTGCTACATTACAAACTTCTTTTTAAAAATATTTTGATAAATTTATTTAAATATAATTAGTTTCCATGTAATCCTATGTGTTACAATTTGTGTGTTTAAAATCATTATTCTAAGAAAGTTTCCATGAGCTTCACTGGGCCACCATAAGGCATAACATGTTTAGAAACCCTGGTCTAATTCCTTGTTTATGAGCTAGGTCTTCAAATATTAGAAACTAGCTCTGTTCACCCACTCTTTCTCTTTCCCAAACTGAAAGTGCCCAGGATCCTATTTCAGGACATAACTTGTCATCAGGAAGTTGCAGCCTGGGAGGAGCCAGCACAGGTAATGAGATCCTTCACTGGAGAGATGGAGCCAGCAGCACCGAGCAAAGCCCGCTGCCCACGCGGGGAGCAATGCAGTTCCACGCCAAAGCACGGGCAGTGGAGAGAAGGCCAACAGAAAGTGGGGTATTTGAAGAAAGTAGTCCATGTGGCAGGGTGTGTATGGAGGGTGAAGTTGGTAGTACCACAAAATAGCAGAAGTGTCCCAACTAGTGGGCAGAGCTTAGAAGGGGAATGGAAATAGCATGTGTCAGCCATCATGCTCAGCAATTTATAGACATCACAGCCAACCAGTGTGGTGGGTCTTATTTCTCCTATTTTATATGTGAGGAAACTGAAGTTCAGAAAAGATTACGTGGTTTACCCATGTTCACCCACCTGTCTAGAAACCCAGGCAGAGAAGCAGGCAGCACTTGGGAAAGTCACTTAGCCGGTGAGCATGTTCTGGGACGTGGTGTCTGGATTTCAGTTATTTGGGGGTGGCAAGAGCCAAGGATGACCTTAGTTCTAAAGTGACTTGGGGAATTAAGCAAGATGCCAAGTAACACTCAGGCACAGCAAACAAAGCAGAAACTACTTGCCAGAAAACTGGTACCCAAAATGATGCCTGGGTCTCTAGAACAAAGAGAAGTGTACTCTGACGCGTTCACCTCTATGCCTCTGTTCATGTTCTTCCTTCTGGCTGAACACCCAAACCCACCTTTTTCTCTGTTAGATAGCCCTATTGCCATCTGTCTGTCTTGACCATCTGTCAACTGATCATCTGTCTTCAGGGGCCTCATCTAATCTATAACACATTTCCTTGCTTTTCCCTTGGATATTTTACCCTCTCAACCGGGTGTAACTTAATAAAGGCACACAGAATCAAAGCATTCCTCCACTGAGATTGCCAGTTTACCTATAGGATCACAATTAAATGACTAGTAAGAGTGCCAATGAATGTATTTCTAAATCAGTCATTTTCATTTCAAGAAAAATAGCATACTGATATTTAAAATATAGTTTTTAAAGAGATAAATATTTTCATTATGTACTTTTCCCTCAAGTATTTTGAAAACCTCTTGTTTAAGCTACTGTTTAAAATACATAGCATTACTTATTCTTTATGCAAAAGCTTTATTGGATGTATATTAATGCATCTGAAATGGTTTATAAAAGATAGACTTCATCCTATTATTGGTGTTTGGATGCACCATGACAGTGACAGAATTAATTTCAATTCAAGAAGCATTTATTTACTGAGCAAATGATATTAAGAGAAGATACTCATTCTGGGAGATAAGTCGTGAATAAAGATATACTCTCTGCCCTCAAAATGTTTTTCATTGAAAGGTAGAGGCAGACAACATACAGAAATGGTTATGGAGCCTTAAACAAAGTGTTAAATAGCAATACCTTCCTTCAAGCTAGAAATCTGGTTTTGGAGGGTAGGATTGTCTTTTTCTTTTCTTCCTCCTCCCATTTTTCATTCCTTTTATTAACATTTAAAATCATTCATGGCATCTAACGTGTGTTTCCTATATGAGGTTTCCAATAAATTTCAGGTGGATATATTGAACCCAAGTATTCTCATTAAAGATTTCAGAATTGTAGGTCTTGATAATTAGGTTCTTATGATGTATGTCAATATAAACATGAGGAATAATTACTTTTGCAAATTATTAATTGATTTGTTTATTCAAACTAAAAATTTCCTTTTAACAACCTCTTGTATGATGATGATATCAGATTTTACCTTGAGAGACAGCCTGAGTTTTACAAGTCAGGTTGATTCTCTGAGCCTTAGCTAAATATTGCTGTGCTAAATAGCATCCAAGATCTCAAACAGCTCGAATATTTCTGTACTTCATTGGTACCTCTCAAGAGATGCCCGTTTACTTATGTAGTCCACCATCCAGTTTCATAATATTCACTCAGTTCTAGGGAAATGCCAAGATGTTCTAAGTAGAACCTTATTATAGCATGATTCAGCATTAAGAAAAGTGTGTATATATTAGTCAAACCAAGTCTAAAAAATGTCCACACAAAATAAAAGCCCTCTTATAACTTCATTAGCTGATTATGCTAGTGTCTTTTTAGATAATACCAAAAGACTTTTATTGAGTTAAAATTATTTCTCCTGCCTATATTAGCATATGAAGTTTCGACCACATAAATGAAAACTACTTTTTGTGTATTTTTCCTTAATATTGAAGCAGCCATGGCTTTCACCAGAATAATTAAAAGTACATTGTTAAAATGTAAATTATGGATAGTCTGAAAACTGGTTCCATCCTTAAAAATAAATTTCTTTGGATTAAAATAGTGAGCCCTTTAGAATAAAATGGAGTATCTACTGCACACTTAAAGAGATTTCTTGAGATTCACAAAGCTTTACCACTGTAAAATAATGTGCAAAAGCATTAACTCTTTTTATTTATGACAATGCTATACGGAAATATAAAATAATAGTCTTCAGGACATTTGCATTTTTAAAAATTAAAGTGCTTTAATTATTGATATTGAGAGCTTCAGTTAAGTGCTATGTGTTTTGTTTATACCTTAAACTTTCTTGTAATGCAAGTAAATTCTAGAGGAGCACGTAGGCAAAAGCAGGTAGCCAGCTGAGTTGTGTAATAGCGACTGGGGAGTAATAAGCTGGGAAGATAGCTGTAGAGGACATGCCCAGGCAGCGGAGGCCTCCCTCACTCCCAGCGCAGAGCACCAAGACTTATTACCTTGTATCCAGGACAACCCTGATCCCCCGGAGAACACACCTACATCTACCAGTTGCTTAAGGGCTAACTCCTGTGCCTCTTAAAGAGGGGTTATTTGAAGCCATAAAATATATAAATGGAACGATGACAAGAAAGTGTAATTTACTGATGTGTGAAGACACCCTAGGCATTTTGAAAACTTAATGAGCTAGAGTCACCAGCAGAACAGTTCTTTACGACTTGCACACTTTTGTGTCATCATGTCCCTTGTCATTCTCCCAGGCACTCAGCAGAGGAAAGAGCCAAAACAAACAAACAAACAAAAAAAAACACCCACAAAAAACCTGAAGTTTTGTTCAAATAGTAATTAATATTCAATCATCATTAATAGAAATTATAACTCTAAAATATCAGGGTGATGTTAGATATCCCAAAGTTACTTGCAAATGCAGTGTGAATGTCAAATTTTCTCAAAATCTGGAGTCCTGGTAATAACCACATATTAACACTGAAGTAGATAAAAATAGCACCAGAAGGCCCCCCCCCCCTTTGTAGGTCAGTGCTCGCTGCTGAGTGTGCTGTAATTATGTACACTACATGAGCTACAGCTTGAGCTAATAATACCATACTGAGTACTAGAAAGCTGTAATTACACAACGACATAATGTATGCTTGGCAAGATTTTCAATTTTGGGGAATCTACTGTCAAATAGCATCTGGCAGAATTAAAAGTCCAATTTTGGGGTCAGAATAATTGGTCTAGACTGAACTAATTTAGGGCATTGTGTCTCAAGCAGAATAAGTCATATGTCTATAAAGCAAGCAAATCCAATGATAGGAGTACATCTAGAAATAGTGCAGTCTTAAAGCATTGCTTTAAAACACAAAGAATTTCCAAGATTGAAAAACTGCTACATACCTGTGCACCATGCTGGGTGCAGGAGATTAAAAAAATAAAACAGGAGAGGAAGAGAGAATTCCTGACTGCCGATTGCTTATGATTATGACATAAGGTAAATTTGTGTTTTCACAGAGAAGTGTACAAAGTACAATGAATTAACAATATCATTATCTGCTGTCTTTAATAATGACCTACATTAAATCACTGCTCCGTTGTTTTGTTTAAAAACATTTCCCTTAAACCTCATGTTCTTCTCGTATTTTCTGATAGAATTACACAAGATCACCTTCATAAAAATGTTTCTGTTATGATTTTCTCCTTCTTTGCGAAGCCATTATATTTGAGTCCTGCCTACTCTACTAGGGCAGCTAAGATTATCCCATTTTTACAAATTTGTCTTTCCTTTTGTCACACAGAGAAGTCTGTTTTCCTCTGCATGCCTTTGCTCTCAATTCCATTTAGCTTACAAAAAGCTTTATGTAGAAATCTCTTTGGTGGTGTTTGAAGTACATATGCTTAAATTTTCCCAAGTGTCACACTTTTATACTGGGAGAAATTACGTGTTGGCCAAGTAATTTCTTGGATTTCTTCAATAGTAAAGAAATTTTCAGTTCAATTGATTTGATCATTTTCAGGAACTTGTTTCTAAAGGCATCTAGATTTCTTGTGAATATTTTGAGAAATTTTCAGCTTCTACAGTCATGTATTTGCATGGAAACCTTGTCCAAGTTTATTATGGTGGAGCATAATTTTACTTTGTATATATTGTTCAATTAAGAAATGGTGTATATATTTTGAATCTTTCTAAGCTGTCATTAAGCAATACATTTGAATCACCAGGCAAAAATGATCACGTTGAGTAGACCAATTATTATAGATTGTCATTTAGAAAACTATTCAAGAGATTCCCCCCCCTTCTCTAATACATGTGCTTAAATTTCTTCTCATTGTGAGTACTGATAAGAATGTTCAGAGGTTACTAAGTATGGCTATTCAAAGAGAACCACAGAATATTGATCATTGCCTGCTTGCTGAGATAAAGCAGTACAAGTGGTTCTATCCTTTTATAACATAATGTATTCCTAAAATTCATAATTATACAGCAAAAAAGGGACTGAGCAAATGAATAAGAAAACTAAAGGTAATCATAGGTATTTATTCAATAGTATTAAACTAGCTGATCATTAAAATGCAAAGCAGAAATTACCTGTGCCATTAAACTAGACCAGCTAATTGTCATTGTGCTCCACAAGGGTTTAATTCACTGTTCCTCTTGCTATATGTATGTAGGCCACTGGATTATTGGCTTTTCCTTATCTACTTCAGAGGAAATACAAACTTTTTCATTCATATGACTTTCCTTTCTTCTTTCTTTCCTTCCTTCCTTCCTTCCTTCCTTCCTTCCTTCCTTCCTTCCTTCCTTCCTTCCTTCCTTCCTTCCTTTCTTTCTTCCTTTCTTTCTCTTTCATTTCTCTCTTCTTTTTTCAGATGAAATAATCCCAACTGAATCAACAGAAAAGACTATAGATTTAATAAAAGACCAAATACAAACCCTGACCGATTTTGCTCAGTGGATAGAGCGTTGGCCTGCGGACTGAAGGGTCCCTGGTTCGATTCTGGTCAAGGGCATGTACCTTGGTTGTGGGCACATCCCCAGTGAGGGGTGTGCAGGAGGCAGCTGATTGATGTTTCTAGCTCTCTATTTCTCTCCCTTCTTCTCTGTAAAAAATCAATAAAATATATTTTAAAAAAAGAAAAGACCAAATACAAGATCCACTAACAAAAATCTTATTTTTCTGCATCAGCAATAGTCAACTAAAAATATAACAGATTTTATGATGCCATTCATAATAGCAATCAAAACCATAAACTATTAATTTAACCAAATAAACAATATATAAGATCTTTTTGGGAAAAAGTTTTAGATTTATTCAAGGACATAAAGACTGAAATAAATGGAGTGCTATGCCATGTTCATGGAATGAATGGCAATAGTGTAAAATGTCAGTTCTCTCAAATTAATGTATAATTAAATTCAATCCCAATGAAAAGTCTGGTAGGAATTAAAAAAAAATAATTCAGCATACTTATTCTAAAATGTATAAGAAAACTAAATACGTTGTGAGTAATTAAAACAATCTTGGAAAAGGGCTGTAAGTGGAGGCACCTCACTGTCAGGCATCAGACAGTTGATATGTGAAGGTGGGGAAAGGTTGATAGAGCACTTAATAGGTGATATTAGCAAAAATGTCATTGTATGGAGAAAAGTAATGCTGAGTTTTAGTGTATACAAGTGTTTCTCAAACCTTTTTTCATTATTATCTTCCTAAGAAACCTTTTTAGACATTCATTTGCTAATTTTCCTTCTTTCCCAATGAAATTTTAATATCACAGATATAGTGTATATCTATCTGTTTGTGGTCTTTGGGAAAGCCACAATATCTAAGTTATTTTATCCCACTAAATATCAATCTCACTCCCTTGGGAATGTTATTATGTCCACTGAGAATGTATGTTTATATCATATTCAGAGGTGAAATGCATTTGAATTAAACTCCTAAATGGAAAAGAAAAAAGAAACACATAGAATATTTTTCTCGCTTTGGAGTGTGTAAGAACTTAAACCAGCTCCCAAAAGCATACTCTAAGATTAAAAAAAAAAGAGGATAAATATTACATCAAAATTAAGGGCTTCTCTTTATCAAAAGCTATAATAGGAAAAGTTCATACCCAGATCACAGATTGGAAAAACATATTTGGAACAACTAAAGGCAACAAGAGATAAATGTCTACAATACATAAGATATTAGTTAAACAAGAAAATGGTAAACCCAAGAGAAAAATGAGTACAGGATATAAATGTGGCACTCACATGAAGGGAAACCCAAATACCTAGTACATGAAGTGATGTTCACCTTCACAAGGAATAGGAAATAGAGCAGAGGTTAAGATCATTGGAGGAAAAGTCATAGAACCAAAGGGCTATTGTATTAAAAAGATAATACACAAATTTCTCCAGAAGTCTTCAGAAAATTAGAGGGAATAATGAAAGATTTGAAGATGATTGCAATAAGAAAGGGTTATCTGATAGCATAAGCTCCATATAGAAGTGTTTAGGGAGGAGAGAGAGAAAATTGCATAGGAGATTTGGGAGATGATCTCCAAGGGTATCCTATGATTCTGCTGGTCTTGTGAGTAGACTGCCTTTGTTCTGGACTGTCTTTTTAAGGATGTTGTATAGGGAACAGCTTTGGAAGGTAAAAATAACAAAGGGCAGGTTTGTTAACTCCCCATTATAATAAAAAATAATATATTCCCATTAGGGAGTTAGACTTTGGGGAACTGGTACAATAAAAATGATGTTACTTTGACTGTAAGTGGTAATTGTTCTTTGTCTCCGACCCAGGAATCTCATGTTTTCTCCCAACATCCATAAAACTGGCAAGTTTATCTTTAGCTTCCAAGTAGAATAAAATCTCAGCCCCTTCATAATTCTTGACATAAATATTTTTTTTAACTTATTGTTTAAAGTATTACGTATGTCTCCTTTTTCCCTGATTGACCCCCCCCCCCCC
>NW_005371324.1:4805040-4806866 GCF_000412655.1 Myotis brandtii
CCCCCCCCGCCACTCTCACCCCCCAGGATAAGCCCCCACTGCCCCAGTGTCTGTGTCCATTGGTTATGCTAATATGCAAGCATACGAGTCCTTTGGTTGATTTCTAACCGCCCCCGCCCCCTTCTCTCTGAGGTTGGACAGTCTGTTCAGTGTTACCTTGTCTCTGGATCTATTTTTGTTCATCAGTTTATGTTGTTCATTATACCCCACATATGAGTGAGATCATGTGATATTTATCTTTCTCCAACTGGCTTATTGCGCTTAGCATAATGCTATCCAGTTCCATCCATGCTGTTGCAAATGGTAAAAGTTCCTTCTTTTTGATAGCAGTATAGTATTCCATTGTGTAGATGTACCACAGTTTTCTTATCCACTCATCTGCTGGTGGGCACTTAGGCTGCTTCCAAATATTAGTTGTTGTAAATTGTGCTGCTATGAACATAGGGGTGCATATATCCTTTCTGATTGGTGTTTCTGGTTTCTTGGGATATATTCCTAGAAGTGGGATTACTGGGTCAAATGGGAGTTCCATTTTTAACTTTTTGAGGAAACTCCATACTGTTCTCCACAGTGGCTGCACCAGTCTGCATTCCTACCAGCAGTGCAAGAGGGTTCCTTTTTCTCCACATCCTCTCCAGCAACATGAAGATTCTTAGTCATCTCCAAGCCCACTGGTACAAGGTATATGGGACAGAAACTGCCCCCCCCCCCCACACACACAAGGTATGTGGGATTAGTTCTATTAGTCTGTCCACAGGCAGATTGTGGTGAGTGATTGTGGTGAGGTAAGACGGGGTGGAAATCTCTTCAGAAGCCTACAGGGCTCTGGGAACTCCTCTTTACTCCTGGAATACTGGGTGTTCCCTTCATTTTGACGGACTCACTATTAAAAATGAAGCTCTAAAGGTCAGGAGAATGGGGGTTCTGCCTAAATCCCATGGAACCCTGGGTCCTCTCTATGTAATTCTTTCACATAATTTGGAATTACAAATTATAAATACAGACACAAAATAATACCACATATTTTACAAGAATATAGACATATTCAAGAACATGTATTGCTTATACACTAGGATCGGTCCTTATGATGGAGAGGGCAACACGGCTGGGAATGGAAGATGAAAGCAGAAAACCAAATGAAACCAAACAAGACAGGGCTCTTGCTAAGACTTTGATGACAGCATGGCATGAATATCTCAACTTTCCTCACCTTTGATCCAAACCCCCAAAACAATAAAATGTAGATTACCTTTTATTATATTTTGGCAAAGATCTTGAAATGGTTTGAGATATGTGACCCCTAACACCTGAGGGCACCATAAGGACAGGAAATAGAAAATTTGACATCAGCCTCTTGGAGCTGGATATCTAAATGGATGAGTGGGCTGCAGAAATGACAATGTTAATAGGAAAGCTTCTTCCCTCATCTCACCAGTATGAACAAATGAAAGGGCTTAAAATGTTATAAATGTGACTAGAGGCCTGGTGCACAAAATTCATGCAAGGGTAGGGTCCCTAGACCTGGCCAGTGATCAGGACCAATCTGTGGGGTGACCAGCGGGGCAATTGAGGTCCCCACTCGCACCTGCTTTGGCCTGGAGCCACCCGCTCACCTGCTCCACCATGTCACCACGGTCCCGCTCTCGTCCAGGCCTCCACTGCCACCTGCTGCCAGCACTGTGATGCCGAAGCCGGCCATGTTCCACACCGCCCCCTGGTGGCCAGCGCACGTCTAATTCCTGGTCAGTCAAACTCCCGCCTGTGGGGATGATTTGCATATTAGCCTTTTATTATATAGGACTAGAGGCCCGGTGCACAAAAATTTG
>NW_005371324.1:4808193-4809897 GCF_000412655.1 Myotis brandtii
CCAGCCTGGGTGAGGGGCTGATGGCTGTTTGCAGTTGGCCTGTCCTGGATCAGGGTGGGGGTCCCCACTGGGGTGCCTGGCCAGCCTGGGTGAGGGGCTGAGGGCCGTTTTCCGGTTGGCGGGTGACTGAAGCTCCCAACCACTCCTTATTTTCTTTTTTATTTTTTTTTATTTTGGGCCAGCTTTAGCTCTGAGGCCTCGCTGCTGAAAACATTGATACAATGTTGCGGTCCGGCTGGCTGAAGCCTGGCTGACTGAAAGCCGGTTTCTGGGGTTTTGTTTAGCTTCTATATTTGCAACATAGTTGCTTAGAGTTGCAGCTGAGAGGCCGGCAAGTCAGGCGGGGAACGTTGGAGTCCGCCATCACTGGAGCAAGCAAGCCTCCCTGTTCGCTTCAGTGCATGGCTGCCGGCCGCCATCTTGGCTGACAGGTAATTTGCATAAGGATATGCTGATTAGCCAATGGGAAGGGTAGCGGTCGTACGCTAATTACCATGTTTCTCTTTTATTAGTGTAGATAGTTTGTATAAAGAATCCTCCCAATCGCACATACCAACTACAGACTTAATGTGATTATTCATTGTTTGATATTAAACATCTTCCCACCACCCTGTGCCAAGAGCACGTGCACGGTATGATAAATAATGAAAGGACACTGGCTGGTTCCATGGAGCAAATATTTTTATGTCTACCACAAACCAAACAAAGTGATTGTCCTCATATATTCAATCATTTGAATGAGAGAAAAGTTCATTTATTCCTCACATAATAGTTCAGGGGTGACCAGTCCAGAGCTGTTTTGGTATCGGTCCCAGGCTTCTTTTAACTTGTTTCTCTATCATATGTAGAGGGTGGGCTCTGTCTTTAAGGGTGCCTCATCACCAATCCCTGATCCAAGTAGCAAGACACATGATGTGGAGGAAGGAAAGTACTCTTCTTCCCTTTCCTGACACAAACTGGGAGTGACACCCAACACTTAGCTCACATCTCAGCAGCCAAAACTTCATCACACAAGGGATCTGGGAAATGTGTACTTACTGCCCACCTCAGGTTTTTGTTATTCTTGAAAAAGAGTGAAATAGATGTTACATGATAACTACCAGTCTTAGCCATCATAGGATATTCACAAGAAATTTTGAGGAGGTCGACCAAGATGGCGGCATAGGTAAATACCGGAGACTGCTGCCGCAAACAACCACTTCAAAAATACAACTAAAAGACGGAACGGACATCACCCAGAACCACAGGAAGGCTGGCTGAGGAGAGACTCTTCAACTAGAAGGAAAGACAACAGCATACCGAGGCTCAGAGGAGGCGCAGTGTGGAAAATATAAAGGTGCGGAGGTGCGCGCGCAAAGCGGGCTGGTGGCTGAGGGTGCGGTTGTCGTTTTCAATCAGGAGGGAGTCTCAGACTCTGAGCTCCAGATCCGGGCGAGTCTCTAGGGACTCAGACTCAAACGGGAGAAGCAGGATTGTCTGGCATCAGTTGGAACGTGAGGGTAGCTTTTTCTCCGAGGTTTGCAGTGGTTGCTGGGGTTCTGAGAAGCAGAGCCTCTGGGAACGGGACTGAGAGCAGCCATAACCGCTCCCTCCGCCTGCCCTGTTGATCCCGCCCTGCCCCGCCCAAGCCCTGCGCAGAGCCACTTGCCAGATAGCCTCAGGCAAAGGCTAGATTAGCACCTCCCCAGAGGACAGAAGTTTTCC
>NW_005371324.1:4811108-4818004 GCF_000412655.1 Myotis brandtii
GAGCTGAGATTTTTCTTGGGGGGGTGGGTGGGAGGCAGTGATGAAAGCTTATTCTCACAATGATAAAGACTATGAAAAGTTCCGTTCAAATAATTTAAATGCCTGACATGATCCCTGTCCTTGAGGAACTTACAGCCTCACTGAAGGAGACAGGCATACTAGTATACACCAATTATTTCAATATATCGTAAGGTTTAAAATTACGTATATGCAAAATGCCCTGCAAAGACAAGCATGGAAAATTGACCCAGATATGAGCTATTATTGGAAGATACCTTCACTGAACACTGAGGATGAACCAAGTCTCAAAGGAATAAACATATAAAGAGCAAATTTAAAAGGAAAATTTTCAATAATATTCCACAGCAAAAAACTATAGTTTAATCCCTTCAGTGGTAATTCTTATCAGTAGCCCCAGCAATGTTCTCAGTGATGTCTTCAGGGGTCAGCAGCTCCCCCAAAGCAGCAGCACACTCTGGTTTTGCTACTCCTGGTGCCCAGGCATTTCAGGAGCTGGCCCTGTGTAACAGGGATCTCCTTCTGTCCTTTGGAAGAGGAAGGTCAGAGTCTGCTGTCTTGGTTAAACCCCCTAAGGAAAAGAGCCCACTGTCCCCCTGGCTTCACCGGCTCTCCTCCCCACCTGCTGATACGGGACCTCAGCGTTCTGCAGAGGCCCTTCCCAGACCCAGGTATTTGTGACAGTCCCCAAGGCGTCTGTCCCTCGTGTTCCCCGATTAGGCTGGTCAGTTAATCTACAGAAACAGTCATTTTGTTTTCATCCTTTCACCCCAACCCTCTCCTCTGAGTATTGGCCTCCTCCTCTAGATAGAACCGGTCTGGGAGACACTGTTGTCACTTCCACTGGCTGGGCCTTGTGGGCAACACTGACTCCTCTCACCTGAGGCTTCGCATACGGGGAAGCCCTGGCTGTGCCAATCATGGATGGGAATTGTCTCTCTTTTTAGAACCATACCAGCACAGTGCTGCAGTTTCACTGAATTTTTTCACACGAACACTTTGTTTCTACTTAACAGTTTTTCTCGACTAGCCATCCCCATGTCCTGTGTGGAATGGGGGTCTTTGGGACGCGATCTGAAAGCAAATGTGAGTTAAGGACACCATGTAGTACTCAGAACCGCCCCTCCTCTTGGGGAGTGAATCTCTCCAGGGGGCTCTTCTTTCACTCGAGCAAGTAGACTTCTTGAACCCCAACCCTGTGGCTCAACCCACAGAGCCCTGAAATGTTTGAATTCCACTTGGCTTCAGAGTAGAACACCTTCCAACACCTGGTCAAGGAAGAAGTGCATATTACGTTAACTCCTCAGTTCCCGGCATTGCCTCAGCGCCACAGCTCCTCCCTGTTTATAGTAAGTTTCACTGGAAGCCCTGATGTCCATCTTATAGCTAAGTGGGCACAGAACAGTCATCCAGAGGAGGGACACTTCTTAGTGCAATACGATTTAAGCAATAGCAATGTCTCCCTTTTCGTAATCTGGTTGCCTTCCTTGCGATGTCCCCTTTACCATTCTGACTCTAGGGAAGTGTGTGTGTGTGTGTGTGTGTGTGTGTGTGTGTGTGTTGTGTGCTATTTGGCAAAAGAGAAGGATGTGGACAGTTTCTGATGGACAGGAAGGGGAAAGGGAAAGCCCCTCCCTCTCCTGTGTTGGTGGGGAGGAAAAAGGAAGCAAAAGTTATACCAGTGGAATGGGAGCGTCCAGGCACAGTAAGAGAAAATAAACCGTTTGCTGGGTGAGCCAACAAAGGCCAGGAGGCAGGAAACAAGTAGATTTGAAAAAGCCTTTTTGTTTCTTGCTAATGAGCCCTCTGGGCGGGTGGTGCTGGTTTAGGCAGCCCTCCACTGAGATGATTACCTGTTGTCCTCATTCTAGCCAAGGCTGTTGGTATCTGGCTCCTGACAGCAGCCTTTCCTTGTATCCCTGATACTAATCCGAGGGATGCAAAAGTGAGAGTAAATCCGAATTGTTTAACGACATGGATTCAAGACTTTCACCAGTTGTAGAATTCAGGCTGGCAAATAAAAATTGCTTAACTTGCGTAGGTGATGTTAAAAGTGAGTTATCCAGAGAGCATCAACTCTCACTCCCAAGGGTAGCCATTAGCATTGTGCCGAATGGCAACAGATGCCAGCAGTAAATTGCAAACAGTGACTATGCAATCAGCTGTGAGCTCTTAGGGCCCAGCATCTGTGGGCGGTAACCACTTAAACTCTGCCCCACATTCTTTCCAAGGAGGTATTCCGTGATTCATTTAGCTAAACGGGACAACAACTATGACCCTTAGCTGGAAAGGAAGTACAGAATGATTTAAATTGTTTGTCTTATTTCTGGTGAAGAAGAAAAACATTAGTAAATTCAGCACTCGGAGCTGAATACATAATTCCCTTCTTGTCAACAAAGAACAGTAAAAGCAATTTCACCTGTTCTGGAGTTTTGCCCTCCCTTCTCTGCCCTCCCCCCAGGATTATAAAGGACGGTACTGAAAGCTTTACCAGAAGGAAGAAAATGAATCCTTTAATAGGCAGAAGAGATAATGGTCTCTGAATTTCATCAACGATCCATATTCCTCAAATAGAACTGCTTCCTATATACAAAAATGGTTAATCAGGTTTGATTTCCATCCTTTTACTAACTTAAAGCAATTAAATAATGCCTTTGAAGTACTGTGTAGTTTTTTGTTTGTTCGTTTGTTTTTTGTTTTGGTGGGTTTGATACTTTAGCTTTTTTAAAAAAAAGTCAGTTGGACATTTCCTTTGGGGTGTTGGTTCTTTCATATACACGTTCCCTTTTTACCCACGAGTAAGCAGAGACTAGTGAAGGGTCCCTCCCCAGAGAAAGCAGGAATTGCACAGACACTTGGGAATCCACTTCTTTCATGCCTCTTGCCTTTGGTGGCTCTCCTAAGTGAACTGGATATTTTCTCATATTGAGTCATTACTATTCCCATTCTAAGAGTTTTTCAAAATTTCATGCAAAAAGCTTGAAAGCCAGTCATTTGCACCCCTAGTTTTTGTGGGCCCTGAGAAGCTTATTTTGTTTCTCAAATTAGTCCTCTCTCTCCTCCATTTTTTTTTTCTGTTTCCTTTTTCCTCCTAAGCCCCTCCCCCTTCCTTCTCCATCCTCTGGGATTTAGACTGCCGCTACTTCACTGCTTCTTACACCCACAGCCTCACTTCCCTCCCAGGTGCATGGCTGGCTGACTTAGGTAGCATGGTGCCTGCTGGGTAGGACTTCTTTGCCATCTCAGGTGAGTGCAGCTACACAGAGTCCTGGGATTTGGATAGGAAATGATGGGAGTCCAAGTGTGTCCCCTCAAATCAGACCCAGTACTCTTGTCAGAAAAAAAGCCTTCCATCTCTGTAGTTTGCTTGGGCAAAGTATAATTTTCAAAAAATTTTACATGTCTCTCATATATAGAATAGATGTGTTAAAGATTTATTAAAAACCATTAATTAAGGAGTCAGTAGGATGGTCAAGCTGATTCAAATAGCTGTTGAGTTCATGGACATTTAAAGAGAAAAAAGAATATTAGAATAAGGTTGTTAGGTTAGATATAAAACTGGTTCATATCCTACAAGGCAATAAAGCCATTAATATGGGATAATCCTTCTACTAGACAGGAAATCATTTACATTTCTCCCAGTGAGGAAAAAAACCTAAAAGGTAAGATGCAACTTCACGGAATCTGGGTTTTTAATCAATGTTAGCTGGTGAGTCAGGGGAAGTTGTATTCCCTTAGGTACTTAAAACACCCTGCAGGGCCCGGTTAATATGTTCCACATTGAGAGGAGGTGCTACCTATACTTTGCCCTGTCCTAAGTTTTGGATGCTTTTTTTCTTCACAGCTCTTTCCTTAACTTTAAAGTAGCCCAGATTCAGTGATTAAACATCCTAGGCTGTGCCACTCAGCTGCAAATGGTAAGTAATTTCTCAGCACAATTGCTCTGAAGCTGTGATGACCTACTTCATGAGATGGCCCATTATGGCCAAGTGTTGTTGTAAGTGGGGATGCAAGAATGACACAGAAGGGAACCCTTTGTCATAGCCACATTTTACCTTTAACGTTTTGTTGTAAGGGAGCCACTTTCTCGGAGATTATGCTCAGGTGGAACAATGCTAGCACTGCTTTCTGTCTAGCAGGGCGGTGAGAGAAGTGCAAGGGTATTTATTCAATAAAATAGCATGACCTGCTGTGTGCTGTCGGAGCTAGAGAAGCAGGAGGTCACTTCTGGTTGTGATAATGCAGAGGACCTTTCACTGACAAAAAAAAAAAAAAAAAAAAGAAAAAAGAAAGAAAGAAATTTAAAGCAATTTATAGAAACTATTAGTTCATATTTAGATTTTTTACCTTATTAACAATTCCAAATATCTCACTTATAAATAAAACAAAACAATTTCTGTGCTAAACTTCAGGTAGCTCTCTCAGTGACAGCTTCTTATGGCAACCCAAGCCGGGTACAAGATCACAAGTGGGTACAAGCCTGTGGTCTGGCCTTTTAAAAAAACCAAGGCTTCTGAAGGGGCGTATTTTGATAGGATAGTGTTATTTCTATGGGATCGGTAAAATCCAGGAAGTACAAAGGCCTGTGTGCCACACCCAACAGAGTACCAGCCTTGCAGCAGAAATTGAACGAATGTTGATTTCTTTGAACTAAATGTGCCCAAGGGAACGTAATTGTGACTTCCAGACACCCAAATCTGTCCCTTTGGCAGTGGGAGAGACTGAACACAGTCAGGAGGCGTATACGTCCCTGCCCTCTGCAGAGAGCTTGGGGTAGATAGAGGGAGGAGGCGGGTCCATCTTCTGGTTTTGGTGCTGGGACTTTTAAGCCAAACTGTATGCACCACAGAAGTGAAGTCTGGTCCAGGCACTGGAAGTGTCTGTGAGAAGCAGTTACCTGGTGGCACAGTCTGTTTCTAGAATGAGCCTTTTATCAAGTCTGTGCCAGAAGAGGGCTCCCCTCTGTGAGGCTCTGCAGTACCCCCAGAGTTGGGATTGGCCTGGCCACAAGTACAACAGTAAAGCGAAGAGTTGTGATTTCTGGTCTTCACAGCACAGCACAGAGGTTAAGAATATGGTATTTGGAGCAGCACAGTCCAAGTTCAAATTTTAGTTCCTTTGTTAAAATCTGGAGCCAGAATGTTCAGATTAAAATCCCAGCTCTGCTGCTCATTATTAACCTTGTGACCTTGGGCAAGATCCTTAATTTCTTTCTGTCTCTGTATGTCCATCTGACTATCTCATTGGCTTGTTTGTGAGAATTAAATTAGTTAATATATTTAAGGCACTTAGATGACGCAGGGCATGAAGTACTGGAAAATGTTTGGCCTCTCCTTTCTGCCAGTTTAACTTAAACACCTGTGTTAGTGGCGGAAACTATGTACAGAGAGCTGAAGCAAAAACACAAGGTAGTGGAGTTTATTATAAAAATGTAGGGATGACTCATGAAAACCTGAGGATGGAAATGACGGGCTTCTGCTGAATAGACTGAGATGCCATCAGAATATTTTTATCAAATGCCTTGAACACTCTCAGATTCTGGGTTCTGCCCATGAAGTTTTTAATCTGCAATGGACTTGTGTGTGTGGTGTGATCCAAAAACATTTTTTCCAGTCCTAACCGGTTTGGCTCAGTGGATAGAGCATCGGCCTGCAGACTGAAGGGTCCCAGTTTCGATTCCAGTCAAGGGCATGTACCTTGGTTTCGGGCACATCCCCAGTAGGGGGTGTGCAGGAGGCAGCTGATCAATGTTTGGATCACCAGTTGTCTGAGTACTGTTCATTGAATATCTCATCCTTGTCTCACTGAACTATAATACCACCCTTGTGGGTGGGTCTATTTCTAGTTCTTCATTTTATTCCATTGGTTGTCTATAGCTATATGATTATCATATTGTTTTAACTAATGGTTTTATAATAATTTTGATACCTGATGATAAAACAATATCACATGGTCTTAATTAATTTTATAATAATCTTCATACCTGACAATAAAAATTTCCCCAGTTTATTATTCTTTTTTTTAGGAGTGTCTTAGCTATTCTTGGGTCCTTTTTCTTTGGGATAGTTTAAAAATATGGTTGCAGATTCTTTAACATTTTCCATTAAGAGGTGGTAACTGTGTTCCCTCCCCTTGCCCATTGAATTGAAATCAGAGAACCAATGGGTCTGGGTTGCCTGTTACTACTTGAATCAACTCAGCAGAGACAGGGTTGGATCATATATGAGCATTTATTCCAATAATGCCGGCAGTATGGGAGAGCAGCAGGCCATCCACAAAAATCTGCTCTGCAGCCCCTATAAGCCAGAGGCTTATACCAGGTGTACCAGTTAATATGTGGATTTTTTTCAACAGATAGAGTTACACATATGTTGATATATATGTGATTTGATATGTTTGCTATTTTGTTGTATTGACAGCAAGCTTCAAAACTTCATATGTCAAATTTGCTGAAGGTGTTAACATCATAGATATTTTTATACTTAAAAATGTCGAATTTTGTGCCAAAAAAAGAGCATTTGCGGGAAGTTTTAATTCGTTACTTTATTTTGAAGAAAAAGTTATCATATACTTGGGGAAGCTTATGGTGAACATGCTCCATCTCAAGATACTGGTGAACGCTGGTTTAAATGCTGTAAAAGTAATGATTTCTATGTGAAAGACAAAGAATGTCCAGGTCAACCAAAAAAGTTTGAAGAACAACAATTAGAAGCATTATTGGATTAAGGTGTGTGTCAAACTTAAAAAACAACTTGCAGAAAGATTAAACTTTGCTCAGCAAACAATTTCTGGTCGTTTACAAGCAATGAGAAAGATTTTAAAGGAAGGAAAATGGGCGCCACATCAACTGAACGAAAGACAAATGGAAAACCAAAAAG
>NW_005371324.1:4818046-4827674 GCF_000412655.1 Myotis brandtii
AAGAAGACAATGCTCTGCGTTTGGTGGGATCAGGAAGGTGTGGTGTATTATTAGCTTCTAAAACCAGGTGAAACCATTAATACTGATCGCTACCAACAACGAATAATCTATTTGAACCACGCTTTGATTGTAAAATGACCAGAATGTGCCAGAAGACATGGCGAAGTAATTTTGCTTCATGATAACGCAGTATCACACACTTCAAAACCAGTTAAAGACGAGTTAAAAGATCTTGCCTGGGAGGTATTTATTCACCAGACCTTGCTCCTTCAGATTACCACTTGTTCCAATCGATGGCACATGCACTTTCTGAGCAGCACTTCAAAACGTACAAAGAAGTGGAAAATTGGGTCTCTGAATGGTTTGCCTCAACACAAGGAAAGTTCTATTGGGATGGTATCCACAAATTACCTGAAAGATGGGGGAAATTTGTAGCTAGCGATGGACATTACTTTGAATAAAGCACTTTTGATGTTTCTCTTGAAATTATTGTGTTTTCTTTGATTATAAAATCCGCATTATTAACCAGTACACCTGGTATAAGGTAGGACAAGGATTACATGGGGAAATAGGGATTAGAGGCATGGGGGAGTAGGAGGCTGGGGTGGAACTCCATTGTTTGGGCAACAAGGTTGTTAATCTTTCCATGTTAATAGGCAGTTCTTAAATGAGAATGGTTCCAAGGTTGACTCCCAGGTCCTGGGGGCATACAACCCCTAGCCAGGTCAGAATGTCCTTTCTTTAACTAACACAAGGCAATCATGGTTAACAGAGCATGATTAATATTTCCCATAACCATAGCTAGCCCCCAATATTCTATTTTTGCCCCTAACACTATTGTGTTTTTATTACAAAATTATGTGTTTCTTGTTTACTTGTTTTTTTTTCCAAATAAATTTTGTAGTCTTATTTGTTGCTCAATTTTGTGATTACTTTTTTTATTTTTTCAATATTTTATATATGGCTTTTACATTCTAATGTCTGATATTTACTATATATAGCCCTTGGGTTTAATGTGTTTGCTGATTCTGCTGACTCTAATGGTGGTGAATTTGGGGTGTGATGAATTTATTGTGAGTGATATGAGGGCATACATTGGGGGTAATTTTCTTCAGAGAGGATTTATGATGTTTTGCTGGGATCCAAGGGTGTTACTGACCTGGCACCATACAAGTTTCTTTTGGGGTCTTGATTTCGTCTAAACGTGTCAGCCTCGCCTTTCCCAAGTTGCTGCTAGTCCACGGCTCCTGTACTGCAGTGCTGTTGTTGGCATTTGCTTTCGGGCTAGCCATCTGTCATTGCTGTATTTGAGATTTACCAATCCTATTCTAGTCCATGGTCTTTTCCCCCCTCTCATTATCTGTAAGCCCAGAAAGGTCTGTTTCTCATGCAGGATCTTTTTGTATTTATATAAAGCAAAGTTCCCTCAGAATAACTGCACTTTTTCATTTTATTCCAGACACGTAACATTGCCCAATATTACATTATGTAATTAGCTGTTTATTGTTTTATGGCCAGTCTCCCTACCAGAATGTGAACTTCCTGATAACAGGGACTTTGGTTCACTGCTGTATCTTCAGCGACCAGAACATAGTGCTTAGTTCATGGGAGAGCTTAGAGTTTAACAGCTATTTCTTGAATGTTGGAATGAATTAATAAACGAGTGAATGAATTCCATCAATACCTTCATTAATATCAGGCATTCCACTTATATTTCTTAAAGGCAGAGAGTGCCTTGTTCACAGCTGGATTGCTTTGTGGGATAGTGCCTGACACAGGTAGCCCCTGAGTAAATATTTGTGGAGAGCTTCGTGAATGAGCTTGCAGACGAGACAGAGATGCCGTCTCAGGTATGAAGCTGGGGCCTTAGGCAAACCTCTAGGTTGGCATTATCTCAGTGAGGTAGTTTGGTCCCGTTTTGGTCCTCAGCTCTATAGGCCTAGGAACAAGATTTTGCACTTTAGCCAGAGGTGATAACTCTCTTGGAGACAGATTCAGACTAAGCAAACTCATGTATAACTATATTTATTTCCACTAAGAAATATAGCTTTGGGGTGGTCTGGAATTCTGCTTATTTACTCATTTGATGAATATTGATTAAGCATTTCCTATGTGTCAGATGTTACCGTATCTTTGTATAAACAGTGAACAAAGCAGACAAGATTGCCACTCTCATGCAATTTGCACAAATATGTCCACAAACAAATATAAGATCACAGATAATGATAATTGTTATAACGAAAAACATAGCAGGGTAAGAAAATGAAAACTGTTAGGAAGAGGTATGTGTTATTTTAAATTAGATAATCAGGAATGTGTGCCTCAGGAGGGGAATTTAAACTAAAACCTGAATGAAGTGGGAGAAGAATATACCAAAAAGGGGAAATGTCACACTGTATGTAAAGGCTGTGATGTAGAAATAATCCTGGGGGTGTTTGGGGATGAAAAGCAGGCCTATGTGAGGGCAGCCTCTAAGATGGCTCTCACTGATCTCTGGCTACCGGTATCCATACCCTTATGAAATCCCCTCCCCTTGAGTAACCAGTAGATTTAGTAACTAGCTTCTAAGGAACAGAATGTGGCAGAGGCGATGGACTGTCCCTGCCAGTATGGGGTTGCAAAGAGATGGTGGCTTCCATTGTGGGTGCTTTTGCCCCCACCCTTTTGTTTCCTTGCTGTGCAGCAAAGAGTTAACATACCAGGCCTGAGAATGCTATCCTTAGAAGGGCTGGCTTATCAGATTGGCCTGTGAGTAGCCTCTGCGAACTTGGCTGGATTCCTGCACTAATATAAAACTCTCCCTAAATGATAAGTGTGGCTCAGTATGCCTAGGCTGTGCAAACAGTAGGCTTATGCTGAACACCTGCTTTCTCCTTGGAGTCTGGAATTTTAGTACCACTAGGCAGAGGTTGTCTGTGTGACCAGCCCTGTATAAGATCTTCAGGTACTGAGTCGTTACTGGGTTTCCCTCGGCAGAAACATTGCACACACATTGCTGCAATTTTGTGGCTGGGAGAAGAGTGTGGTCTGTGTGAGCCCCCATGGGAGGGTGGAAGTAGAAAGAAGCATGCTAATGGATTCCTCCAGACTCTGCTGGTGCTTTTTTCCTTTATGATCTGGCTATGCATCCTTTCTACATTGCTTTGATAAATCTCAGTGTGAGTCCAATTACATGGTGCATCCCATGAGTGCTTCTAGCTCATCTGTGAGTGGTGGATGGCCTTGGGGACTCACAACACACTTGCTTTGATGAAGAAGCTGCCATGAGCTGCCTCCTGGAGTGGTCCATGTAGCCCAGCACTGAGGGAAGCCTCTGGCCTACAGCCAGCAAGGAGGAGGTGAGCCACTAAGGAATAGAGGTCCATGTGAGTGAGCTTGGGAGCAAATCCTCCCCCAGTTGAGCCTTCAGATGAGGCTACAATCATGGTCAATGCCTTGACTGTGAGAGACCTTGACCCACAGGCACCACCCAAACTGTGCTTGGATTCCTGGCCTACTGAAACTGTCAAATAATAAATGTTTGTTGTTTTTAGCCCTTAAATTTTGGGGTGATTTTTTAAAATATATTTTATTGATTTTTTACAGAGAGGAAGGGAGAGGGATAGAGAGTTAGAAACATCGATGGGAGAGAAACATCAATCAGCTGCCTCCTGCACACCTCCTACAGGGGATGTGCCCACAACCAAGGTACATGCCCTTGACGGGAATCGAACCTGGGACCCCTCAGTCCGCAGGCTGACGCTCTATCCACTGAGCCAAACCAGTCAGGGCATTGGGGTGATTTTTTAATGCAAATCAGCCAGTGTGGTTGGAGTATAGGAAGCATAGAAAATGTGGTAGGTGGCAGGCTTAGAGAGGCAGACAGAGCTCAGATCCTAAAGGGCATTGCAGTCTATGGTAAGGATTTGGGATTTTGTTCCACTAGAGCAGTGGTTCTCAACCTTCTTAATGCCTCGACCCTTTCATACAGTTCCTCATGTCGTGGTGACCCCCAACCATAAAATTATTTTCGTTGCTACTTCATAACTGTAATTTTGCTACTGTTATGAATCGTAATGTAAATATCTGATATGCAGGATGTATTTTCATTGTTACAAATTGAACATAATTAAAGCATAGTGATTAATCACAAAAAAAATATGTAATTATATATGTGTTTTCCGATGGTCTTAGGCGACCCCTGTGAAAGGGTCGTTCGACCCCCAAAGGGGTCGTGACCCACAGGTTGAGAACCACTGTACTAGAGGATTTGGAGCAGGGAAATCTGATCAGTACATTGCCTCCTTAGGCCAGTGGTTTTCTACTTGGCTATGTTTTAGAATCTTTTAAAAAATACCTATGCTGGGCCTCACCCTCAGAGATTTTGGTTCAGTTGGCCTCTATGTCATTATTTATTAAAAGTTTTCTGGGTAATTCTGATGGGCAATTTGGGCTGAGAACCAGAGGTGCTTTAGGGAAGTACACCTGTGTAGGAAGCCAGAGAGGATAGTTTGCTTAGTAGGGAATCGGAATGAAGGGAATCAGTTGCATAGTTTTAATGATTGATTATTATATCAGATGAAGCATGCCTGGGCCCTGGCTAGGTAGCTCAGCTGGTTAGAGCATAGTCTCAATACACCAAGGTTGTGGGTTCGATCCTCAGTCAGGGTACATACAGGAATCAACCAATAGATACATGAGTATGTGAAACAATAAGTCGATGTTTCTCTCTCTCTTTCTCCTTAAAGTCAATAAATAAAAATTTAAAAAATATTAAGCAGTCCTGGTGTATCTAGGATGATTCTTTTCTGACCAGTGCTGGAGAAATAGCTGCAACTGCTCAACCCTTAGATTGTCCCTTCCTATGATAGCTGTCATCCATCTGTTCTGTCACACAAAATATACTATAAATTAGGCTTCAGTTTTAAAGAGACCAATATAATCATAGTAAATGTAAATCTTTGGTCTTAAAACTTTTTAGATAAATTCCAACCAGTGACAACAGAAAGAGTCTTTTGTCTTCCATTTCCAAAAATAGACAAAACAAATTCTCCTGGCAACCTGGCTGTGTTCTAAAAAGAATGGATCTAGTAATCAGTAGATTTATCAACTAGCTTCTAAGGAACAGAATGTGGCAGAGGCTATGAACTGTCCCTGCCAATATGAGGTTGCAATATCAATAGTAATCAATATCTATACTAATAAAAGCCTTGGTGGCCCTCGTGCCCTCACATCATCACAAGATGGCCACCCCCACATCGTCACAAGATAGCCATCACAAGATGGCCACCACAAGATGGCCGGCAGGGGAGGGCAGTTGGGGGCGAACAGGCCGGCAGGGGAGGGCAGTTGGGGGCAAACAGGCCGGCAGGGGAGGGCAGTTGGGGGCAAACAGGCCGGCAGGGGAGGGCAGTTGGGGGCAAACAGGCCGGCAGGGGAGGGCAGTTGGGGGCAAACAGGCCGGCAGGGGAGGGCAGTTGGGGGTGACCAGACTGGCAGGTGAGTGCACTTGGGGGCAATCGGGCCGGCAGGGAAATATCATGCACCGGGTCTCTAGTATACATATAAGAGAGCAAATGTGGAGACATGTCAAGCCGTTTCATCAAACCTGTTTCTTAAAACTTCATCCCCTATAATGAAAACACAGACATTAACACACCAAAACAAAACAAAGAAAATGAAAAATCTCTTTCATAGGACTACAACAAACTTGGATTTTATGTTCAGTGTATTTTATATGTTATCTTTTATATTTTTGGCTAAAGATGTTAGTCTGAATCTTAAATTCTGACCAATACACAAACATTCTTGATTAAAATATAATTAAAATTTTAATGAAATTTAATTCATTTGAAATGTAAATTTTAAAATCTTGGTTTATAATGTTTCATAGGAAAACCTTTTTTGAGGTAGGAATGAAGATAATTATGTTTGCTTCTCTTCCCCAGTCAGTTTAGATTCTGAACTAAAGGGGGGTTCACTTGGGGAAAGTGCTGACAGTGTTCCTAGGACCAGAGGGAATACCCTATACTCATATTGAAAAATAAATAAAGATGGCAAATGCAAAAGCATTAAAATCCAAGTCATTCATTCATAATTCAACAGACATACTAAATTTATTATATGCTAGGTGCTCTTTTGGTGCTAGGGATATAACAGTGAACGACTTACACAAAATATCCTTAGTTATGGAGCTATTTTGGCATGGAATACATGTGCCAGATAATAAATAAATAGATGTTAGGTAGTACTAAGTGCTATTATCATAATAAAACAAGACGATGCGATTAGATGATGGGAGTAGAAGGGTAGAGAATGGCCAGTTTTGTCTGTGTGGTGTCTCAGGTATCTGATGTACTCCAGAAGAAAACTGTTTGATCCACAGTGTTTTAAACAGGTTTTTAATTAATTGCCAATTTTTAATATTTGGGAGATTTCACATAAAATCCAGAGTTTTACCTTCTCTTAAAAAATCAGAAGATACAATTATGGTGGATCGGTATTTCTGTATGGCAGCAATTTTCCTTTCAATGGGAAATGTCTCTTTTCTTCATAAGCCCCCCTTTCCTAGCAGAGCTGCTGCTCTCATTTGCATTACTGGCCGGCTTCTGAATTCTGAAGAATTTTCAAGTCCTTCGCTAGTCAAAGACCAGGTGCCAAGATATGGTGTGGAATGGATCCAGGGCATCTAGAAAGTCATGAGCTGAGGGGCAGAGGGGAGCAGGCCTGGACACCTACTAGTATGTGGACATCTGAGATCACTTTTTTGCCTTGTCCCAATACGTCCCATATTGTCCCAATATAATATGGGCTTGTAATGATATACAGAGTCCGTTTTTGAAAAGTGTACAGGGTGGGCCAGAGAGTTTAGTATGATAGATAAAGGAATGAACTGGTAGCCAGGTTCTGCTGCTATGTAGCAATATAATTTCACATGATCACATGTTTTTACATGATCATACATTTTTCTAAAATGGGCAAAGTGAGATATTTTAACCACTGTTTTCTTTCCACTCAGACTTCTGATCTGTTAGACTTTCCCTAGTATCAGATGGCATTGGCATGGCAATGGCATTTTTAGAAGCCAGCTGAGGAAAATTGAGTTGGGAATATGTCACTTTAACTGCAGTATTTGGAAAGTCATTTTGGAATGTTTTAGCAAAACTAGCCAGGAATGGTAGATTTTTAATTTGGAAATATATGAAGACTAGGCTCTTTGCCAGTTTTAAACTTATTAAAGAACTGATAAAAATTCTGATAGTAATTTAATGGCATATGAAACAAAAGGGATAAAGAAGAACAGTAAAATCAATGGAAAGTATTCTGATATTGGGCAAATGGTGACAAGAATATTTACAGAGAGTGTGGGGAGCGTGCGGGCACCGCGGGAGCCTGGGACACAGGAGGTGCGTGCGTGCGGGGGGGGGGGACAGGCCCCACGAAAAAAAAACGGCCTGCAACTCTGGGGCCGCAGCAGGCAGCTCCCGGTGACCCACGTGGATGCCCCTGTGTCCCCGGCCTCTGCCCCTCCAGGAATCAAAGCTTGACTCCCATTCGTGGACAAACAGACCTACAACTCCCGGTGTGGTGAGAGAGTGCGATTTGCTGTCCTGGATTAGAAAAGCAAGTCAGTGAGCGAGGGCCCTGACTCTTCGTCAGCGAGAGAGAGATGGAAGCCTTACATTCTGGGCGTAAAAAGAGGGTCCTTCCCTCCTGGATGACAGCCCAGGGGTCTGAGAAGAGAATGTTGCTGGTGAAGACCCGGAAGAGGAGGAGAATGGCAGCGGTGCCTGGGCTGCAGCCAGACGTCCCGCAGTGAAGCCCAACTTGTCAATGTTGCTCTGGGGGTCCTGATTGAGAACTGAAACCTGGAAAAGGCCTTGGAGCAGCTGCCCTGGCAGGCACTGATCAGCCAGAGCTGTCCCCCACCTGCTCGGAGGGGCCGGCTTCTCCCGAGAGAAGTGAGGGTGAGGACAGTGGGGAAGCAGCCCTCCCCGCAGGCCTGGGTGGCCTCAGGGGTCTGCAGGCTTGGAGCCTGCCTGCAGCAGCAGCCCTGAGGAAGATGAGGATGCATTCAAGTACGTCAGGGAGATATTCTTCAGCTAAGGGACAGGTTCCCAGGACGCTACGGCCGGAACACCCTTGGGCTAGCCAGAAGCCCAGGACACTCAGCCTTGGGAAGTGAGGCATTCGAATGAACTGCCATTAGAATTCCCCTCTGCCTTGTCCTCCCCGGGCACAGGGGTCTGCAATCCCCATGTCTGTGTATTCAGTGACCAGGATCCAGGGAAAATGAGGTCGCAGTGTCAGACGTACTGGCATCAAGGAATCAATTTAATACTTTTCAAACAGAAAAAGGTATGGCTGCTAAATACACCAGAATTGTCCAGTTTAGGCAGCACCATCTCTCTGTGAGGAGGAAGCCGAAGAGAATGTTGCTGGTGAAGACCCGGAAGAGGAGGAGAACGGCAGCGGTGCCTGGGCTGCAGCCAGACGTCCCGCAGTGAAGCCCAACTTGTCAATGTTGCTCTGGGGGTCCTGATTGAGAACTGAAACCTGGAAAAGGCCTTGGAGCAGCTGCCCTGGCAGGCACTGATCAGCCAGAGCTGTCCCCCACCTGCTCGGAGGGGCCGGCTTCTCCCGAGAGAAGTGAGGGTGAGGACAGTGGGGAAGCAGCCCTCCCCGCAGGCCTGGGTGGCCTCACGGGTCTGCAGGCTTGGAGGAAGACCTGGATGTGTTCAAGTACAGGGAGATAGTCTTCAGCTGAGGGACAGGTTCCCAGGACGTTAGGACGGGGCTTTGGCTCGCCTGGGGACTGCTCCCAGCTCCATACCCTTGGGCTTGCAGCCAGAAGCCCAGGACACTCAGCCTTGGGAAGTGAGGCATTCGAATGAACTGCCATTAGAATTCCCCTCTGCCTTGTCCTCCCCGGGCACAGGGGTCTGCAATCCCCATGTCTGTGTATTCAGTGACCAGGCTCCAGGGAAAATGAGGTCGCAGTTTCAGACGTACTGGCATCAAGGAATCAAATTTAATACCTTTGAAACAGAAAAAGGTATGGCTGCTAAATACACCAGAATTAGGTCCAGCAGCCTTAGGGGAACTTCAGAGACTCCCTCTGAGATCTCTCCTGTGCCTTTGGGAGTGGTGTCTTGGGGAGGGAGGGGGAAGGGAGAAGCTTGCTAACCAGGGCCCCGGGGACACTGAGGTGCCCTTAGTGTTCCCCATTTGTCACCATGAACCTTCCCGGGGTCTCAGTTTGGCCTTTGACCAATCATCCTGGAAATCTGGCCCTGGGACAGTTTCTACCATCAAACAGGCCTCTTCTCCTGAGCTGCCCCCTTCCTTCTACTTGGTGGCTTTGGCCTTGATCCCTGGCCACTCTGAAAGTGCATATGGGACAGGCTCCCAAAGTGGACGCTAAGGACAACAGGTCAGGGCAGAGCCCACATTGCCTCTGTATTCAGTGTGGCTTTTGGCAGGCAGAGTGAGGCGACCATTGCTATACAGCTTTTCAATATACAGTGCTGAAAAGTACAATTCCCCATGCAGAAGTGGTGCTTGTATCCTTTCTAGGTCTAGCTTGAGCAGTGAAGGGATGCAGCATTTGTGGAACCATTCAGTCCTGTTCACCCTCCCTGCCCCGCCC
>NW_005371324.1:4827723-4840793 GCF_000412655.1 Myotis brandtii
CCCAGGTCATGCCAACTCACTCCCCTGCTGTCTGGCTTGAGGTCCAGCAGCCTTAGGGGAACTTCAGAGACTCCCTCTGAGATCTCTCCTGTGCCTTTGGGAGTGGTGTCTTGGGGAGGGAGGGGGAAGGGAGAAGCTTGCTAACCAGGGCCCCGGGGACACTGAGGTGCCCTTAGTGTTCCCCATTTGTCACCATGAACCTTCCCGGGGTCTCAGTTTGGCCTTTGACCAATCATCCTGGAAATCTGGCCCTGGGACAGGAACCCTTCTCTGGCCAACATCCTGAGAATGAAGTAAGAATGGTTTGCTCAGATCAGTTAATTATAGCAGGAATTCTCGTGACAAGGAGCTACGTGGTGTTAGCAGTCCCAAAGGACAGACAAGCCAACACTAAGAAGCCCAGGGCCCAGTCACCCTCACAGCCCCGGCCTCCTTTATGCCGGTGCCCCCTCCTCAGTGGGGCCCATCTGCTCAAGCTTGAGATCAGTATCAGCTATGATGCAGGGTGGCTGAGAAAACAGCAACTCATGAGTCCTCTGGCACCTATCTGAGCCTCCTTCAAACAGCCCTGGCAGTCATGTGAACCTTTGGACAGGACTAGTGTCTCTTCTGCTTGCTCTTGTCATCTTCTGCCTTTTGGGGGAACATGACTGTGGCCATAAGCAAGAGGACCAGCAAGGCCTGGGCAGCGGCCAGAGCTAGGAATCCAGGCCCCAGGAGGGAGGGCGTGACCCACTTCCAGGTGTAGGTGAGGAAGAGGCCCAGGCCCCCGGCCAGCAGCATGGAGGCCATCGCCAGGAAGCACACTGCCAGATGCCACTCACCCTCGCTCCTGTGGCAGTGGGCCAGGAGCAGAGGCAGGGGGACAAAGAGGGTGAGGACCAGGGCCCCGTACACGCCGAGCCTGGCCAGGGCCAGGGCGCCCCAAGGCAGCCCCAGGGACTCCAGCTCAGGGAACTGGTGGCACTGCAGGCGGCCCGCACTCTCGTTCCACAGGCAGAAGTTGTAAAAGCCGATTCTCAGGTTGGGCAAGTTGATGAGGTCGCCCGCCTGCCAGAGGAGAGCGTAGAACAGCAGGAAGATGGCCAGGACCACGAGGACCATGATGCCCAGGAACAGCAGCTGGTCGCCCCGCCTGGGTCTGGGGAGGCTCATCATCTCTTGTTCTTGGCAGGGCCACCCTCCTGGGAACCTGAAGGAAGTCACATCAGTCACATCAGTGTCCAGCTCTCCCTTTCTCCCTCCCAGTTTCTTCACAAGCTCATGCTCTCCTTTCTGGAATTCCATAAAAACCTGTGGCAAACTCCCACCCTCTCCCACTGCCGCCTCCAAGGAGTGTGAGGTCACTTGTCGCCAGGACAGGCTCTCCAGGCAGCTCTGAGTGCCTCAGACATGCAGCGTAGACACCACAAGCCCCTGAAGACATTTGTGAGGTTTCTCAGACCCCTTGCCTAGGGGCTTGAAGGAAGAGGCAGATGCTGAGAGTCCTGGCGACCCCTAGGACCACACAGGAGCTGTAAGGATGACCATCGCTGGGCCACAAGCCAGTTAACTCAGAACTTCTGGGGTTGGGGCAGGCGCTGGTGTTCTAGTGTTATGCCCAGAGTTCGGGGTCCCCAGTAATCAACCACCAGGGAGCCTTTTCCGATGCAAAAGCAAAGAGTCTTTATGCAAACCCGGGCTTGGCTCCCAGCCTCTTTCCGACGCAGCGGCGAGACGAGAGACCAGAGTCCCAGGAGAACAAAGGTTATATAGGGCTAGTCATTTGGGTGGGCTTAGGTAAGTGACGTGAGTTACAGAGGTTGGTCACTCTGGTCAGGGTTTTTCAGCAGGGTCTTACAGCACAAAGGTCAGGAAGTGACCAGCACATTCTGAGGCTTGAGCCGTCCCCCACTATAGCCTTATTAGGACCTTAGCTGCATTCCTGGAGCTTCATTGGTCCACTCAGGTGGTGGTTGGGGGAGTTAGGACAGTACTGGCATTCTTGTGGTCACTCTCAGAAAAGGGAGGGGGCTTAGGCTGAGGGCCCAGCCCTACAAGACAAGATGGAGGAAAGTTCTTTGTCCTTCCACTAGCAGCTCTGCTGCTCCTCGCCTGAGCAGGGCTGGGGACCACCAGAGTCCCTGCCTGCTCTGGGAATGCATTACTGGGCTAAGGCAAGATGCTACCTGGTGATGAAATCACATCATTTTAGAACAACTACAGTATTTTTTTTCCTGACAACACTAATATATGTTGATTATTTTTTTTTAAATCTTGAAAAATATTTTTTAAAAGAAAAATATATATAAAAACAACCTTTTTTTCCCCACCACATACGGTAGAACCACTGTTAATCTACCAATTCTTGAAAAATATTTTTTAAAAGAAAAATATATAAAAACAACCTTTTTTTCCCACCACATACGGTAGAACCACTGTTAATCTACCAATATTCAGATTTGTAAATAATCATACCATTAAGCATAATGCTTTTCTTACTGAATATTAGACACACTTTTCAAAGCTGTTTAATATTCTTCAAAAACATAGTCAATGGCTGTATGATAGTTCACGTCACAGAATTACCCATTGCATTATTATTGGACAAATCGTTTTCATTTTTCACCATTATAATCGATAGTCAAGGTAAGTGCTAACTATGTAGCAGTGCAATTATTGTGTCAAGGGGAGAATCCTCTTTAGTGATTTTATTGCGTATTGCCAAATTGACCTACAGAAAACTTGCCTAACCCTCCTCACCATTTTTGAAAAATCCTTTCACTACATTTTAAATCAGTAGGACTTTTCCCAGTCGGCATCTAAAATAGTCTGCACACTCTATATAATTTTTCCAATACGGGACAAAACAGCCCTTTACACAGTGAAGTGCCCAGGAAGCAGTGCGGGAAAACCTGATGAGACACAGGATGCTGAGGCCAGAATGCAGAGGGGCGTCTGTCCTGTCGGTCCCCCAGCCAGGAGAGCCAGGTGGCAGTCAGCAGTGAAGTGAGCAGTGGCCATTGGTGGCCCTGGGGAGAGGCCCCAAGACACAGCCCTGGAGATGAACTTGTGAAGGGACCCCTCAGGGGAGTAGTCCCTCTTTACTAGAGTGAACTGGAGGGTCCTGACCACACCCCACATCTGCTCTGCAAGAGCTGAAAGGGAGCAAATGGAAAAGAACAATCTGACGGAACAGGATGTGGGACAGGCAGAGGGAGAGGACGGCATCTTAGTCCCTACGGCTGCTGTAACAGAATACCATAGACGGGGCGGCTTATAAAGAACAGAATTTTATTCCTCACGGTTCTGGAGGCTGGATGTCCAAGCTCAAGGTGCCTGCAGACTCCGAGTGGTTCAGAGATGACCCCGCTTTGTGTCCTCATGGTGAAAGGCACAAGGGAGCTAGCTCTCTGGAGCCTTTTTATAACAATCCCATTCCCGAGGGCTCCACCCTCATGACCAAATCATCTCCCTAAGGCCCGACCTCCTAATATCACATTAGAAATCAGGTTTCAACATGTGAGGCGGGGGAGGGGCACAAACATTCAGTCTGGCAGGTGGCTTCATTCAAAGGACCTGAGTGAATTCGAATAATGAGAATAAAGATTTATCAGTGACTCCTGGGACAGAGACCCAGGGATATTGCCTGGGGGTGAAGCAGGTGCCTGTTAGGACAGGAACCTAAACCTAAGCACACAGGGAGGGCTCACGTCATGCTTCCACCACCTGACCACGGTCTTCTGCCCATGGCATCTGCGAACTGGACCAGGGAGCTCTGACATGGGGGTGAGGGCCAGCTCAGCGGAGCCCGAGGAGTTGCCCCTGCAGTCACTGCTCCTCAGTCTCTGGAGGCCTGAATTAGTGAAACCGAGAAGCTGAAGGCCCCATTTGAAGGTGGTTGGGGGATTCCTGCAGCTATGATGCCTGCTACAGATTTATCGAATGAAAATGGTGTCTTTAGTCCATTCTTTATCAGATTGAGGTAACAGAAGTTTTAACCAGTTAGGGCCCATCCGGGAGAAATTCCCAGCAGGGACATATTTTGCATATTTAACAAATGTTTGTATAAGCCTCTATCTGCATGTTTAGTGAATGTTTGTATAAGCCTCTATCTGCATGTTTAGTGAATGTTTGTATAAGCCTCTATCTGCATGTTTAGTGAAGTTAGGTATTTCAGGGTAGAAAATAGATTTCTACGATTGGAACCCCGACTTATATCCTTGTGCTATAGGAAATAAGGTTTGACTTGCCTCCCTTGTCCAGAAACCAACAGGTTGGGACTTGCCTTTGTATAAATGCTCCTTCTTATTGCTCCTAGATGGAGCCTGTTACATTTGGGTTCAAAAAAGGCATTGTTAAACTTCTTTACTTGAAAACAGGGCTCCAGGAGGAGATTGCATCAGCCACCTTCCACGCAGCATCTCCAGTCCTTTGTTTCCCACTTCCTGTTTTTCTCTCAACTGACCTTTTGGAGGTTTTCAATAGAGTGAAACAAAAGTGGAACTAAGAAGCCCCTGATCATATGGAGAAGGTGATAGGTCTCTGGTTCCCTTTGTTCTTCTCGCCTCTCTATGCGTGAAGAGTTGAGTCCCAACTCTGCTGCCTGGGGCTCTCCACTGTCAGGTCTGACTTAGAACTTGAACTTGGAATTTTCTAGTGAGGCCCTGCTCCTTTGGGTCTTCCAGTCTTGCTTTGCTTAATCCAGCATCTCTCAGGCTGTCCTCATTCCTGTTGCCCAACTCCTAAAGTCCTGCCCTGTTTTCTGTTCCTCTAAACCAGTGATGTCAGCATTTTGAAAAACCCTAACTTAACTCTGGTGCCGTGTCACATATAGAAATTTTTTGATATTTGCAACCATAGTAAAACAAAGATTTATATTTTTGATATCTATTTTATATATTTAAATGCCATTTAACAAAAAAAAATCAACCAAAAAAATGAGTTTGCGTGTCACCTCTGACACACATGTCATAGGTTCGCCATCACTGCTCTAAACCCTACTAATTCCCCCCAACTTCCCTGGACTACCTCAGCCACACTCTGACTTAGCCCAGAGCTAGAATGTATGCTCTGTTCTTTCCTAGGGATGACTTTCATCTGTTTTCCTCTCCATTTTCTCCCCCAGCATGGGGAAACTCACTTTGTCATTTCATGAACATATCTTAATATGAACATATCTTAACAAGATACCTTGAGGGGAGGGTGCCGTGACCTGCACAGCTAGGGTTCAAGATCTGAAGGAGGGGCCGACGCACAAATGAAAACACTAGACAAGAAATATGAACTTGAAAGGCATGGGAGACAGGTGGAGACCTCTCTCTTGGAGAGGCACATCGAAACCTGGCCTTATCGGCCTTTTATTCAGTTTTAGATACACACCTTGCCCTCAGTAAAGCACGGCAAACAGGTAGCAGACAGACCGTCTCTAAGGTCAATAAAGATCAGTAAAGATCAGTAAGGTCCAGTAAATTTACTGGACATTTACTTTGAGGTCATTAGGTCAGGAAATTGCTTTGAGTCACCACTGTCTCAACACAGCCCTATTAACGCTCAAAGTCCATCAGCCTTCTGTGTTCCTTGGTGCACTCTCATGACAGTATTGGGAAAGTGATGGCTTCCCGCAGGAGGGGCTGTGTTCTATGTCTCACACATACTCAACACTGTGCTGGGCTGGCCCCTGGGACTTACTAGTACAGCCTCCGGGAACTCGTGGACAGAGAGGTTAGAGGCTCATCCTGGCTTCCTTTTCTAAACCTTTCACAGTGACAGTGGATGGACATTTGGTTGGGAAACCCCATGGCACTCTTCTTCTCGGCTGTCCTAAGATGTCTTAGGAGCCTACTCTGTTGTGTTTTTTCGTGGGGTTTTTTTTTTTTTGGCTTTTAAGAATCATAGTAATCGTTGTAATCACAACTATGAGCCTTTTAATCCCCTTTAATGATAAGCCTGTGCTTCCTTCAGAGGGCAAGGGGGAGACTGCTGAATCATTGTTGCCATTTTTAGGTGAATTGTTTTTTGTTCTAAATAAAGTAAATACATGCTGATGGTAGATTACTAGAAATGTGGAAGTCTGATCCATAACCTCAGGTCATAGAAATAACCACTTTTAACAGGATATATGCACCCCTATGTTCATAGCAGCACACTTTACAATAGCTAAGATTTGGAAACAACCTAAGTGCCCATCAGCAGATGAGTGGATTAAAAAACTGTGGTACATCTACACAATGGAATACTATGCCACTGTAAAAAAGAAGGAACTCTTACCATTTGCAACAGCATAGATGGAACTGGAGAGCATTATGCTTAGCAAAATAAGCCAGTCAGAGAAAGATAAATATCATATGATCTCACTCATATGTGGGATAAAATGATCAACATAATTTGATGAACAAGAATAGATCCAGAGACAAATGGCAGAGGGGGGTGGGGCGGGGGTTAGAGAGCAACCAAAGGACTTGTATGCATGCATATTAGCATAACCAAAGGAAGGAAGGAAGGAAGGAAGGAAGGAAGGAAGGAAGGAAGGAAGGAAGGAAGGAAGGAAGGAAGGAAGGAAGGAAGGAAGGAAGGAAGGAAGGAAGGAAGGAAGGAAGGAAGGAAGGAAGGAAGGAAGAAAGAAAGAAAGAAAGAAAGAAAGAAAGAAAGAAAGAAAGAAAGAAAGAAAGAAAGAAAGAAAATATTTTCAGAGCATTACAAAAGCAGTAACTCAAAAAGAGAAAGAAATAAGACTCTTGGATGTTTGATCAGCTGTTTAATTAAGAGGAGATGATCACGTGGAGAAAGATTTAAATTTCTCACTCATTTGACATGTGTGTGCTTATTGATGCACGGCCTCTTAGTTTCAAAGCATGATTTTTTGACTACTCTGAAAAATGGATCTGGGCCCTTTAAATAATTTCCTCATCCCAGCTGACACTGAGGCTTTAATAGAGGGTGGTGGAGAAATAGCAGGAGGAAAAGAGTTTTGCTCTCTGATTCTGGTGTGCGTGGGTAGGTTCCTGCAGCACGTAAGACTTCTGCTCACGGCTCCTCTGGCACCAGACTCCTGCAGTGCATACAGTTTCTCCAGCATCTGGCTCCCACAGGGCTTGCAGCTTTTGCAGTGCCCAGCAGCCTGTATCCCTCCCTGACAAGCCTCTTGGGCAATTTTGTAAAGAAGTGCCTCAGGGAGACGTCTCCCCATGTCAGCTTTCACCAGCACACAGCACAGATTCCCTGCAAGTTTCACCAGTGAGAGCCATGGCAACTTCTCTGCCATTCAGCGAGTCACAGCCATACAATGTCTGTGTCTCAGTTCCGGTTGGGAGTGAGGGAGTTTGGGGTGCTCTCTCTCAGCCTCAAAGGTAGTAGCTGCTCCTGCTATCTATTTCTGTATTCTCTGTAGCCTATCCAGTGCCCCATTTTCTTCTTTTGCTCATCCACCTAATATGCCAAAATTACTTTTGAGTCTTATCTTTAATCAACTTCCACATATGATTATTTTACTATTATTTTGGTTTTTGAAGTCTAACACCCTAGAACAGTGGTCGGCAAACTGCGGCTCGCGAGCCACATGCGGCTCTTTGGCCCCTTGAGTGTGGCTCTTCCTAAGCCTTAGGAGTACCCTAATTAAGTTAATAACAATGTACCTACCTATATAGTTTAAGTTTAAAAAATTTGGCTCTCAAAAGAAATTTCAATCGTTGTACTGTTGATATTTGGCTCTGTTGACTAATGAGTTTGCCGACCACTGCCCTAAAACAAGCATGTCAAACACAGAACTAACATGGGCCAAATAAACGAGGCATGCGGCCCATGGGTTGAGAGTTTGACATGCTTGCCCTAGAATCTAGAAAGCATTAGTATGGAAGATGAGAGTGTTACAGGGACAATAAGAATTGTGGACTGAACACACTTATTTTATAATGTCTCTGATGATAGTTTCTGCTTGTATTGGCATCAACAAAGCATATATATATATTTAATTATTTGGGAGAGGTTGAGTTTTGCAAAGTCTTTCCTTATGAGCATGTTCTTTAATGATTGGATTGGCTCTGGTAGTAGAAGTGGATGAGGCTCAAAGGCCTTCTTCCACATATACTTGCAAGGACCTGGTGGATGGATGTACAGGATGTGCCCTGCACAAGGACACCGGGCCTGGCAGGATGCATGTGGAGGCTGACATCAAACCTGTGCTCTGGTCATCAAGCTCTGTGTCCGGGAAGGGACTGAAATGGCTGAGAGAGATACAAAAGCCTCTCCATAGTCCTGTATTAAACAAATCATCAAAAGAACCAAGAAACATATTAAATCACAATATGTATTCCTGGCAAACATAACCCCCAAATGCCTCTTCTCATATTCATTTTTTATTGGTTCAAATTGGATATCAAAGAGTTCATACTGGACAGTAATTACATTCACATAACAAGAATAGAAAAAATTTTCAGTAAAAAAATCAGGTCTCAATTATGGAAATCAAACAGAAGTAAAATATTATGAGTATAATGAGTACAGGTAAATCTTTGATTCTAGTTCATATTTTACATACACCAGAGAATTCATGCTGGAAAGAAAAAAGAAGGATTGATGTTGTAAGTCCTTCAGTTGCTGATCAAATGTCTTTCATCACCAGAGAACCCATACCCAATTAATTATGTGAGTATGCAATAAATATGGCAATGAGGATTTAATGGAATAGAAGATTTCCCATTTGAATTCAAGATCCTGTAGTGCATTTTTAGCTCCAAGCCCTTTCCCTGTGTATCTCTTCTACCTGGCTGTTTCTGAGTTATATGGTGTCATTGGAACCTCCAACTTATAGCTGGTTGGTCAGAAGCACAGGTGACAACTTGGACTTGTGATTACCATCAGAGTGAGGGCAGGGGCAGTCTTATAGGACTGAGCCCCTTAGCCTGAGGGATCAGATGCTATCTTCAGGAAGATAGTGTCAGAATTGAGTTGAATCATAGGACATCCTGTTGGTATCAGAGAATTGCTTGATGGTGTTGGGAAACCCCCCACAAATTAGAAGTGGAGGCGGAATTGTTAGTGAAAACAAAATTAAAATGTGTGTTACAACAGGGAATGTTTGAAACTTGGAGAAGATGAAGGAGTATCCCTGAAATTTTAAGCACAATCTAATCAGTTTTTTTCTTTATCTGACCTTCAATTCTGAATGATAGCTTTGCTGGATAAAGTAATCTTGGTTGTAGGTTCTTGGTATTCATCACTTTGAATATTTCTTGCCATTCCCTTCTGGCCTGCAAAGTTTCTGTTGAGAAATCAGCTGACAGTCGTATGGGTATTCCCTTGTAGGTAATTGAGTCTCTTTCTCTTGCTGCTTTTAAGATTCTCTCTTTGTCTTTTGCTCTTGGCATTTTAATTATGATGTGTCTTGGTGTGGTCCTCTTTGGATTCCTTTTGTTTGGGGTTCTCTGCGCTTCTTGGACCTGTAAGTCCATTTCTTTCACCAGGTGGGGGAAGTTTTCTGCCATTATTTCTTCAAATAGGTTTTCAATATCTTGCTGTCTCTCATCTTCTGGCACCCCTATTATTCTGATGTTGGTACGCTTGAAGCTGTCCCAGAGGCTCCTTACACTATCTTCATATTTTCGGATTCTTTTTTCATTTTGCTTTTCCGGTTGGGTGTTTTTTGCTTCTTCGCATTTCAAATCTTTGACTTGATTCTTGCGCTCCTCTGGTCTGCTATTGGGTGTCTGTATAATATTCTTTATTTCAGTCCGTGTATGCTTAATTTCTAGTTGGTTCTTTATCATAGCATCGAGGGTCTCATTAGTTTTCGTGACTCTCTCCTCAAGTTTATTGACAGCTTCTAGCACATTTTTGCAAGCCCTCAAAATTGCGATTTTTAGCTCTATATCCTCCATTTCTGTCATGTTTTTTTGTCTCCGCATTTTTTATGCTTTCTTGGTGCACCCCCTAGTGGTCTTTGTGCGCAGTCTTGTTCTAGTTGAGCCTTGATTGTTGTAGTTAATACTAGAGGGATTTGACCACCAGGCCGACTGGCTGTGTGAATCAGCTGTGTCTGCCTCGGAAAACTTCTGTCCTCTGGGGAGGTGCTAATCTAGCCTTTGCCTGAGGCGATCCGGCAAATGGCTCTGCGCAGGGCTTGGGCGGGGCGGGCTCAACAGGGCGGGCGGAGGGAGCCGTTATGGTGCCCTCAGTCCTGTTCCCAGAGGCTCTGCTTCTCAGAACCCCCGGAACCGCTGCAAACCTCGGAGGGAAAGCTGCCTTCCAACTGATGCCAGACACTCCCGCTTCTCCCGTTTGGGTCCGAGTCCCCAGCGATTCGCCCGTATCTGGAGCTCAGAGTCTGAGACTCCCCCCTGACCGAAAACGACAACCGCGCTCTCAGCCACCAGCCCGCTTTGCGCGCGCACCTCCGCACCTGAGTTTTTTCCACACTGCGCCTCCTCTGAGCCTCGGTGTGCTGTTATTTTTCCTTCTAGTTGAAGAGTCTCTCCTCAGCCAGCCTTCCTGTGGTTCTGGGTGATGTCCGTTCCGTCTTTTAGTTGTATTTTTGAAGTGGATGTTTGCGGCAGCAGTCTCCGGTGTTTACCTATGCCGCCATCTTGGTCTCTCTCTCCAGTTCCTTTCAGATTTCCCATTTGAATTCAAGATCCTGTAGTGCATTTTTAGCTCCAAGCCCTTTCCCTGTGTATCTCTTCTACCTGGCTGTTTCTGAGTTATATGGTGTCATTGGAACCTCCAACTTATAGCTGGTTGGTCAGAAGCACAGGTGACAACTTGGACTTGTGATTACCATCAGAGTGAGGGCAGGGGCAGTCTTATAGGACTGAGCCCCTTAGCCTGAGGGATCAGATGCTATCTTCAGGAAGATAGTGTCAGAATTGAGTTGAATCATAGGACATCCTGTTGGTATCAGAGAATTGCTTGATGGTGTTGGGAAACCCCCCACAAATTAGAAGTGGAGGCGGAATTGTTGGTGAAAACAAAATTAAAATGTGTGTTACAACAGGGAATGTTTGAAACTTGGAGAAGATAAAGGAGTATCCCTGAAATTTTAAGCACAATCTAATCAGTTTTTTAAAAAAAAGATATCATCATTACTATTTTTGTGAACGCCTAATCTTCATTAATATGCAAATAGCAATAGGTGAAAATGGCATTTTTACTGGTATATATTTGCTTATATCAGGGCATTAAAATTTTAGGTATCACTAAATTAGATAAGCATAACAAAATTATAAATGTTTTATTAATTAAGGTTTAAAGGAATCTTTATAAACATGAGAGCTTTAAAACTTTCTGCAAGATGTGATCCCCTGAAAGGAAGAGGCATGCAGTCTATTTGACCTAAATGTAAATTTTACATGGGAAAGAAAACAAGGTTATCCCAAAATAAAGTTTCAATTTCCTTTTGAGGGCAAAATTGAGAGAAGTCATGTCATGAGTGAGATCAGTTGTGGCAGACAGGCTAGTTGGGCATTTAGCTAGACAACATTTCCCAGTCTGCCGTACAGTTAGATGCAGTGGGTGACGGAGTCCTAGCCAATAAAATGTGAGGTGAAGTGATATGTGCCACTTCCAGAACTGGTCCATCAGACAGTCCCGTGCTCTTTTCCCTTCCTCTAGTTTGACAGACATGAACACAGCAGCCTTGGAAACCATCATGTGTTGAAGATGAAAGAGCCACGGATGGACTGGCACTGAGAGGAGAGCAATCTGTCATCAGGAACATTCGCTTTGGACTGCAGTTCTGTGTGAAATAAGTTTTTACTGTATTTGAGCTATTTTACATTTTGAAGTTTGTTACAGCAGCTAGTGTTACCTTAACAATATCACAAGAGTCTGTAAATAATTTCTTAGTGATGATGGCATACTTCAAACCAAGTTAGCCTAAAGGCTCCCCTACAAAAACCACTTCTGTATCCTACCTTTTTTCCAGCCCTCCAATACAACTTATCCCCAATATTGATAAAAAGTTTTAAATAAGAGTGTAATTGGGTAGAATGTATTTAATGCCATGAAGTCTTGAATCAACCAGCCTAAGTTGAATTCCATCTCTGCAATTTACTAACTATATGGCCTTAGGCATGTTATTTAACCTCTCCATGCCTCAGCTTCTTTTTCCATTAAATGAGGATAATAACCCTTCCTCGAAGTTTGTTGTAAAGATTAAAAGAGGTCACATATGAAAATTTCTCAAACAATGTCCCCAGTGTTTAGTAGTTAGGTTAACTATGATTAAGATGTGTGGGTATAAAAAATGTCCTTACATTTGTATATTTCTCTGTGCATTGTCTCTCATGGAACTCTGTGGCTAGTGCCATAAACTGGGCATGGGGGGCCTCATTCTCTTCTGCTGGTCCTTAGAAAAGGAGCTCTCTCTCAAGCTATCCAGACCTTCCTCCAATCCAGGCAAAAGGAATAATCTTGGTTCAGCCTACACTCCAAGTTCCATTGGAGCTTAAATCCACCGCTCCAGAAACGAATATTGAATGATTTTGTGACAAATATATAATTTCATCATTTCTTCCTTTATGGCCACTAGTCTAAGGCTCTCTCTCTATATCTCTTTATTTCTTTTTTTCTCTATATCTCTTACCAAAACTACTGCTATAGCCCTTTAGCTGTTACTGACCCACTAGAGAGTATTCTATACATAGCAGTGAAAGTGATCCTGCTAAAATGTCAAACGAATCATATCCCATCCCTCCCCTCCTCCTTACCCTCCTACAGGCCTCCAGCATCCATTCTGGTCTTATAATGTGCTTTCTCATCCTGCAGATACTAGAAAATTAAAAATCATGTTTCTTAGACTCTGTTGCAGCTACGGCTTAGACACATACAAAAGATTAGGAAGGTGGAAGTGGGGTGAAGGCCCTGTTCTGGCTGTTCTAACTATTGTAGCAAGTAAGCATGGTCTCAGATATGCTTTGGTTGGTAATGTAGGTGTTAAGAGATGGTTGTGGTGGCAGCAATGGGGGCTTCCTGTTCCCTGGGTCATGGCCATGAGATCTATTCCCAAAATGCCCCGTTCATTTGTAGCCTCTTTTTTTTTTTTTAATAATGTTTATTTCTTGAAGTATTACAAAGAGTATTACATATGTCTCCTTTTT
>NW_005371324.1:4840863-4851434 GCF_000412655.1 Myotis brandtii
CAAACCCTCCCCAGGCTTCCCACTGTAGTTTGACAGTCTGTTCATTGTTGCTCTGCCTCTGCATCTACCCCTGTTCATCAGTCTATACTGGTCCCCATTATCTGTCCCAACCTCACTGGAGCAGTCACAACCTCACCGGGGCCATCTCGGCCTCACCGGGGCCGTTTCAACCTCACCTCTTGATTGCCCACCTTCCTGACTGTGACAGAGGCTGGTTGGGCGGTGGTGTTCTGGGTCTCATTCCTAAGGACCAGCTTAGCGCTTGCTCCTCTAACCTTTTCAGTGGGTTTATAAGCACCCAAGTTTCTTTCTAATGAAATAATGAGAGTCTTTTCTGTTTCCTGTGACTGAAGTTTAAGTGATACATGTCTAATGACACTTAGAATCAATACAAAGTCCTAGCCCTGGCTGGTGTGGCTCAGTGGATAGAGCGTGGGCCTGTGGACTGAAGGGTCCCGGGTTCAATTCCAGTCAAGGGCACATGTCTGGGTTGCGGGCTCGATCCCCAGTTGGGGGCCTGCAGGAGGCAGCCGATCAATGATTCTCTCTCATCCTTGATGTTTCTATCTCTCTCTCCCTCTCTAAAATCAATAAAAATATTAAAAACAACAACAACAAAAAAAAAACAAAGCTCTTACCAAGGCCTACAAGCCCAGATGATCTGGGCCTTAGCTGCTCTCACTGTGCACTTGCTTGAACAAACTGCTTGCCGCAGGCTTCTGCACCTGCTGTTCTGAGTCCCTTACATCTGTGGCATGACTCATTTATGGGTGTTTTTATGTCCCTGCTCAAATATACTTCTTCGGAGAGGCCTTCTGTGACCACCTATCTAAAGCATCACTCCCTGTCACTCTTGTCCCTTTATTTTTCTTCATTATACTTAAAATCTATCATTAAAGTATGTATGTGGTTAATGTGTGTCTGCCCCATTGGAAAACAGGCTCTCTGTTTTGTTAATTGCTCTATCCTGAGGGGCTCAAATGATTCTTGGCACACAACAGGTGCTTCATAATTATTATTTTTGAGTGGACTCCCACTTTACAAATGGGGAGACTTGAGGCAAAGAACGATTAAGTGGCTTGTCCAAGCTCATACAGGAGTGGCAGCCTGATGTGGGGTCATTTACTCTTAAGCAGGAATCCTCACTGCCTCCCAGCATAGCCAGCTTCCAATTAGGTACTCAAGGACTCCATCTGAAAAAATACTGATCGTGCTGTTGGGAGGCAGGAGGTGGGAACAGCATGAGGGTTGAAAAAGAAAAGGAATAAAAATGCTTAAGCATTTGCCTGTTCAAGAGAGGTATGTCCTGACCCACAAACACAACCGCCTGCCAGTGAGGTAGGCACATCCCTGTGGTGGGGCCAGATGGCAAAATGGAAAAGAGAGATGGCTCAGTGCCACGCAGCCTGTTCTCAAACCACCCATCTCTCTGCTTCCCAATCTCCAAATACACGGCAATGCTCTCAAAATTGCCCTCTTCCTACTCAGCACCTGGACATTCTCTAGGTTGTTGTGTGTGTTTTATATTTATTTATTTCTTTCTTCTTTCTTTCTTTCTTTCTTTCTTTCTTTCTTTCTTTCTTTCTTTCTTTCTTTCTTCCTTCCTTCCTTCCTTCCTCCAATATATTTTTATTGATTTCAGAGAGGAAGCGAGAGATAGAAACATCAATGATGAGAGAGAATCATTGATCGGCTGCCTCCTGCACGCCCCCTACTGGGGATGGAGCCCGCAACCTGGGCATGTGCCCTTGATGGAATCAAACCCGGGACCCTTCAGTCCGCAGGCCAACTCTCTATCCACTGAGCCAAACTGGCTAGGGCTGTTGTGTGTGTTTTAATCTTACAAGGGCTGGATTTTATTCTTCTTTATTCATTTTTCTTTTTTTAAACTTCTTTTTCTTTTTATTCTCTCCTTACAGTTTAATAAACAAAAGCAGTCCAATGCTAATTAGGTAATATATTCATTTAAATTCAGAAATAACAAAGAGTGTTAACTTGTTAATATTTCCATTTCAGGCCATCAGAGAGGGAGGCTGATGGTTTTGTATCATGGACCCCTTTTGTCACCAGCCTGGGGTCAGGGTCTCCATCATTTTCTCTCACAAGAAGCCTGGGGGCATGAGGCAAGCTCTGGAGTTGGACAAAACCTCAGCTCAAATAATGACCTACAAGTTTCTTATCTCTCTCAGCCTGATTCCATACCTATAAAATCAGAACAAAAATATTTTTCTTGACGAGGTTTGTGAGTATTAGAGGTAGTGTGCATAAATAACCTGGCACTAGTAGTAAAACATAAGCAAACTACCAAAGGAAAGCAAGACTTTTTTCCTTTTTTCTCCCCACGTAAAAGAAAATAACACGAAATGATTATTCTGTGATTACACATAGAATTAATTTGCTGATGGAGAAGTCAGGAGGCTTGTTCACTTCAAATAAGCTTCAATAGATTGAAGCATACTTTTTAAACCAGAGAACTAGGCCAGAAACTCCTTAACAAACATTAATTGAGCACCTGCTATCTTCTAGGCACTGAGCTGGCAATGAGAATATAAAGATTTTTTTTAAAAGCTACAGTCTTTGCACTTCAAGTTTCTTATTGTTAAGTGACTGTATAGGAGACCTAAACAGGGTCCTAATTATCTAAGGTCTCATGTCCTGATCTTTGGGGTTTGAACTTTATTCTGAGGACAATTAGAAGCTGTTGCAGGATTTAAGCGGCAAGTGGCATGATTAGATTTTTATTTTACAAAGAATAATGGGTCTGCTGGAATTTGAGAGGATGATTGTGGATGGGAGTTTGGTAGCAGAGGTTAGAGGCAAAGAAACTGAGAAACTATTTAGAAGATTGCTCAGTAAACCAAGCAAAGAAATGATGAACTAAGACAGTGATGGCGAACCTTTTGAGCTCGGCGTGTCAGCATTTTGAAAAACCCTAACTTAACTCTGGTGCCGTGTCACATATAGAAATTTTTTGATCTTTGCAACCATAGTAAAACAAAGATTTATATTTTTGATATTTATTTTATATTCTTAAATGCCATTTAACCAAAAAAAAATCAACCAAAAAAAATGAGTTAACGTGTCACCTCTTACACACGTGTCATAGGTTCGCGATCACTGAACTAAGAGCTGCACTGGAGATGGAAATACTAAGGATGCGGAATTGGCAGGACCCAGTGAACAGTTTGATTAAAACAAGTGCATGATTAGGGAAAAGGAAGAGTCAAAGTTGAAACTGATTCAGCAGAAAAAAGATGAAAAGATCATCAAAAAAGATTTTAGCTTTTATTTAAATAAATTTTTGGTTTTATTTAATATCTGTAAATTTTTTTGATGTAAAAACAAGCAAGCATTAAAAAGAATCTTTATTGTTGAAAGTATTCCATATGTTCTCCTTTTCTCCCATTGACCTCTTCTAGCCTGTCCCTGCTACCTGCCCCAAGCCTCCACCACCCTATTGTCTTTGTCCATGGGTTATACTTATATGCATACAAGTTCTTTGGTTGATCTCTTCCCACCCACACACCCACCCCTGCCTTCCCTCTGAGATTCGACAGTCTGTCCCATATTTCTATGTCTCTGGATCTATTTTGTTCATCAGTTTATTTTGCTCATTAGAGTCTACACATGAAAATATTATTTCTTCAAAATTTGCTACTGTAATTGTGATTAAAAATCGACAAGTAGAAGGAAACTTTTCTTAATTACAAATTTTCTTATCATTCTACTTAAAATTTTAAAGTAAGTTAATGAATATATTTAACAGAAAGACTGGTAAAGATACCTGTACTTTATGTGTATACTCTAAGTAACTTTTTGTGTGGTTGGCAAATGTATAGTTCTCAAATTTTAAAAGAATGCTCTGAATGTGAAGTCATGAGTAGTGATGATGAGACCACCTACATTGGTTTTATATGGACAGACTCTAAATTATCCATATTAGAAATGTTCTCACTACAATCTTTTCTAATTACCATGTTTCAAAAAGGTACCTTTTAATTAGTAAAAAATTGCGTTCAGTTAATTCTTTCATATGTCAGCCATAAAGCAATTTTAATAGTCTCCAAAATAAAAAACTCTTCTTAAAAAAAAGTAAAAGAAACAGACCTTTCTGTTTTATCTATAGCTATAGAAAACTAATGATTACTATTATGTTAAATATGTCCCCATAGATTTCTATACCAAAATATAACTAAAAATAAACTTGTGGTTGCATCTATTTACATTTTTAGCAGAGTTTGAAGTTTACTAATTATTTCAATTGGTATTTTATAAAGCAAGAATTTTATAAGTCTATGCACATTAAAAAGATTTTCTAAATGTGCATGACAAATGTTCATTGCATAAATTCGTGTGTAGGCAGTACATTGGGGTGATGTATTGGTGAAGCACATAGAGTTAGAAATAGTTTCATTTCATTATAAATTTATGAAATCTGTAAAAAGTGGATGCACTTACAGATATGCAAAATCATCTTAAGAGATGGGCTCATTGCCTGAAGAAGCACTGGTTAGGGTTTAATTGATTGAATTAATATTTTCAAAAGATAGGAATTAATAAACATACAAAAACATGACAATCAGGACAAGCCAGGTCCCCATTATTTAGGCTGTCTCAGTCCATGGAGAGTGGGAGCCTACTAACAGGACTCTGTCTGTGGACAGACTGTTGGGCAGCTCCAGAATTTCCTATGGGAGGGACTTTGGAAGGCAATCCCCCTACCATGAGAAGCAAGAAACCTGTCTTGAAACTGCATTTGCACACTGTGAAATCAGCACACTGTTTTCACTTCAATTTCACTGTTATTTAGGGATGCTGAAGGAGATGGGGGAGGCTCAAAGGCTCTCAAAGCCATCCTTTGGTGCTCTGTTGTAGAGCTCCATGTCTCAGCATATCTTGGGGACACTGGGATTTAGAGAAATATGCCTTGATTTCTAATCCCTATTATTTCAGTTATTGGCATGGCACTTTCATAAAATTATTCAATCTTTCTGAATTTTGGTTTGCTTATCTGCAGAGTATCTTGATCTTGGTTTGGTTATTTGGATCAATACTGAATGTGTAAAAACACCTACTATATAGCAAGCAGCGATTAAATGCTAGTTATTATTACAATAGCCTAAAGCGGTAAGTACTTAACTCATTTTGTCACCACCCCGAAAAATTCTTTACCACTGTATTCATTTCCTCTTGCTGCTGAAAAAAAAAATTACTACCAACACACTGACTTAAATGGAGGTCAGAGTAAAAAATGGGTCCCATTGGGCTAAAATCAAGGTGTGACAGGGCAGTGTTCCTTCTGAAGCTCTGGGAGAGAGTTTACTCCTTGTTTTATCAACTGCTGGATAATATCCTTGGTTTGTGGCCCCAGCTAGCAATTATGTCATTTGGACCCCTGCTTCTGTCATTACATCTTCTCTAACTCTGACAATTGTGTCTCTTATAAGGACCCTTGTGATTACGTTGGGCCTACTGGATAATTACAGATAATCTTATAATCTTCCCATCTCTAGATCCTTAATTTAATTACACTTGAAAACTCCCTTTTACCATGTAAGATACTGTATTCACAGCTGTATTTGCCAGGTTCTTCAGAGAAACGGGACCAATGGGAGATATATATGGAATTAGCTCACATGATTATGGAGACTGACATGTCCAAAATCTGCAGTGTGAATCAGCAGGCTCAGGACCCAGGAAAGTGGATGGTGCAGATAAAGTCTGAAGGCAATCTGCTGGGTAATTTTCTATTGTTCACGGAGGCCAGTCTTTTTATTCTATTCAGGCTTCAACTGATTGGACAAGGCCTATTCACAAATGGAGAACAATCTGTGTTCACTCATTTGAATGTTAATCTCATCCACAAGTCAAAATCACAATGAGATACCACCTCACACCTGTCAGGAGGGCTATCATCAATAAATCAACAAACAGCAAGTGTTCCAAGGATGTGGAGAAAGGGAATCCTTGTTCACTGTTGGTAGGAATGAAGATTGGTGCAACCACTATGGAAACCAGTGTGAAGTTTCCTCAAAAAATTAAAAATGGAATTGCCTTATGACCCAGTGATTCTACTTCTGGATATATATTCAAAGAAACTCAAAATACTACTTTGAAAGAGTATATGCACTCCCATGTTCATTGCACATAATTTACAATAACCAAGACATGGAAGCAACCCAAGTGCCCATTAACAGACTAGTGGATAAAAAAGTTGTGGTACATATACTCAGTGGAATACTACTTGGCCATAAAAAATAAAATCTTACCTTTTGTGATATCTTAGATGGCCCTAGAGGGTATTATGCTAAGTGAAAGAAATCAGAGAAAGACAAATACCGTATGATTTCACTTATATGTAGAATCTAAAGAACAAAGTAAGTGGGTAAACAAAATAGAAACAGACTCATAGATACAGAGAACAGACTGATGGTTGCCATTGAGGAGGGGTATTAGGGAGCTGGGTGAAAAAGGTGCAGGAATTAAGAGGTACAATTGGTAGTTACAAAATAGTCCTAGGGATGTAAATTACAGCATAGGGAATATAATTGATAATATTGTAATAACTATGTATGTAGCCAGGTGGGTACTTGAAATATCAGGGGATCACTCTTTTATAAACAAATGTATTTATTATTGAGAGAGAGAGAGAGAGAGATTTATTGTTCCACTTAGTTATGCACTCATTGGTTGATTCTTGTATGTGCCCTGACTGGGGATCGAACCTATAGTCAGGTGTATCGAGATGATGATATAGCCAACTGAGCTACCTGGCCAGGGCTCAGGGCTCAGGGGGACCACTTTTTAAAGCATATGACTGTCTCACCGCTGTGCTGTACACCAGAAACTAATACAATGTAAACTGTTATTGAAAAAAAATTTTTTTTATGTTAGTCTAATCCAAAAAACATCCTCTTATTTGACAACATAAAATTAACCATCACAACAAGTTTCGGGGATTAGGATTTAGACATCTTTTGTGGGGGCAGAGATGATTTTGCCTATCACAAGTATCTATCCCTTGATATCTGTATATTGAGCTCCGTGCTGCCACTAAATCTATAAAAACATGTTAACACAATTTCTGCTTTTAAGAAACTCACATTTAGAGGAAATAACACATAAATTGATAAGTATGGTACAATAGCGTAGGTGTAATGATACAGTTATGCACAGTATGCCATGGTAATACAGAAAAGAGGCAAGCAATTCAGCGTGGGGGGTGGGAAATGCAGGTGGAGAAGGTGGGAGTGACCTTTGAAAGCTTTCTAAAAGAGATGATGCTTAAGCTGAATTTTAAATGATATGTGGGCGTTAAAAAAGAGGAAAAGCATTGCAGGCAGAGGAATCAACCTGAGCATAGAGAAATAACCACTCTGCTATGTCTGATTCTGCATTCACCTGTAGCTTTCTCATGATAACTTTCCTCAAAGGTTGTTGTTGCTGTTATTCTATAAGGAAAGAATATATTGGTCAGAGAACTCAAGTGTGCAGTTCTTTTTGCAATAATAGTTCTCGGTATAATTAATAAATGGACATTTAGATGTATATACCAGTCTCTGTGGCATGGTAGATGCTATTGGTACTGACCAAAAAACTATCTTTCTCTTATCTTTCCCAACAGAAATACAATTTTGTTCAGAGACTTGGTACAAATATACTCAGGGAATGTGGGTCCCCTCCTAGCCCCAGGGGCCAATTGTGAGTGTTCAATTCAGAGAAAATACCCATCCTTTTTTGTAGTGATTGGTTTAGGGGAGACAGGTGACAGAGTTGTGGTCACTGAGACAAGAGAGAAAAGAGAAGTCAGCTGGGGAGCTTCTAGAAAATAAAAGGAGAGCTACAGGAGGAGGTGCTCTCAGCCCTTCTTGCTTGCTTGCTTTTTGACTTTGTTTGTCAAATGTGTTGTTTGGAGCTGAGGCAGCTATTGTGGTATCATGAGGGCAACATTGTAACACACTGAGCATGAGCAGAAAGATGAAAAGAGCCTGAAGCCTTAGTGACATCACTGAGCAGCTGGACCAGAGGTGCTGGGAGAAGGCCAGTGAAGACTTCACGTTGGGTGCTGTCAGAGGTCATCTGCAAAATAACCAAGACCGCATTATGTAGATGAACCCCCTCTACATTATTTATAAAAGAGCATTTGTCTTTTTATGTTACAGTCTAGTGTACCAGACTCCAGGAGGATACAGAGAGAAAAAGCAAGTACATGCTCAGAAAAGCTATATTTCTTTTAAATATTTTCTAAACCTTTCTATAAACTACTAAGCTTTGGACTTAGAAATCAAGAAACATTACCCCACCTAACGCTTTATCCCTTAACCCCCCATCCAATTTTTGGAACTTTCTTGTTCCAATTAGGTTTTTCTTTTCTTTTTTCTAATTAGGTTTTAGATATTAAGGAAACTCTTTTACATGTAATATTTTTGCACTTAACCATTGTTTTAGGAATTTTTAAACTGTGCACAAATGGTTGTTTTTCAAAATATGCAGAAATGTTTAAATTTACTAATAATCTATTTAATTTTTCTTTAAATTTTGGTTCATATTTATACATATGAAATTATCTCCTTCCTGAGGTTTCTCTAAAAAGTGTGGAATTTATACATGTATACATCTTTAAAATCATGGACTTACTGTTTTGAGTATCACATTTAAAAATGAACAGAGAGCTAGAAGCTATACCTACAATGAATATTCTATTTAGCATATTTTTGCATTTTTAAACTATTTATATTACTATTAAAGTACAGTTAATGTTCTGGGCCATTAATGTGCATCCGTGCATGATATATTGATTGATAGCACATTTAATTGATTGATAGCAAGTATTATCACTGCTGTGAGTGATTGTGCTCTGCTCACTCAACACACAAACATTTCAAGTTGCGGTACACTGAGATGTCAGTGATGAAAGGGAACATTCTAAAAATAAAGTGATTTTTAAGCATTTTACAAAATGACCTTTTTTTAAAAAAACCAGTGAGCACATACTGTATGTTTTTTCAAATGCTTCTTGGAAACCCTTATGAAACAAAGAGACATACTTCTAAGTATTCTCTATTGGTGGGTTAGTTTCAAGACATAGTATGTCCCTGATTCTTTACCATTTGTTATCATAGAATTAGACTTGCAAACCCTGAGGTTGGGGGAATACCTACTAAGAACTAAGAAGAGCTCTTGGTGGTTAACTAGGTATAAATGAAGAATTAAAGCCTAGCAGCCATTTCTGCACTGGGGCCTTTTATCCAAACCTCACTTCACAGAGAAGCCTGCACTCAGCTGCCCCCCTCTGCATTGGAGCCTTTACACTGAGCTGCCTGCCTGCACTGTGTTTCTGCCATCTGAGGCAGCCCTTATAAAAGTTTCTTGGAATCATATTTCAAACAATAGGACTGAGACTTTCCCCCATCTAATCAGTGCTGCGCAGGACAGTGCCTTTGGACCAATCAAACTATGAGGATGGGAGTCTTCATTTGCATAAGGATGGACCAATCAGGGATTAGGGGCAGGGACTGTTATCCATATAAGCCAGCTCCCTTCTGGTTGGGACAGTGCACTTTCCCTTTCCACCAAAGAATGAAGACGGTATCTCCCTGGCTGAGCTGAAACACAGAGGGCACAGTGGAGCAGAGCTGTCTAGCTAGAGAGGGGCGTGGCCCCAGAGCTGTTCCACAACCCTGCTCTTTTCACAGCCATGCTGTAGCACAATTGAGCTGTTTTGCACTGAATACAATTCCCTCCTTCATAGCACCCCAAATTGGGGATTCTTGTTGACATTGCATTGGCTCCAGTGGCCATTGGCTGACAGACTTGGTTAAGACTGAAGAGCTTATAATCTGCAGAGCCAGGAATTCAACCCCAGTTTTTCTGAATTCAAACTCTCTCCACTTGAACACTTTGCCAAAATGACACTCTATTACTTCATGGTGACAACTACTAATAAAATAAAATGAACTTTGTTTTTTTTTTCTTATTTGAAAATAAAATGTTTTCCTTTATATCTGAGTTGAAGCACTTTCTCTATGCTTGTGGCAATCCAATTGGATGTCTTTGGGCCTAAGTACTATCCTTTCTCACTGAGAGCAAGTGGGTTGTTGTCTTAAAGCAAGCCATCCAGAGAGGCCTCTGATATACAGATTAGATACATAAATTTGTATGTACATTCGTACATACATACATGATACAAGAGATATATGCATGTGTGTAAATATATATATACATATATATTAGAAAAAGTCAACAACATGTGTGAACAAATGGAGAATTTCAGCAAAGGTGGAAACTTAAAAATCAAATGAAAACTATATCAACTACAAAGAATTCATTTCATGGTCTTAAAAGTGCCTGGACACAGTAGAGAAAATATTCACTGAACTTGAAAACATTTGGGTCAATAACCCAAACCACTATGCCCAATTAATATTCGACAAAGGAGGCAAGAGCATACAATGGAGTCAAGACAGTCTCTTCAAAAAATGGTGTTGAGAAAATTGGACAGATACATGCAAAATGATGAAACTAGACCACCAACTCACACCATACACAAAAATAAACTCAAAATGGATAAA